>NC_140579.1:455110031-455493455 GCF_964204655.1 Triturus cristatus | reverse complement strand
CACAAACCCTCAACCACACACACAACCACACACACACATGACCACACACAACCACAACCACACACAACCGCACCCACACACAACCTCACACAACCACACACACAACCACACACACAACCACAAACAACACACAGAACCACAACAACACACACATGCACAACCCCACACACACAACCACTCACACACACAACCACACATGCAACCACACACACAACCACACACACATCCACACACACACATAACCACAACCACACACACAACCACACACACACACACCAAACACAACCACACACACAACCACACACAACCACACACACATCCACATACACAACCACACACAACCACACACACAACCACACACAACCACACACACCACACAACCACACACACACAACCACACACACAACCACACACACAACCACACACAACCACACACACACACACACACAACCACAACCACACAGAACCACACATACACACACAACCACACACAATCACACAGAACCACACACAACCACAACCACACATACAACCACACATACAACCACACACACAACCACACACAACCACAACCACACACAGAACCGCACATACAACCACACACATGACCACACACACAGCCACATACACACAACCACACACACAACCACACACACAACTACAATCACACACAGAACCGCACATACAACCACAACCACACACACAATCACACACACAACCACACATACAACCACACATACAACCGCACACACAACCACACACACACACAACCACACACACAACCACACACAACCACACACAACCACACACAACCACACACACAACCACACACACACATACAACCACACACACAAACACACACACAACCACCCACACAACCACCCACACAACCACAACCACCCACAGAACCACACACAACACTACCACACACACCCAAACACAACTACACACACAACCACACACACACATAACCACACACACACACACAACCACAACCACACACACAACCACACACACACACAACCACACACACAAGCACACACACACAACCACACACATACACACAACCACACACACATACAACCACACACACACAACCACACACACAACCACACAACCACACACACACACACACAACCACACACACACACACACACACACACCACACACACACCACACACCCACACAGAACCCCACACACAACCACACACACAACCACACCAAGCATTGGCATATCCAATAGGTCTCGCCTTTGGGACCTTAGCCACGCAACAGTTGATGTGGTTGCACCAAGGATATTGTGCTGCATAACTAAATACTTAGAAGGTCCCAAAAGCGAGACCTATTAGCTATGCCAATGCTTGTATTCCTGGCCTTTAACAGAGGTCAAGAATGCTCCAATGCTCCTGCCTACAAGCAAGGAAGAGGTAGAAGTCTGTAAGGCATCTCATTGAGTGCATACATTTACTTTATAAGCCTGCATAGCCAGCATGAGTCGCAGGTTTAAATCCTAAAATGCAATTATTTTTTCACCACTCTTATTTCAACTTTCACAGTAGCCCCCAATCTGCCCGCCCGGGGGCGCAAAAAGCCCACTAGACACCAGAGAATTAAAAAAAAAATACAAAATATGGGTGGGGGCTGCCCAAAACGGGCAGGCCTATGCCCCCACCCCACCCCCAATTACTACAGTCTTTCTGCCCCCCCCGGGGAGTAGATGGGGCATTGGCCCCTAATCTGCCCCTTCGGGGGGGCAGAAAGCCCACTAAAAACCAGGGATTAATTTTTAGGTTTTTTTTAGGGTTGGGGCTGCCCGCAACGGGCACGCCAATGCCCCCACCCACCTGCCACTATTACAGCCTTTCTGCCCCCCCTGGGGCAGATGGGGCATTGGCCCCCAATCTGCCCCCCCGGGGGGGCAAAAAGCCCTCTAGACACCAGGGAAATATTTAAAAAAAACAATAGGGGTGGGGGCTGCCCAAAACGGGCAGGGCCATGCCCCCATCCCACACACAACCACACACACAACCACACACAACCACACACACCACACAACCACACACACACAACCACACACACAACCACACACACAACCACACACAACCACACACACACACACACACAACCACAACCACACAGAACCACACATACACACACAACCACACACAATCACACAGAACCACACACAACCACAACCACACATACAACCACACACAACCACAACCACACACAGAACCGCACATACAACCACACACATGACCACACACACAGCCACATACACACAACCACACACACAACCACACACACAACTACAATCACACACAGAACCGCACATACAACCACAACCACACACACAATCACACACACAACCACACATACAACCACACATACAACCGCACACACAACCACACACACACACAACCACACACACAACCACACACAACCACACACAACCACACACAACCACACACACAACCACACACACACATACAACCACACACACAAACACACACACAACCACCCACACAACCACCCACACAACCACAACCACCCACAGAACCACACACACACACTACCACACACACCCAAACACAACCACACACACAACCACACACACACATAACCACACACACACACACAACCACAACCACACACACAACCACACACACACAAGCACACACACAAGCACACACACACAACCACACACATACACACAACCACACACACATACAACCGCACACACACAACCACACACACAACCACACAACCACACACACACACACACACAACCACACACACACACACACACACACACCACACACACACCACACACCCACACAGAACCCCACACACAACCACACACACAACCACACCAAGCATTGGCATATCCAATAGGTCTCGCCTTTGGGACCTTAGCCACGCAACAGTTGATGTGGTTGCACCAAGGATATTGTGCTGCATAACTAAATACTTAGAAGGTCCCAAAAGCGAGACCTATTAGCTATGCCAATGCTTGTATTCCTGGCCTTTAACAGAGGTCAAGAATGCTCCTGCCTACAAGCAAGGAAGAGGTAGAAGTCTGTAAGGCATCTCATTGAGTGCATACATTTACTTTATAAGCCTGCATAGCCAGCATGAGTCGCAGGTTTAAATCCTAAAATGCAATTATTTTTTCACCACTCTTATTTCAACTTTCACAGTAGCCCCCAATCTGCCCGCCCGGGGGCGCAAAAAGCCCACTAGACACCAGAGAATTAAAAAAAAAATACAAAATAGGGGTGGGGGCTGCCCAAAACGGGCAGGCCTATGCCCCCACCCCACCCCCAATTACTACAGTCTTTCTGCCCCCCCCGGGGAGTAGATGGGGCATTGGCCCCTAATCTGCCCCTTCGGGGGGGGCAGAAAGCCCACTAAAAATCAGGGATTAATTTTTAGGTTTTTTTTAGGGTTGGGGCTGCCCGCAACGGGCACGCCAATGCCCCCACCCACCTGCCACTATTACAGCCTTTCTGCCCCCCCTGGGGCAGATGGGGCATTGGCCCCCAATCAGCCCCCCGGGGGGGCAAAAAGCCCTCTAGACACCAGGGAAATATTTAAAAAAAACAATAGGGGTGGGGGCTGCCCAAAACGGGCAGGGCCATGCCCCCATCCCACCCCCCAATTACTACAGTCTTTCTGCCCCACCCGGGGAGCTGATGGGGCATTGGCCCCTAATCTGCCCCTTCAGGGGGGGGCAGAAAGCCCGCTAAAAACCAGGGATTCGTTTTTAGGTTCATTTTAGGGTGGGGGCTGCCCGCAACGGGCAGGCCAATGCCCCCACCCTCCCCCCCACAAAAATTACAGTCTTTCTGCCCCCCAGGAGGCAGATGGGAGCTGTAGCCCCCAATATGCCCCCCCTGGGGGCAGAATGCCCACTAGAAACCATGGATTTTTTTGTTTTATTAGTGTAGGGGTAGGGGCTCCCCAAAATGGGCATGACAATACCCCACCCCACCCTCAGAGAAATTCCAATCTTTCTGCCCCCCCCCCCCGGGAGGGCAGATGGTGGCAGTGGCTCCTGATCTGCCCCCTGGGGGGCAGAAAGCCCACTAGGCACCAGCGAGTACGCCGGCTTTTTTTATGCGTGGGGGCTACCCAAAATGGTCATACCAATGCCCCCACACCCACAAAAAATAGCCACAGTCTTTCTGCCCCTTTAGGGGCATATCGGGATGAAACCCCCTTCCCCGATTCCCCCCCAGGGCAGCAGAAAGCCCACTGGGCTCCGAATTGTTTTTAGCAATGTGCATACCTGTGGATTTTGGGCCCTAGATTCTCCTGGGTGTCTAGTTTTTAAAAATGTAGAGGTTTGCTAGGTTTCCCAAGGTGCCCGCAGAGCTAGGGTTCAAAAACTACAGCTAGACATTTTGCCAAAAAAGGGTCATTTTTCACTGCGAAATTGAGGTGTGACCACGTTGCGTTTTGCGCCGTTTCCTGTCGCGGGCACTAGGCCGACCCACACAAGTGAGGTACCGTTTTTCTCGTAAGACTTTGGGGAACGCGGGGTGGTTGGAAATTTGTGGATCCACGCAGATTCCGGAACTTTCCACCACAGAAATGTAGGGAAAATGTGTTTTTTTGGTCAATTTTTTAGGTTTGCAAGGGATTCTGGGTAACAGACCCTGGTGGGAGGCAGTCAAGTCACCCCATCCTGGATTCCCCTGGGTGTCTAGTTTTCAAAAATGTATAGGTTTGCTAGGTTTCCCAAGGTGCCCGCAGAGCTAGGGTTAAAAAACTACAGCTAGACATTTTGCCAAAAAAGGGTCATTTTTCACAGCGAAATTGAGGTGTGACCATGTTGCGTTTTGCGCCGTTTCCTGTCGCGGGCACTAGGCCGACCCACACAAGTGAGGTACCGTTTTTCTCGTAAGACTTTGGGGAACGTGGGTGGGTGGAAATTTGTGGATCCACGCAGATTCTGGAACTTTTCACCACAGAAATGTGGGGAAAATGTGTTTTTTTTGTCAATTTTTTAGGTTTGCAAGGGATTCTGGGTAACAGACCCTGGTGGGAGGCAGTCAAGTCACCCCATCCTGGATTCCCCTGGGTGTCTAGTTTTCAAAAATGTATAGGTTTGCTAGGTTTCCTGTAGGAGAGTAGGGTCTGCTATCCTATGGTCAACCCAAATTTTTGCTTTTTGCTTCACTGGTTTTTGACATATTGAGGCTGTGGGCCTGCCAATCACACCCCCAGCCTGCTGTTCTCTCTACTAAATTTACACTATGCACCCTAGGTGCATAACCAATTGGAAGTGGATCACCCTGTCAGCCCCTGTACCAGTGTACACTAGGTACCCAGGGTATTGGTGTACCCAAGGCCTGCCAGGGGCTGAAGCATGTATTATGCCACCCCAGGCTTGGCCTAACAATTTGACACAACTGGCTGATCACTCAGCTGGGGTAAGTTGGTGTAATCACCTCTTACTAAGGTGTAGTATACCTATACCTAACCTTAAATGGGACACCTGGTAACCTATAAGTCACTCCTATGGCAGGCCTTAACAATCCTGAAGGCAGAGTGCATGGTTCCATGTGAGATGGTGCTCTGGCATGAGCTGAGCCTGTCTGCAGTGGTCGGAACAACTTCCTTCTACTGTTTCCAGATATCGTCATACCATATACTCTTAAGTGCATTATGAACCTCGCGGTTAAATGCTATCTTTGGTTTGGCTTTATCAAAACATGTCGAGTAAGGTGTCATACGAATTGGAATACTAACCCCTCGCCAATTCTGGCGACGGGGTTAGCATTCCACCCTTCTAGAGGGACACGACATGTACAGTACCTGAAACCCGGGTAAAATCAGACATAGCCTCAGCTCCACAAAATGGATGCTGCCACCACAGACACAAGTCTGCCCTCCTGCTGCTGGGAGTCCTTCCAGCTTGGGAGGTGTGGACAAAGGGTTTCCTGCCAGGGGAGGTGCATGCACCACCCCAGACAGGATTTTGTGTATTGGTCAGGTAGGGCTTGAAAGAAACCAGACATGCCTGTGGCTCACAAGGAGCCTCGGTGCATATGCCAGTTCAAACCGGTCCTGGGGCACACCAGTCCCGGGCCTGGGGCGAGCTGGACAAAGGATTGGGGGTGTAACCACCCCACTTCCTGGTCCCACCCATAGGGAGGGACCTAGCAGGTAGTCCGGCCCCTAGAATCCGCTTAAAGGTAGGAGCTGTGTCCTAAGACTTCAGACATCCTGGAATCAACTTGAAACTAAGAAGAAGACGGGAACTTCGACATTCTGCTGCACAGAAGACTGAAGGAAATCTCCCCTGTGTTCAGGGAGTGACCACCTTGCTAACGCAAGCACCATCCAGCGAATCAACGTCCGCTTTGCTGCCGCCTCCCGCCGGAGCCTGAGCCCAGAGACTGACAAGACCTGGACCTCCAGACCTCTCACCGCCCGATCCACAGTCCCTGAAAAGAGGAGACCCGTGGAGTCACCGAGACACGTGGAGCCAGCCATCTTGAAACGACCACGACAAGCTGACAAGTGCAACAACCGAGGCTCCCTCCAAGTTGTGCTTTGGGATCTGAGAAGCCCAACCCTCGAGCAGCATCTGCACCAAAGGTGAGCCCTCCAGCATCTCCACGATCTGCGTGGGGCCCTTCTGCATTTTGCCACTCGATGCGCCTAACCGGTTGCTGGCCCGCTGGCTCGTAGCCATCTTGGCGACGAACTTTACAAAATACACCACTGGTCTGGTTGCTCCAGACTGGCCCTTGCTCCCCTCCAAAGGAGCAGTCCTTCTGACCTTGCTGGTCAGAACCATCAGCTTATTTCATTTCCTACAACACTTGCTTTTGCCAAGGCTTGTTTGCTTCGATCAAGTCGCCGATACCACCGACAGCGAGAGCCTGCGTGGGACAGCTCGTGAACCGACTTCTGGACGTCGTCAACTTCCAGAGACCACGTGGCTGCAGAGACAAGCTACACCTTTCTTCCTGTTTGCACCCGACATTGCCTGGTACCCACCTGGTGCCACGCCGGTCACTGGCTAGTGACTGTGAACACTGTCCCCTCTGCTTACAGGTCTTCAACATCTCCGATCCACTCTTGGATCCACCGCATCTCTCCCGGACCGACCACCTGCAGCATCTTTGTCTTCAGGCTCCACGGAACAGATAGAAGAAACCCGACGCACTTCGAGGCCTATGCACCCGCTTCCTGTGGGTGAGGTAAAGCTGACACACCTGTGCCCAAGTGTAGTATTACATCTCTAGTGCCTGTGTTCCAAATCTTGAGTTCCTAGTCCATCCGGAAGATCCTTTTTGCAGTAACTTTGTACTTTTTACGCACCCATTGAAACCTATGGGAGCACGCGTGTGACTATTTGCTCTGCACACGCCACCCGTGGACCTCCTGGTCACTAACTGAAGTTATCTCCTTGTAGGCCCAGCGATTCTAGAGGCCCTAGGCCTTTTCCCTTTTCTGTTCGTGGTACTTATACCACTATTTTAGTATATGGTTCGAGCGGCCACCAGGGCCTATCCATATAAAGTGCAACTTCTGTGTATTCTACTGTAATCTTGTTTGACGATTTGTGCTCCTGTGCTCATAAAGAGACTAGGGGTTACTTTGAGAAATAAATACATATATATTTTGAATATATATCTGTGTGGTGTCCTTTCATTGGTATAAAAGGGGGTTGCATTTGGTAAAACAGCTGGCTTAACACGCTTCACGAGTTTAGCCTCAAAGACTGCTTAGCCTACGCTACCACTAGGGCAGCTAGTCCGAAAAGGTTGACTTACAACCACACCATAAGGGTTGCTTGGCATGGTACAAGGTTATCACTTTAACTAGTGAGCATCATATACCAGGCCAACTTCTCACATTGGTGAGCAGCGGTTGGATTTGAGCTTGCTGTGTTTTACCATTGTAATCTCTTGGTTACCAATTGAAAGATCACATAGGTACCTGTAGGTACATATAAAACAAGATTAGATATACATAAGTTCTACTGAACTTAGTTGTTGTAGAGCAAAGGGAGTAGCACACCCTGACTACAACTACTAGATAGGTTTAGTAGGTAAACCCAAGTGTAGGTAGATTGCAACACATCCACCCACACTTAAGAGCAATGGCTGGGGCAGAGGGGTCCACTGTACCCATCTCTGTTGAGAGTGACCCCCAGAGGGCACCATCCATCTTTGCTACCCTTAATCAGAATGAGCTCAGGCATTTGGCAACTCTTAGAGGCCTTAAACAGCCCGAGAACCCTACCTCTGCTGAGCTCAGAGAACTCTTGCAAAATGATGAAAATCAGAGAGAGCTCAAGAAAGCTTCCCAGTTAGCCCCCTTAGGGTCAGGAACAGGAGGCCCCCCTTCTGAAGATGCTACAGAAGTACCCCTTTCCAATAGCCATCCCTTAGATGAGAACCATACTACAGAGGAGGAAAGTGGAGAGGATACAGAGAGTAGTGATGATGAAGGGAGAACTAGCCCAGTGCCAAGTGTTATACTTGGCCCAGCTAAACTAAGGCTATTGGGGACTGACAATGGGATCATCCCATTGGATCTCTCCAGTGGACTTAACCAGGGGCTTGGGAGGCAAAGGAATCGCTCAGGTGACTCTAATGCTTCTCATGCCTCTAGAGGCTCTCAAGGTCACTCCAGGAAAAGGATGACCACCCCTCAGAGGAGGGAACATGAGGCCAGAATGCAGGAAGCCCAGCTGAGGATCAGGAAGCAGGAGCTAGAGGTAGCCCTGATGGAAGAAAAACTGAACAAGGCTAGGCAACCTAGAGAGAGTGGGTCTATACCCACTGGTGGCAGCATTGTCCCTAAGGACAAAGATAGGGTCTTTGATAATAGGAACCTGTCTAAGGTTGTGCCCCCCTACAAAAGTGGGGATGACATCCACAAATGGATAACTGCTCTTGAGAGAGCCTGCAAAGTACAGCAGGTTCCTGAAGACCAGTGGGAAGCAATCCTCTGGCTCTCCTTTGAAGGAAGAGGCAGAGACAGACTCCTCACTGTTAGAGAAGAGGATGTCAGAAATTACAGAGTCCTGAAGAGTGTTCTAGTTGATGGGTTAGGCTTAACCACTGAACAGTACAGGTTAATGTTCAGAGACACCCAAAAAACACAGACTCAGGACTGGTCTGAATATGTTGAATGTGCCACTAAGGCTTTGGAGGGTTGGTTGCTGGGAAGTAAGGTATCTGATTTTACAGGATTGTATAATTTGATGATGAGAGAACAGATTTTAAATAACTGTCAAAACCAGCAACTGCATCAACACTTGGTTGACTCTGATCTGACCTCTCCCCAAGAATTGGGAAAGAAGGCAGACAAATGGGTCAGAACCAGGGTTAAGCAAAAGAACCAGAACCAGGGCCAAGGGGGTGATCAGAAGAAAACAGACCAAAAGGGTGGAGATCAGAAATCTAAAGACCAGAAGTCTTCAACAGGGCCCCAAACTACTGCTAAGGAGGGTGGGTCCCAACAACAAACTAAGGGAAAGAAGAAAGAAGGTCAAAAGAAACCCTGGTGCAATCATTGCAAGAATACAACTCACTGGACTAGTGATTGTAAGAAGGGTGGAGCCCCCAACACTGTTGCCCCTAAGGCACCTGCTCCCAGTACTACTGTTAGCAGTGTTGGTCCCCAGACAAAGGGTGTAGTGGGAATCACTATGGGAACTGAAGGAGATTCTGACTTAGACAGAACCCTGACACAGGCAGTCTTGATCTGTGATGGGGACATTGATTTGTCCCTGACTGTGAGCCCCAGTAACCTGGGCAAGTACAGACAGACTCCTTTAATTAATGAAAAAGTGGCTCAAGCCTACAGGGACACATGTGCCAGTGTCATTATGGTGACACCAGGCTTTGTGGACCCTGGACAGTACATACCAGGTGAGAATTACCTGGTGACCAATGCCAGCAATGCCACTACTTCACATAGTGTGGCAGTTGTTAACTTCTCATGGGGAGGGGTAACTGGCCTCAAAAGGGTTGTGGTTAGTGCAGACCTCCCAGTAGAATGTTTGTTGGGCAATGACCTAGAGAGTTCTCTATGGTCAGAAGTGGAGTACAGGACTCATGCAGAGATGTTAGGTATATCATCACATGTCCTTGCTGTGACCAGGTCACAGGCCAAAAAGTGCCTCACTGAACCTCAGGTCTTGGATCCTGGAACAATGGACCAAGCACCTACCAAGAAGAAGAACAGGAGGGTCAAGGCTGTGCCTTCCCCCCTGCCTCAGAGTGATGATCAGCCTTCCCAGGAAGCTGATCTAGAGGACCCTGAAGGAACTGTCTCTGAAGAGCTTGAACCTGATCAGGTTGAGTTTCTGGGGACAGGGGGACCTTCAAGGGCTGACTTGAGGCAGGCTCAGTTATCCTGTCCCTCTCTTGAACCCCTCAGACAGCTGGCTGCTGCTGAGGCTGCTGGGAATGCTCAAGGTACCCATAAAGTGTATTGGGATGAAGGGCTCCTTTATTCAGAGGCTAGAGACCCCAAGCCTGGTGCTACCAGGAGGTTGGTTATACCTCTGCAATTTAGGGGCTTCCTCCTTACCTTGGCCCATGATATTCCTTTAGCAGGACACTTAGGCCAGAATAAGACTTGGGACAGGCTTGTCCCTCACTTTCACTGGCCTCACATGAATGAAGATACAAAGGAGTTTTGTCGCTCCTGTGTGACCTGCCAAGCCAGTGGCAAATCAGGTGGCACAACAAAGGCCCCCCTAATACCACTACCTGTGGTGGGGGTCCCCTTTGAAAGAGTGGGAATAGACATAGTGGGTCCCATGGATCCTCCCACTGCATCTGGGCACAGATTTATACTGGTGGTAGTGGATCATGCCACCAGGTATCCAGAGGCAATTCCCCTTAGGATCACTACAGCACCTGTTGTGGCCAGGGCCCTGCTGGGAGTATTCTCCAGAGTGGGGTTTCCTAAGGAGGTAGTATCTGACAGAGGTACCAACTTTATGTCAGGATACTTGACAGCTATGTGGAAGGAATGTGGTGTCAACTACAAGTTCACCACCCCTTATCACCCACAATGCAATGGGCTTGTTGAGAGATTCAACAAGACCCTAAAGGGTATGATCAAAGGATTACCTGAAAAGCTCAGGCGAAGATGGGACATCCTTCTACCCTGCCTTCTGTTTGCTTACAGAGAGGTCCCACAAAAAGGAGTTGGCTACAGCCCCTTTGAATTGTTGTTTGGGCACCCTGTAAGAGGCCCACTGTGTTTAGTGAAGGAAGGATGGGAGTTACCTCTCAAAAAGCCTAAGCAAGACATAGTGGACTATGTACTTGGTCTCCGCTCCAGGATGGCTGAGTATATGGAGAAGGCATCCAAAAACCTTGAGGCAAGCCAGGCCTTACAGAAAGCTTGGCATGACCAAAAGGCTGTCTTGGTTGAGTTTCAGCCAGGACAGAAGGTATGGGTGTTGGAGCCAGTGGCCCCCGCAGCACTCCAAGACAAATGGTCTGGACCCCATACCATCCTGGAAAAGAAGGGAGAGGTCACCTACTTGGTAGACCTAGGAACTCCCAGGAGTCCCCACAGGGTACTCCATGTTAACAGGCTTAAAGCATATGTTGACAGGGCAGACATGGGCTTGCTCATGGCTACAGATGAGGGACAGGAGGAAGAGAGTGACCCTCTCCCAGACCTGTTGTCTCAGAACCCTGAAGATGGCTCAGTTGAAGGAGTGACCCTTGGAGGCAACCTCACTGCCCATCAGCAGACTGAATGTAGACAGGTTCTACAATCATTTTCACATATGTTTTCCTTGATACCTAGTCAAACTGACTGGTGTACCCATGTGGTGGACACTGGTGACAGTCTGCCTGTAAAGAACAAGCTTTACAGACAACCTGACCACGTCAGGGACTGTATAAAGGCTGAGGTACATAAAATGCTGGAATTAGGTGTCATTGAACCCTCAGAGAGCCCCTGGGCTAGCCCAGTGGTTCTGGTCCCCAAACCTCACACCAAAGATGGCAAGAGAGAGATGAGGTTTTGTGTGGACTACAGGGGTCTCAATGCTGTCACCAGGACAGATGCAAACCCTATTCCAAGGGCAGATGAGCTCACAGACAAACTAGCTTCTGCAAAGTTTTTGAGCACATTTGACTTAACAGCTGGCTATTGGCAAATCAGATTAGCTGAGGAGTCTAAGGCCAAAACAGCATTCTCAACCCCAGGTGGGCACTACCAGTTTGTGGTGATGCCCTTTGGTCTGAAGAATGCACCTGCCACCTTCCAAAGGCTGGTGAACCAAGTCCTTACTGGGTTGGATGACTTTTGCGCAGCATATCTTGATGACATTGCTGTCTGTAGCTCCACCTGGGAGGATCACCTGATCCACCTGAAGAAGGCTCTTGAGGCTCTGCAAAGGGCAGGCCTCACTATCAAGGCTACTAAGTGCCAGATAGGGCAGAGTAAGGTTGTATATTTGGGCCACCTTGTAGGTGGAGGCCAAGTTCAACCACTGGAGAGTAAGATACAATCCATCAAGGACTGGTCCCCTCCAACCACCCAGACTCAAGTTCGAGCTTTCTTGGGCTTGACTGGGTACTACAGGAAGTTTGTTAAGAACTATGGGTCCATTGTGACTCCTCTTAATGATCTGACATCCAAGAAGATGCCCAAAAAGGTTCAGTGGACAGTAAGCTGTCAAAAGGCATTTGATGACCTGAAGGAGGCTGTAGGAGAGTAGGGTCTGCTATCCTATGGTCACCCCAAATTTTTGCTTTTTGCTTCACTGGTTTTTGACATATTGAGGCTGTGGGCCTGCCAATCAGACCCCCAGCCTGCTGTTCTCTCTACTAAATTAAAACTATGCACCCTAGGTGCATAACCAATTGGAAGTGGATCACCCTGTCAGCCCCTGTACCAGTGTACACTAGGTACCCAGGGCATTGGTGTACCCAAGGCCTGCCAGGGGCTGCAGCATGTATTATGCCACCCCAGGCTTGGCCTAACAATCTGACACAACTGGCTGATCACTCAGCTGGGGTAAGTTGGTGTAATCACCTCTTACTTAGGTGTAGTATACCTATACCTAACCCTAAATGGGACACCTGGTAACCTATAAGTCACTCCTATGGCAGGCCTTAACAATCCTGAAGGCAGAGTGCTTGGTTCCATGTGAGATGGTGCTCTGGCATGAGCTGAGCCTGTCTGCAGTGGTCGGAACAACTTCCTTCTACTGTTTCCAGATATCGTCATACCATATACTCTTAAGTGCATTATGAACCTCGCGGTTAAATGCTATCTTTGGTTTGGCTTTATCAAAACATGTCGAGTAAGGTGTCATACGAATTGGAATACTAACCCCTCGCCAATTCTGGCGACGGGGTTAGCATTCCACCCTTCTAGAGGGACACGACATGTACAGTACCTGAAACCCGGGTAAAATCAGACATAGCCTCAGCTCCACAAAATGGATGCTGCCACCACAGACACAAGTCTGCCCTCCTGCTGCTGGGAGTCCTTCCAGCTTGGGAGGTGTGGACAAAGGGTTTCCTGCCAGGGGAGGTGCGTGCACCACCCCAGACAGGATTTTGTGTATTGGTCAGGTAGGGCTTGAAAGAAACCAGACATGCCTGTGGCTCACAAGGAGCCTCGGTGCATATGCCAGTTCAAACCGGTCCTGGGGCACACCAGTCCCGGGCCTGGGGCGAGCTGGACAAAGGATTGGGGGTGTAACCACCCCCCTTCCTGGTCCCACCCATAGGGAGGGACCTAGCAGGTAGTCCGGCCCCTAGAATCCGAATAAAGGTAGGAGCTGTGTCCTAAGACTTCAGACATCCTGGAATCAACTTGAAACTAAGAAGAAGACGGGAACTTCGACATTCTGCTGCACAGAAGACTGAAGAAAATCTCCCCTGTGGTCAGGGAGTGACCACCTTGCTAACGCAAGCACCATCCAGCGAATCACCGTCTGCTTTGCCGCCGCCTCCCGCCGGAGCCCGAGCCCAGAGACTGACAAGACCTGGACCTCCAGACCTCTCACCGCCCGATCCACAGTCCCTGAAAGGAGGAGACCCGTGGAGGCACCGAGACACGTGGAGCCAGCCATCTTGGAACGACTACGACAAGCTGACAAGTGCAACAACCGAGGCTCCCTCCAAGTTGTGCTTTGGGTCCTGAGAAGCCCAACCCTCGAGCAGCATCTGCACCAAAGGTGAGCCCTCCAGCATCTCCACGATCTGCGTGGGGCCCTTCTGCATTTTGCCACTCGACGCGCCTAACCGGTTGCTGGCCCGCTGGCTAGTGGCCATCTTGGCGACGAAATCTACGACAAACACCGCTGGTCTGGTTGCTCCAGACTGGCCCTTGCTCCCCTCCAAAGGAGCAATCCCTCTGACCTTGCTGGTCAGAACCAACAGCTGATTTCCGAATCCTTCTACAATTGCTTTTGCCAAGGCTTGTTTGCTTCGATCAAGTCGCCGACACCGCCGACAGCGAGAGCCTGCGTGGGACAGCTCGTGAGCCGACTCCTGGACGTCGTCGACCTTCAGGGACCACGTGGCTGTGGAGACAAGCTACCCCTCATCACCTGTTTGCGCCCGACATCGCCTGGTACCCACCTGGTGCCACGCTGGTCACTGGCTAGTGACTGTGAACACTGTCCCCTCTGCTTACAGGTCTTCAACATCTCCGATCCACTCTTGGATCCACTGCATCTCTTCCCGACCGACCGCCTGCAGCACTTTTGTCTACAGGCCCCACGGAACAGATAGAAGAAACCCGACGCACTTCGAGGCCTATGCACCCGCTTCCTGTGGGTGAGGTAAAGCTGGCACACCTGTGCCCAAGTGTAGTATTACATCTCTAGTGCCTGTGTTCCAAATCTTAAGTTCCTAGGTCATCCGGAAGATTCCTTTTGCAGTAACTTTGTACTTTTTACGCACCCATTGAAACCTATGGGAGCACGCGTGTGACTATTTGCTCTGCACACGCCACCCGTGGACCTCCTGGTCACTAACTGACGTTAGCTCCTTGTAGGCCCAGCGATTCTAGAGGCCCTAGGCCTTTTCCCTTTTCTGTTCGTGGTACTTATACCACTATTTTAGTATATGGTTCGAGTGGCCACCAGGGCCTATCCATATAAAGTGCAACTTCTGTGTATTATGTGATAATCTTGTTTGACGATTTGTGCTCCTGTGCTCATAAAGAGACTAGGGGTTACTTTGAGAAATAAATACATATATATTTTGAATATATATCTGTGTGGTGTCCTTTCATTGGTATAAAAGGGGGTTACTATTGGTAAAACAGCTTGCTTAACACGCTTCACGAGTTTAGCCTCAAAGACTGCTTAGCCTACGCTACCACTAGGGCAGCTAGTCCAAAAAGGTTGACTTACAACCACACCATAAGGGTTGCTTGGCATGGTACAAGGTGGTCACTAGAACTAGTGAACAGCATATACCAGGCCAACTTCTCACATTGGTGAGCAGCGGTTGGATTTGAGCTTGCTGTGTTTTACCATTGTAATCTCTTGGTTACCAATTGAAAGATCACATAGGTACCTGTAGGTACATATAAAACAAGATTAGATATACATAAGTTCTACTGAACTTAGTTGTTGTAGAGCAAAGGGAGTAGCACACCCTGACTACAACTACTAGATAGGTTTAGTAGGTAAACCCAAGTGTAGGTAGATTGCAACACATCCACCCACACTTAAGAGCAATGGCCGGGGCAGAGGGGTCCACTGTACCCATCTCTGTTGAGAGTGACCCCCAGAGGGCACCATCCAGCTTTGCTACCCTTAATCAGAATGAGCTCAGGAATTTGGCAACTCTTAGAGGCCTTAAACAGCCCAAGAACCCAAACTCTGCTGAGCTCAGAGAGCTCTTACAGAATGATGAGAATCAGAGAGCACTCAAGAAAGCTTCCCAGTTAGCCCCCTTAGGGACAGGAACAGGAGGCCCCCCTTCTAAAGATGCCACTGAAGTACCCCTTCCCAATAGTCACCCCTTAGATGGGATGCCTACCACAGAGGATGAGAGTGAAAAGGATACTGACAGTAGTGAGGATGAAGGGAGAACTAGCCCAGTGCCAAGTGTTATACTTGGCCCAGCTAAACCAAGGCTATTGGGGACTGACAGTGGGTTCAACCCACTGGATCTCCCCAGTGGACTTAACACAGGGCTGGGAAGGCAAAGGAATCGCTCAGGTGACTCCAATGCTTCCCATGGCTCTAGAGGCTCTCAAGGTCACTCCAGGAGAAGGATGACCACCCCTCAGAGGAGGGAACATGAGGCCAAGATGCAAGAGGCCCAGCTGAGGATCAGGAAGCAGGAGCTAGAAGTAGCCCTGATGGAAGAGAAACTTAGCAAGGCTAGACAGCATAAAGAGAGTGGGTCTATACCCACTGGTGGCAGCATTGTCCCTAAGGACAAAGATAGGGTTTTCGACAATAGAAACCTGTCTAAGGTTGTGCCCCCCTACAAAAGTGGGGATGACATCCACAAGTGGATAACTGCTCTTGAGAGAGCCTGCAAAGTACAGCAGGTTCCTGAAGATCAGTGGGCAGCAATCCTCTGGCTCTCCTTTGAAGGAAGAGGCAGAGACAGACTCCTCACTGTTAGAGAAGAGGATGTCAGAAACTACAGAGTCCTGAAGAGTGTTCTAGTTGATGGGTTAGGCTTAACCACTGAGCAGTACAGGTTAATGTTCAGAGACACCCAAAAGACACAGACTCAGGACTGGTCTGAATACATTGAATGTGCCACTAAGGCTTTGGAGGGTTGGTTGCTGGGAAGTAAGGTATCTGATTTTACAGGATTGTATAATTTGATGATGAGAGAACAGATTTTAAATAACTGTCAAAACCAGCAACTGCATCAACACTTGGTTGACTCTGATCTGACCTCTCCCCAAGAATTGGGAAAGAAGGCAGACAAATGGGTCAGAACCAGGGTTAAGCAAAAGAACCAGAACCAGGGCCAAGGGGGTGATCAGAAGAAAACAGACCAAAAGGGTGGAGATCAGAAACCTAAAGACCAGAAGTCTTCAACAGGGCCCCAAACTACTACTAAGGAGGGTGGGTCCCAACAGTCCAAAAAGAAGAAAGAAGGTCAAAAGAAACCCTGGTGCAATCATTGTAAAAATACAACTCACTGGACTAGTGATTGCAAAAAGGGTGGAGCCCCCAACACTGTTGCCCCTAAGGCACCTGCTCCCAGTACTACTGTTAGCAGTGTTGGTCCCCAGACAAAGGGTGTAGTGGGAATCACTATGGGAACTGAAGGAGATTCTGACTTAGACAGAACCCTTACACAGGCAGTCTTGATCTGTGATGGCGACATTGATTTGTCCCTGACTGTGAGCCCCAGTAACCTGGGCAAGTACAGACAGACTCCTTTAATTAATGACAAAGTGGCTCAAGCCTACAGGGACACATGTGCCAGTGTCACTATGGTGACACCAGGCTTTGTGGACCCTGGACAGTACATACCAGGTGAGAACTACCTGGTGACCAATGCCAGCAATGCCACTACTTCACACAGTGTGGCAGTTGTTAACTTCTCATGGGGAGGGGTAACTGGCCTCAAAAGGGTTGTGGTTAGTGCAGACCTCCCAGTAGAATGTTTGTTGGGCAATGACCTAGAGAGTTCTCTATGGTCAGAAGTGGAGTACAGGACTCATGCAGAGATGTTAGGTATATCATCACATGTCCTTGCTGTGACCAGGTCACAGGCCAAAAAGTGCCTCACTGAACCACAGGTCTTGGATCCTGGAACAATGGACCAAGCACCTACCAAGAAGAAGAACAGGAGGGTCAAGGCTGTGCCTTCCCCCCTGCCTCAGAGTGATGATCAGCCTTCCCAGGAAGCTGATCTAGAGGACCCTGAAGGAACTGTCCCTGAAGAGCTTGAACCTGATCAGGTTGAGTTTCTGGGGACAGGGGGACCTTCAAGGGCTGACTTGAGGCAGGCTCAGTTATCCTGTCCCTCTCTTGAACCCCTCAGACAGCTGGCTGCTGCTGAGGCTGCTGGGAATGCTCAAGGTACCCATAAAGTGTATTGGGATGAAGGGCTCCTTTATTCAGAGGCTAGAGACCCCAAGCCTGGTGCAACCAGGAGGTTGGTTATACCTCTGCAATTTAGGGGCTTCCTCCTTACCTTGGCCCATGATATTCCTTTAGCAGGACACCTAGGCCAGAACAAGACCTGGGACAGACTTGTCCCTCACTTTCACTGGCCTCATATGAATGAAGATACAAAGGAGTTTTGTCGCTCCTGTGTTACCTGCCAAGCCAGTGGCAAATCAGGTGGCACAACAAAGGCCCCCCTAATACCACTACCTGTGGTGGGGGTCCCCTTTGAAAGAGTGGGAATAGACATAGTGGGTCCCATGGATCCTCCCACTGCATCTGGGCACAGATTTATACTGGTGGTAGTGGATCATGCCACCAGGTATCCAGAGGCAATTCCCCTTAGGACCACTACAGCTCCTGTTGTGGCCAGGGCCCTGCTGGGAGTATTCTCCAGAGTGGGGTTTCCTAAGGAGGTAGTATCTGACAGAGGTACCAACTTTATGTCAGGATACTTAACAGCTATGTGGAAGGAATGTGGTGTCAACTACAAGTTCACCACCCCTTATCACCCACAATGCAATGGGCTTGTTGAGAGATTCAACAAGACCCTAAAGGGTATGATCAAAGGATTACCTGAAAAGCTCAGGCGAAGATGGGATATCCTTCTACCCTGCCTTCTGTTTGCTTACAGAGAGGTCCCACAAAAAGGAGTTGGCTACAGCCCCTTTGAATTGTTGTTTGGGCACCCTGTGAGAGGCCCACTGTGTTTGGTGAAGGAAGGATGGGAGTTACCTCTCAAAAAGCCTAAGCTAGACATAGTGGACTATGTACTTGGTCTCCGCTCCAGGATGGCTGAGTATATGGAGAAGGCATCTAAAAACCTTGGGGCAAGCCAGGCCTTACAGAAAGCTTGGCATGACCAAAAGGCTGTCTTGGTTGAGTATCAGCCAGGACAGAAGGTATGGGTGTTGGAGCCAGTGGCCCCAGCAGCACTCCAAGACAAATGGTCTGGACCCCATACAATCCTGGAAAAGAAGGGAGAGGTCACCTACTTGGTGGACCTAGGAACTCCCAGGAGTCCCCACAGGGTACTCCATGTTAACAGGCTTAAAGCATATGTTGACAGGGCAGACATGGGCTTGCTCATGGCTACAGATGAGGGACAGGAGGAAGAGAGTGACCCTCTCCCAGACCTGTTGTCTCAGAACCCTGAAGATGGCTCAGTTGAAGGAGTGACCCTTGGAGGCAACCTCACTGCCCATCAGCAGACTGAATGTAGGCAGGTTCTACAATCATTTTCACATATGTTTTCCTTGATACCTAGTCAAACTGACTGGTGTACCCATGTTGTGGACACTGGTGACAGTCTGCCTGTAAAGAACAAACTTTACAGACAACCTGACCACGTCAGGGACTGTATAAAGGCTGAGGTACATAAAATGCTGGAATTAGGTGTCATTGAACCCTCAGAGAGCCCCTGGGCTAGCCCAGTGGTTCTGGTCCCCAAACCTCACACCAAAGATGGCAAGAGAGAGATGAGGTTCTGTGTGGACTACAGAGGACTCAATGCTGTCACCAGGACAGATGCACACCCTATTCCAAGGGCAGATGAGCTCATAGACAAACTAGCTTCTGCAAAGTTTTTGAGCACATTTGACTTGACAGCTGGCTATTGGCAAATCAGGTTAGCTGAGGAGTCTAAGGCCAAAACAGCATTCTCAACCCCAGGTGGGCATTATCAGTTTGTGGTGATGCCCTTTGGTCTGAAGAATGCACCTGCCACCTTCCAAAGGCTGGTGAACCAAGTCCTTACTGGGTTGGATGACTTTTGCGCAGCATATCTTGATGACATTGCTGTCTTTAGTTCCACCTGGGAGGATCACCTGATCCACCTGAAGAAGGCTCTTGAGGCTCTGCAAAGGGCAGGCCTCACTATCAAGGCTACTAAGTGCCAGATAGGGCAGAGTAAGGTTGTGTATTTGGGCCACCTTGTAGGTGGGGGCCAAGTTCAACCACTGGAGAGTAAGATACAGTCCATCAAGGATTGGTCCCCTCCAAACACCCAGACTCAAGTTCGAGCTTTCTTGGGCTTGACTGGGTATTACAGGAAGTTTGTTAAGAACTATGGGTCCATTGTGACTCCTCTTAATGATCTGACATCCAAGAAGATGCCCAAAAAGGTTCAGTGGACAGTAAGCTGTCAAAAGGCATTTGATGACCTGAAGGAGGCCATGTGCTCTGCACCTATCCTGAAAAGTCCTGACTACTCCAAAGAGTTTATTGTCCAAACAGATGCTTCTGAGTTGGGTGTGGGAGCTGTGCTGTCACAACTTAATGTAGATGGTCAAGACCAACCCATTGCTTTTATTAGCAGAAGGTTGACCCCCAGAGAGAAGAATTGGTCAGCTATTGAGAGGGAGGCCTTTGCTGTGGTGTGGGCCCTGAAGAAGCTGAGGCCATACTTGTTTGGCACTCACTTCAAGATTCAGACCGACCATAAGCCCCTCTTGTGGCTAAATCAGATGAAGGGTGAAAACCCCAAACTGCTTAGGTGGTCCATTTCCCTACAGGGGATGGACTTTACAGTGGAGCACCGGCCAGGTACTGACCATGGGAATGCAGATGGTCTCTCCAGGTACTTCCACTTAGGACATGAAGACGAGACTGGTCAAGGCTAGTTTAATGTCCCAGCGTTTGGGGGGGGGTTGTGTAGGAGAGTAGGGTCTGCTATCCTATGGTCACCCCACATTTTTGCTTTTTGCTTCACTGGTTTTTGACATATTGAGGCTGTGGGCCTGCCAATCAGACCCCCAGCCTGCTGTTCTCTCTACTAAATTAAAACTATGCACCCTAGGTGCATAACCAATTGGAAGTGGATCACCCTGTCAGCCCCTGTACCAGTGTACACTAGGTACCCAGGGCATTGGTGTACCCAAGGCCTGCCAGGGGCTGCAGCATGTATTATGCCACCCCAGGCTTGGCCTAACAATCTGACACAACTGGCTGATCACTCAGCTGGGGTAAGTTGGTGTAATCACCTCTTACTTAGGTGTAGTATACCTATACCTAACCCTAAATGGGACACCTGGTAACCTATAAGTCACTCCTATGGCAGGCCTTAACAATCCTGAAGGCAGAGTGCTTGGTTCCATGTGAGATGGTGCTCTGGCATGAGCTGAGCCTGTCTGCAGTGGTCGGAACAACTTCCTTCTACTGTTTCCAGATATCGTCATACCATATACTCTTAAGTGCATTATGAACCTCGCGGTTAAATGCTATCTTTGGTTTGGCTTTATCAAAACATGTCGAGTAAGGTGTCATACGAATTGGAATACTAACCCCTCGCCAATTCTGGCGACGGGGTTAGCATTCCACCCTTCTAGAGGGACACGACATGTACAGTACCTGAAACCCGGGTAAAATCAGACATAGCCTCAGCTCCACAAAATGGATGCTGCCACCACAGACACAAGTCTGCCCTCCTGCTGCTGGGAGTCCTTCCAGCTTGGGAGGTGTGGACAAAGGGTTTCCTGCCAGGGGAGGTGCGTGCACCACCCCAGACAGGATTTTGTGTATTGGTCAGGTAGGGCTTGAAAGAAACCAGACATGCCTGTGGCTCACAAGGAGCCTCGGTGCATATGCCAGTTCAAACCGGTCCTGGGGCACACCAGTCCCGGGCCTGGGGCGATTTGGACAAAGGATTGGGGGTGTAACCACCCCCCTTCCTGGTCCCACCCATAGGGAGGGACCTAGCAGGTAGTCCGGCCCCTAGAATCCGAATAAAGGTAGGAGCTGTGTCCTAAGACTTCAGACATCCTGGAATCAACTTGAAACTAAGAAGAAGACGGGAACTTCGACATTCTGCTGCACAGAAGACTGAAGAAAATCTCCCCTGTGGTCAGGGAGTGACCACCTTGCTAACGCAAGCACCATCCAGCGAATCACCGTCTGCTTTGCCGCCGCCTCCCGCCGGAGCCCGAGCCCAGAGACTGACAAGACCTGGACCTCCAGACCTCTCACCGCCCGATCCACAGTCCCTGAAAGGAGGAGACCCGTGGAGGCACCGAGACACGTGGAGCCAGCCATCTTGGAACGACTACGACAAGCTGACAAGTGCAACAACCGAGGCTCCCTCCAAGTTGTGCTTTGGGTCCTGAGAAGCCCAACCCTCGAGCAGCATCTGCACCAAAGGTGAGCCCTCCAGCATCTCCACGATCTGCGTGGGGCCCTTCTGCATTTTGCCACTCGACGCGCCTAACCGGTTGCTGGCCCGCTGGCTAGTGGCCATCTTGGCGACGAAATCTACAACAAACACCGCTGGTCTGGTTGCTCCAGACTGGCCCTTGCTCCCCTCCAAAGGAGCAATCCCTCTGACCTTGCTGGTCAGAACCAACAGCTGATTTCCGAATCCTTCTACAATTGCTTTTGCCAAGGCTTGTTTGCTTCGATCAAGTCGCCGACACCGCCGACAGCGAGAGCCTGCGTGGGACAGCTCGTGAGCCGACTCCTGGACGTCGTCGACCTTCAGGGACCACGTGGCTGCGGAGACAAGCTACCCCTCATCACCTGTTTGCGCCCGACATCGCCTGGTACCCACCTGGTGCCACGCTGGTCACTGGCTAGTGACTGTGAACACTGTCCCCTCTGCTTACAGGTCTTCAACATCTCCGATCCACTCTTGGATCCACTGCATCTCTTCCCGACCGACCGCCTGCAGCACTTTTGTCTACAGGCCCCACGGAACAGATAGAAGAAACCCGACGCACTTCGAGGCCTATGCACCCGCTTCCTGTGGGTGAGGTAAAGCTGGCACACCTGTGCCCAAGTGTAGTATTACATCTCTAGTGCCTGTGTTCCAAATCTTAAGTTCCTAGGTCATCCGGAAGATTCCTTTTGCAGTAACTTTGTACTTTTTACGCACCCATTGAAACCTATGGGAGCACGCGTGTGACTATTTGCTCTGCACACGCCACCCGTGGACCTCCTGGTCACTAACTGACGTTAGCTCCTTGTAGGCCCAGCGATTCTAGAGGCCCTAGGCCTTTTCCCTTTTCTGTTCGTGGTACTTATACCACTATTTTAGTATATGGTTCGAGTGGCCACCAGGGCCTATCCATATAAAGTGCAACTTCTGTGTATTATGTGATAATCTTGTTTGACGATTTGTGCTCCTGTGCTCATAAAGAGACTAGGGGTTACTTTGAGAAATAAATACATATATATTTTGAATATATATCTGTGTGGTGTCCTTTCATTGGTATAAAAGGGGGTTACTATTGGTAAAACAGCTTGCTTAACACGCTTCACGAGTTTAGCCTCAAAGACTGCTTAGCCTACGCTACCACTAGGGCAGCTAGTCCAAAAAGGTTGACTTACAACCACACCATAAGGGTTGCTTGGCATGGTACAAGGTGGTCACTAGAACTAGTGAACAGCATATACCAGGCCAACTTCTCACAGAGGCCATGTGCTCTGCACCTATCCTGAAAAGTCCTGACTACTCCAAAGAGTTTATTGTCCAAACAGATGCTTCTGAGTTGGGTGTGGGAGCTGTGCTGTCACAACTTAATGTAGATGGTCAAGACCAACCCATTGCTTTTATTAGCAGAAGGTTGACCCCCAGAGAGAAGAATTGGTCAGCTATTGAGAGGGAGGCCTTTGCTGTGGTGTGGGCCCTGAAGAAGCTGAGGCCATACTTGTTTGGCACTCACTTCAAGATTCAGACCGACCATAAGCCCCTCTTGTGGCTAAATCAGATGAAGGGTGAAAACCCCAAACTGCTTAGGTGGTCCATTTCCCTACAGGGGATGGACTTTACAGTGGAGCACCGGCCAGGTACTGACCATGGGAATGCAGATGGTCTCTCCAGGTACTTCCACTTAGGACATGAAGACGAGACTGGTCAAGGCTAGTTTAATGTCCCAGCGTTTGGGGGGGGGGGGTTGTGTAGGAGAGTAGGGTCTGCTATCCTATGGTCACCCCAAATTTTTGCTTTTTGCTTCACTGGTTTTTGACATATTGAGGCTGTGGGCCTGCCAATCAGACCCCCAGCCTGCTGTTCTCTCTACTAAATTTACACTATGCACCCTAGGTGCATAACCAATTGGAAGTGGATCACCCTGTCAGCCCCTGTACCAGTGTACACTAGGTACCCAGGGCATTGGTGTACCCAAGGCCTGCCAGGGGCTGAAGCATGTATTATGCCACCCCAGGCTTGGCCTAACAATTTGACACAACTGGCTGATCACTCAGCTGGGGTAAGTTGGTGTAATCACCTCTTACTAAGGTGTAGTATACCTATACCTAACCTTAAATGGGACACCTGGTAACCTATAAGTCACTCCTATGGCAGGCCTTAACAATCCTGAAGGCAGAGTGCTTGGTTCCATGTGAGATGGTGCTCTGGCATGAGCTGAGCCTGTCTGCAGTGGTCGGAACAACTTCCTTCTACTGTTTCCAGATATCGTCATACCATATACTCTTAAGTGCATTATGAACCTCGCGGTTATTTGCTATCTTTGGTTTGGCTTTATCAAAACATGTCGAGTAAGGTGTCATACGAATTGGAATACTAACCCCTCGCCAATTCTGGCGACGGGGCTAGCATTCCACCCTTCTAGAGGGACACGACATGTACAGTACCTGAAACCCGGGTAAAATCAGACATAGCCTCAGCTCCACAAAATGGATGCTGCCACCACAGACACAAGTCTGCCCTCCTGCTGCTGGGAGTCCTTCCAGCTTGGGAGGTGTGGACAAAGGGTTTCCTGCCAGGGGAGGTGCATGCACCACCCCAGACAGGATTTTGTGTATTGGTCAGGTAGGGCTTGAAAGAAACCAGACATGCCTGTGGCTCACAAGGAGCCTCGGTGCATATGCCAGTTCAAACCGGTCCTGGGGCACACCAGTCCCGGGCCTGGGGCGAGCTGGAAAAAGGATTGGGGGTGTAACCACCCCCCTTCCTGGTCCCACCCATAGGGAGGGACCTAGCAGGTAGTCCGGCCCCTAGAATCCGCTTAAAGGTAGGAGCTGTGTCCTAAGACTTCAGACATCCTGGAATCAACTTGAAACTAAGAAGAAGACGGGAACTTCGACATTCTGCTGCACAGAAGACTGAAGGAAATCTCCCCTGTGGTCAGGGAGTGACCACCTTGCTAACGCAAGCACCATCCAGCGAATCAACGTCCGCTTTGGCGCCGCCTCCCGCCGGAGCCCGAGCCCAGAGACTGACAAGACCTGGACCTCCAGACCTCTCACCGCCCGATCCACAGTCCCTGAAAAGAGGAGACCCG
Source organism: Triturus cristatus (assembly GCF_964204655.1). Lineage (NCBI taxonomy): Eukaryota > Metazoa > Chordata > Amphibia > Caudata > Salamandridae > Triturus > Triturus cristatus. The sequence goes on along the minus strand of NC_140579.1, from coordinate 455,468,102 downwards.
TGGAGGCACCGAGACACGTGGAGCCAGCCATCTTGAAACGACCACGACAAGCTGACAAGTGCAACAACCGAGGCTCCCTCCAAGTTGTGCTTTGGGATCTGAGAAGCCCAACCCTCGAGCAGCATCTGCACCAAAGGTGAGCCCTCCAGCATCTCCACGATCTGCGTGGGGCCCTTCTGCATTTTGCCACTCGACGCGCCTAACCAGTTGCTGGCCCGCTGGCTAGTAGCCATCTTGGCGACGAACTTTACAAAATACACTGCTGGTCTGGTTGCTCCAGACTGGCCCTTGCTCCCCTCCAAAGGAGCAGTCCTTCTGACCTTGCTGGTCAGAACCATCAGCTTATTTCATCTCCTACAACAATTGCTTTTGCCAAGGCTTGTTTGCTTCGATCAAGTCGCCGACACCGCCGCCAGCGAGAGCCTGCATGGGACAGCTCGTGAACTGACTCCTGGACGTCGTCGACCTCCAGGGACCACGTGGCTGCAGAGACAAGCTACACCTTTCTTCCTGTTTGCACCCGACATTGCCTGGTACCCACCTGGTGCCACGCCGGTCACTGGCTAGTGACTGTGAACACTGTCCCCTCTGCTTACAGGTCTTCAACATCTCCGATCCACTCTTGGATCCACCGCATCTCTCCCGGACCGACCACCTGCAGCATCTTTGTCTTCAGGCTCCACGGAACAGATAGAAGAAACCCGACGCACTTCGAGGCCTATGCACCCGCTTCCTGTGGGTGAGGTAAAGCTGGCACACCTGTGCCCAAGTGTAGTATTACATCTCTAGTGCCTGTGTTCCAAATCTTGAGTTCCTAGTCCATCCGGAAGATCCTTTTTGCGGTAACTTTGTACTTTTTACGCACCCATTGAAACCTATGGGAGCACGCGTGTGACTATTTGCTCTGCACACGCCACCCGTGGACCTCCTGGTCACTAACTGAAGTTAGCTCCTTGTAGGCCCAGCGATTCTAGAGGCCCTGGGCCTTTTCCCTTTTCTGTTCGTGGTACTTATACCACTATTTTAGTATATGGTTCGAGCGGCCACCAGGGCCTATCCATATAAAGTGCAACTTCTGTGTATTCTACTGTAATCTTGTTTGACGATTTGTGCTCCTGTGCTCATAAAGAGACTAGGGGTTACTTTGACAAATAAATACATATATATTTTGAATATATATCTGTGTGGTGTCCTTTCATTGGTATAAAAGGGGGTTGCATTTGGTAAAACAGCTGGCTTAACACGCTTCACGAGTTTAGCCTCAAAGACTGCTTAGCCTACGCTACCACTAGGGCAGCTAGTCCGAAAAGGTTGACTTACAACCACACCATAAGGGTTGCTTGGCATGGTACAAGGTGATCACTTTAACTAGTGAGCATCATATACCAGGCCAACTTCTCACATTTCCCAAGGTGCCTGCAGAGCTAGGGTTCAAAAACTACAGCTAGACATTTTACCAAAATGGGTCATTTTTCACTGCGAAATTGAGGTGTGACCATGTTGCGTTTTGCGCCGTTTCCTGTCGCGGGCACTAGGCCGACCCACACAACTGAGGTACCGTTTTTCTCGTAAGACTTTGGGGAACACAGGGTGGGTGGAAATTTGTGGATACACTCGGATTCCGGAACTTTCCACCACAGAAATATGGGGAAAATGTGTTTTTTTGTCAATTTTTTAGATTTGCAAGGGATTCTGGGTAACAGACCCTGGTGGTAGGCAATCAAGTCACCCCATCCTGGATTCCCCTGGGTGTCTAGTTTTCAAAAATGTATAGGTTTGCTAGGTTTCCCAAGGTGCCCGCAGAGCTAGGGTTCAAAAACTACAGCTAGACATTTTGCCAAAAAAGGGTCATTTTTCACTGCGAAATTGAGGTGTGACCACGTTGCGTTTTGTGCCGTTTCCTGTCGCGGGCACTAGGCAGACCCACACAAGTGAGGTACCGTTTTTCTCGTAAGACTTTGGGGAATGCGGGGTGGGTGGAAATTTGTGGATCCACGCAGATTCCGGAACATTCTACCACAGAAATGTGGGGAAAATGTGTTTTTTTGACAATTTTTTAGGTTTGCAAGGGATTCTGGGTAACAGACCCTGGTGGGAGGCAGTCAAGTCACCCCATCCTGGATTCCCCTGGGTGTCTAGTTTTCGAAAAATGTATAGGTTTGCTAGGTTTCCCACGGTGCCCGCAGAGCTAGGGTTCAAAAACTACAGCTAGACATTTTGCCAAAAAAGGGTCATTTTTCACTGCGAAATTGAGGTGTGACCACGTTGCGTTTTGCGCCGTTTCCTGTTGCGGGCACTAGGCCGACCCACACAAGTGAGGTACCGTTTTTCTCGTAAGACTTTGGGGAACGCAGGGTGGGTGGAAATTTGAGGATACACGCAGATTCCGGAACTTTCCACCACAGAAATGTGGGGAAAATGTGTTTTTTTTTACATTGACAATTTTTTAGGTTTGCAAGGGATTCTGGGTAACAGACCCTGGTGGGAGGCAATCAAGTCACCCCATCCTGGATTCCCCTGGGTGTCTAGTTTAAAAAATGTATAGATTTGCTAGGTTTCCCAAGGTGCCCGCAGAGCTAGGGTTCAAAAACTAGAGCTAGGCACTTTGAAAAAAAAGGGTACATTTTCACAGCGATATTGAGTTGTGACCACGTTGCGTTTTGTGCCGTTTCCTGTCGCGGGCACTATGCCTACCCACACAAGTGATGTACCATTTTTATCGGGAGACTTAGGGTCATTCAGATTTGTAAAGGAACTGTTATTATCTATTGACTCTCGATGCATTTCTGCCTTCCAAATGAAAAATATTGTGTAAAAAAGAAGTCATTCTAAAAAATGACTGATAATTCTCATGCTAGTATGAGTATTCCCAATTTCAGAAATGTGCAAATATCTACTGTTTCTAAACTCTATATTTTGTTCCCATTTCAGAAATACATAGGTGTCTTTCATACCGATTTTTCCATGTACACATTTTTACAGAATAATTACTATCTACCCGGTACATAATGAAAAACCATTGCAAGTTGCTGCTCAGTTTTTGTCTCTGGGTTCGTCGGGTTCTTGGTGAACCTACAAGTCCTATATATCCCCACAACCAGTAATGTCCAGCGGATGTAATGGTATGTTGCTTTCAAAGAGCTGTCATAATTAGAAGAAGTTACAGGTGAAAACGGTGACACAAAAGGCAGTTTTTTTCAACTAATTTTCAATTTATCCTATATTTAACTGTTAGTTTCTATAAAAAAACCTTGATGGATCTACACAAATGACCCCTTGCTGAATTCAGAATTTTGTCTTCTTCTCGAAAATGTATAGCTTTCCAGGATCCATTATTGCTTTTGTACCCATTTCTGCCATTAACTGGAAGGAGGTCAAAAGCACAAAAAATAGCAAAAATAGGCTGTGTCCCAGAAAAATGCCAAAACTGCGTAAAGAATTTTGGGTTTCCGACAAAAGTCTGGTATCCCCAAAAAGCTGGGAAAATGGTGATTTCAACCCCACAAACCCTTTTTTGATAACATTTGCAGGGAAAAACCCAGATGCTTTCATTTGCAGCCCGTTTTTCCCATTTTTCTGAAAAAAAACAAAATATTGCTGTATTTTGGCTCATTTCTGTGACTCCTTTAGGAGAATCCACAAACCCTGAGTACCTTTAGAATCCCCATGATGTTGGAAGAAAAGGACGCAAATTTGGCGTGGATACCTTATGTGGTCAAAAAGTTACAGGGGCCTCAGCGCGCACTACACCAAATAGCCAAAAAAGGGCGTGGCACAGGAGGAGAAAAGGCCTGGCAGCGAAGGGGTTAAGCCACGCCCCTCTTTTCCATTGGTCGGCATCACCGTTTATGCTAAATGGTACCCAGCCATTTGAAAAGAGGTGTTTGTGACATTTTTGCTCTGCTTTCTGAGCCGTCCCATTTGGACGGGCTCGTCTGCCTTCCTTGCGTCGCAAAAGGTTTCTTATCCAAACACATGGCCCCATAAAGATAAGAAACCTTTTAGCAGGCGAGGCCGTCCAAGTGGGACGGCAGAAAAAGCCGAGCAAATACGTCAGGGCGAGCGCTTGTTTTTCCTGCATCGGGTCGCCTTTTTCGGTCTGACGGATAAAGCCGAGCTAAGCGAATACATATTTCAGAACCTGTAATGGAAAATACAGTGTAGCTACTTCCCTGTGCTTGCTCCCAGTGTTGCCAGTTCTGCCCAACATACACCTTTGAGCCAGCATTAGCTTAAAGTTTTTAACAAAATCCCCCCTAGATATACGTGTTGCTTAGAAGACTATACGGGCAGAGTCCCAGTACTCTACCTCTAAAATATTTTGTTTACATCTAGCTCAATCTGTCTTTTCTCTTTATTGCTTCTTTTATGGACGGGCATCGGGTATAAATGAGTTCACGACCTTAGACTTGTTGCCATCTGCCAAGATGTTATAAAGCCAGCAAGATGGTGACTGTTTTTTTCCTGTAGACCACAAGTTCGAGCCACTACAAGGCCGGCGCAGACAGTCTCCTCTGGTTGAGAGATAAGGACAATTCAGTTATTTAATGCCAGCGGTTATTTAGGCCCCACGACTCTGCCCAGTGTAACCTGTGTGCCGTCGAGCCGTTCAGTACTATTGCAGTTGGGCGAGGCAAAAAAGCTAACGGAAAGCGAAGCCAAGGGCCTGGCTTTGGCCCTGAGAGGACGAGCCAGGAAAATATTTTGCGTCTAAATCATATCACAACAGTACATAAAAATATGATAAATCCTCTTCAAAACTCAAAAAATGACATTTTTTAACATGTGAAAGTTTTGAAATTAGTGCATCAAGTTAAATCGCTGTTATTGTGATGCATTTTTTAAAAATTATCATTTGTAAACGTGAACTTAAAATAATGTATGTCCTGCCCCTGACAACAATGCACTAGTGAAATAAGAGGCAAGACAGCTGTCATGTATGGGGATTAGTTTCTTGTACACAAAGCAACATTATAGTCTATTAAATCAAAGACAAGAGGTTTTTGTACAGCGCACACCCTGAAGTCCAGTTTTTAAAGGTCATTTCATATATGATAATGTGGCTAGGTGAAAAAACACAATTGCCTACAGTCACACAATTTGGTCAAGCGGGGAAGCCGGGATTGATCCCATTTTTTCTGGCTCCATATTGTGCAGTTCAAGCACTGGATTGGTATCTTTCTCCCACCTGATTTACATGAAAGCAGTGCTTTAAATGGGCAGGCTACTGTCCAGTACGGAGTACCTGCACTTATTTAATTGGAAAGAGAGAGTAAATCGAGTTAACAATTTGATTGCTAAACATCTGTGTCCTCGCACTGGCATTAATTGGAGATGAGCAGTAGTTGCCGTCACTGGGCGTGGCCGCCCCTGGTCCTACTAGCCCCTTCGAACCCCCCAGCTCCAAGGAGGGGGGCTGTTGGGGGTGAGTACTGCAGATGGACTGTGTGTGAGGTGTGGGCACCCTTCGCCCTCAGGACAGTCCACTGAGGTCACTGCAGGCTGCTCATTGGACCCGCTCCTGCCTCCCTTTGGTGTTTGTGTGGTGCAGGGTATTCATGCAGCCTGTGTCACATGCCCCGTGTGCCCCCGAGACAGGACCCAGGCCGGGGAAGGCAAAGCCGGACCCGATAGAGGCCTGGAGTAGAACGCCGGCCGGCGGCGGGACCCCTCCACGCCACGCCCCCGCACTTAGGAAACCCGGCTAGGCCGTCGAGGGCATGATAGGCCCACAAACAAAGGAAGCCCCCCCCCAATCAGGGGGCGAGAAAGGTAGGCGAGGGGGAGGTTAAAAGGGGCCAACGGCCCAAGATATTCAATTCGAAGGCTCCCCCTCGCTGAAGAAGATGAAGAAAAGAAGTATCGGCAGACCTACGGGATCATCGAGCTTTCGCGCCAAACACCAGCAGGACAAAGGACCCCGGCAGGCTCCAGGCGACTTTCCGGCCGACGGGGCCGCGCTCCCACGCGAGGGGGACTGCAGAGCGGCGGGAAGTTGATAGCCGCGAATGAATACCGAGTCAAAGAGAGGCGTCTCCGGAATGATTGAGAATCTGTAATATCACTGAACTGGTGCAACAGGCCGTACTCAGTGTCCTGGTGCATCTGGAGCCTTTGAAGCAGGATCTCCGCCTGGACGCAATGGATGTCTGGGGAGTCAATTTCCAGATGCCGGCGCTGCCGGGCAACATGCCAGGCAATTACTCGGAGGGCAAACCAGTGCCGCAAAAGACGACCCAAGGACTTTGTGGGATCCCATGACCTACGATTCCAGACTAGGAAAGTCACAATTGCGCCGAGCAAGCCAATGAGAAAAGCCACTGCAGCAGGTCCCCACGATCGCCTTCGTAAGGGGTAGAAGAATGAAGGGAACAACGGCATCGGGGGTTTCGCGCCTTCGCAGGAAAGACGGAAAGGAAGGCCGCGCCATCGCACGGAAGGCAGAAATTAAGGCCGGGGAAGCCAACCGGACCGGTGAGGAGGACGCAAGGACGCTACATGGCATTTCGCGCCATTTTTGTCGGAAGGGAAAGAATACGGCGATCACCCCCGCCCCATCTGTCGTCGAGGGACGGGCAGGGTACACAACAGATTCCGGACTCACGGGCACTTGGAGCCAATACGGCGGTGCCCGGATCAACAGGGGCAACGACCAGGGGTTGGCGAAGAGCTGGATCGAAGCTGGGCAACTGGCGACTTCGAGCGAGCAACTGGGAATAATCACGGCAGGACACGAACCACGCGAGGGTCGGTGCGGGCGGCGGTGCCCCCGAAAGGCGGAAGACTGGTGCGGGCGGCGGTGCCCCCATGGCGAGCCCGGACGCAAAATTAAGTGAAAAAGGTAAGGAGCGGGGCTGCGCGAAGCTAGGGTACGGCCGAATCATGTTGGTAAGCCAGGGTTGCGGCCAGCCTACTCACAATCGCTAAGACCCCGCCCCCGGCATTGATCACAGTAACCCCGTTTTGGAACAATAAGGAAGGGTCTAATAAGGTATGTTCTGCGGTTTATAGGCAGTTCCGGGATGAAAGTTAAGAGCTCACTATTCTATAGTGGAAATTTAAGTTATAAATTCCAAGGAGCAAAAGATATCTCTGTTGAACGCAGTAGTCTGCGGTTCGGCTTATGTCATATGCAGGCGGTAATCTGCTGGGTACAGGTTCTTGGCAGCAGGCATAGTAAACCTCTGCAATAACTTTGCCTAAGTAAATGCACTCATCGTGGTCTGGTGGGCGCAACGGACTCTAAAAAAAAAAAAAAAAAAAGAAATTCATACTCAGCTGTCCGGTAGGTCTTGGTATTCGATCCCCAAATGGTTGCGTTACAGAAAAGGGATTCACTATAAAGATTGGGCGTGCACTCCTGCTGGAATTCAGGCAGTTTGAATAATAAAAGGTTTATTCAGGAAAGTTTATTCGCCCTAAGGAAGCCATCACCCGGTGCGGCAGCACCGGTCACACCGCACTACCATACCGCGTTAGGGGCCCGAGCACCTGCCATGGCACACGTCTCACGAGGAAGGGAGATGTTACAGCGGTTACGAAAGGTGGAGCGGGGTTCGAGCCCGTTAAAACAGACCCGAGCCTTCACGGACTAGGGCCCGATCACTGTAAACCGCCGGGAGGACAACAGGGCCGGTTTGTAGTGCTGGGGGCGCCCCGGGCGATAATGTTTGTGGGCGCCCCCCGCCCCTATGACCACGCACTCGCTGGCACCCTTTAACAGTGACCAAGTCACCATGACCACACGCTCGCAGAGGCGTCGAATTTGTTATATAGCGCCTTCCGGCCAGTGTAGGGGGCCGAGCACTTGGCATCACACATGCAGTGCATCTAAACGCAACAGGTTTTACAGGCTTTGAATCACGCTATTAAAGCATCGAGAGGTGTTCTCTGCCTGTAGGGTGTCAGGCTGTGGCAAGCATTTGTCATCACCCCTTTTACTTTCTTGGTTATATACATAAATCTTGTACATTTGGGAGCACAAAGGCTCCAATGAGAGGCAGTGTTTTTGCAGAATCTTTGCTGCTTCTTCCCCTCCAAGGGGGATTTTCTCCATGACCTAGTTTGACGTGGGCGATCTACCCGCCGAAGGATCGACCTTCATACCAAAGCCCCCGGGCTGCTCTTATGCTTGTTGAGGCTTCCAGGGCAAGCTGCAATAAGCTGATGCTGCGTAGGTGTGTGCGCAGGGGTCTGGCAGCATCGATTGCATGACAGAATACTGACATAAATAGCATTTTTTCTTTTCTTTTATATAGCGCGATAAGTATCAGAGCGCTTTACATGAGCACTTTACACTGCACTTTACATGCAGTGCACAGAGACAATCAAGCATAGGTCGAACCCGGGTATAGGAAAGGATAAATAAGCCAAGGACGGAAAGTGTAGGGAAGCAAGCACTCCGAGGCGGAAAAGAAACAGCGCAGTGGGGAGTTTTTCTTTGAGAAAAAGAACGATTGATAGCCAAATTTACGCCCCTTGCAGCATGGTTGAAGTTTCTAATAATGTATAGGTTGCGGTATACCTGCAGTTCGGGGAGGGAAGTCAATAGCTCACTATGCTATAGTGGGACTTTAAGTTAGAAATGGCAAGTAACATAAAGATGGCTCTTTTGGGAGGCAGTAATCTGCTGAGCGGTTTACACGATATGCAGTCTGTAATCTACTTGGTACACGTTCCTTGCAGCAGGCATATCAACCGCGGCGCTAACTTCACGGAGTCAAAACCTCAACCGTACAACCGTACAAAACACCGATCTCCCTCCAGGAAGATAATTAATCGCACAAGTTTTTCTTGACATTAGGTGAGGCCGGGGAATTGCCGGCGGGAAGAAACGCTGCAGCAGGGGCTTCAAAGGCTTAATAAACTTTCACGCACGGCGCGACCACTTCCCTCTGAAATGTAAATTTTGCGGCACGATGAGGGGGTATGAGTAATGTTCAGACAGAGGACGTCGCCCGGTTCTGAGTTTTGCAATGGTTATAAGGTTTGCATGGCGATATACGCGCACATGGCGATTTCGAGGACAGGGAATGGGCTTTTAGGCCAAATACGGGTCGAATCATGAGGGGGGGGGTCTCCTATGCCCCCTCAGCAGTACACATGCGCACTACGGGTGCACGGGGTGCGAGGGAAGTGTTATATATATAAAAAAAAAAAAAAAAAAAAAAGAAGCTCTGGGTTAGTAGGATGTATTCGTCTGACGGGAGCGGTAGTCTGGTAGGTTGGGGACAAACATTCCCTGGCAGATGCAAGGGTGGAGGCGCCAGGAAGGCGATCGTAAACAAAAAACTGTGCCTTGCTCGTGACAGGTTGGCTCCTAGAATCAAGAGTTGTATGTCGGCACTAGGCCGCAAGGTGCCCACTCTGCTGTGCTCCACCAGAGGTGCAACGCCAAACCAATCCGTCCACCCCGGTAGATAAATAACAGGGTTCAATGGGTGGCCGGCTTATCAAGGTCAGCCCCAAGCTCCTGCGATGGGAAGCTTGCCAACAAATCCCAGGCTGGTTTAGCAGAGCCATGACAAAGGTCCCAATTACCTCACAAGTCCCAGTACTTTACAAAGTACCATTCAGAAAAGAATCAACCTGTACCACCTTATTGAGTTGCCCAACCAGCAGCGATAACCGCAAGTGCAGGGAGTGCACAGGGAGATTTGGCTCCTAAGGGACCTTCCTTAGCTAGAACAAACCAGATGGATAGTGTCCAGCAGATGTGCAACTAGCACTTTCTCTATTAAGCAACCAAGCAAAGACCTGGGAGTTGCAGGCCACTGCAGTTAAAAGACAAGTTGGTAAGAAAAACAGAACAAAAAAAAATACGCATAGTGGTGGCACCAGTAATGGTGGGGCATACACGAAAGGAGAGCGAAGAGCGAGGTGCCCCCGAGGTGGGTAGGGCAACCCGATTGTTTTTGTCATGTAAAATATTATAATTTTCGAAAAGAGCGAAACCCAGACAGGGCAGTGCAAAAAGCCACACACGGTCAGGGAGATGGTCAAGTTAAGACCCTGGGGAAGCCGCGTTTCGGCCAGGGGAGGGCCCCCGTAAGAAGTACAACAACCTGTCGAAAAGGCAAAAAAAAAAAAAAAAAAAAAAAACGGCGGAACGGGGCCAAGACCGACTGGGGCCATAACAATCCAGATTGCTGTGGGAACTGATACACAGATGAGGCCAGAGGCCAGCAAACAGGCCTGGCGACGGGGGGGCAGCATCCTGACAGGCCTCGTAGGGGCACCACACCACTCGTAGCACCCAGAAGATAGAACAGTTCACGCGGGACATCGTGGGCATATTCGAGCGAGGAGGTGGCGGGTAGGTAGCGAGGTTAGGCCGAGCTAAGGGGGGAGCTCCCTCCGATCGAAAAACCGTAGAGAGCGTGGCGGAGCTGACACGAGGAACCTAGTAGAGAACGAAAGTACTAGGAGATAGATGAAAGGCTCACACAGTGTCCTTGGATGCCTCACGCCAGGGGCACTGGGGGAGCCATTGGGCGGCGTGCCGCCAGAGAAAGAACAGAGATGACACTCCCGCAGGCCCCCGGGGATGCCTTACGGCAGGGGTACCAGACGGAGAAGATGACAAGGACCCAGCCGCAAGAAAATAGAGTAGATGCTCAAGTAGGGTCCTTGGGATGCCAAACGGCAGAGACCCCTGGGAGAGGGGAGGGCCCAGAAAGGATACAGGACGAGCGGGACGGCACTTGCAGCCCGGGCATGCCCAGAAAGGGGCACCCTCCAAATCGGTAGCAAGTTGAAGCCTAGACCCGTGAATCGAAACACAGGGATTGGGGCACCTCCCTACTCTCCCAGGCAATTGGGGCGGCTGGGTCCAGAATGCGAATAGAGAAAATAATGAACAATAGATAAAAGTGAAACATGGTCATTGAAGGACTATAGCAAGACCATGAATGTTGAAATTTGAAATATGAAGATTTCATGTTAAAAAATGTTTGTTGTAAAAATAAAACTGCGACCTTTTCAGGCACCAAGAAGTGGTCAAGTGCTAATTAAGGGAAAAGCGCGCAGCGATGGCAACAAGCAGGGGGGGAGCGGGGAGGGAGTGCTCGCCGCCTGGACGGGGTTAGGACCCAGGCCGGGGAAGGCAAAGCCGGACCCGATAGAGGCCTGGAGTAGAACGTCGGCCGGCGGCGGGACCCCTCCACGCCACGCCCCCGCACTTAGGAAACCCGGCTAGGCCGTCGAGGGCATGATAGGCCCACAAACAAAGGAAGCCCCCCCCCAATCAGGGGGCGAGAAAGGTAGGCGAGGGGGAGGTTAAAAGGGGCCAACGGCCCAAGATATTCAATTCCAAGGCTCCCCCTCGCTGAAGAAGATGAAGAAAAGCCCACCCACCCTCACCTATGGATACGGGCGTCGCAGCCGTAGGGGGGAAGGGTAGCGGAGCTGACACGAGGAACCTAGTAGAGAACGAAAGTACTCGGAGATAGATGAAAGGCTCACACAGTGTCCTTGGATGCCTCACGCCAGGGGCACTAGGGGAGCCATTGGGCGGCGTGCCGCCAGAGAAAGAACAGAGATGACACTCCCGCAGGCCCCCGGGGATGCCTTACGGCAGGGGTACCAGACGGAGAAGATGACAAGGACCCAGCCGCAAGAAAATAGAGTAGATGCTCAAGTAGTGTCCTTGGGATGCCAAACGGCAGAGACCCCTGGGAGAGGGGAGGGCCCAGAAAGGATACAGGACGAGCGGGACGGCACTTGCAGCCCGGGCATGCCCAGAAAGGGGCACCCTCCAAATCGGTAGCAAGTTGAAGCCTAGACCCGTGAATCGAAACACAGGGATTGGGGCACCTCCCTACTCTCCCAGGCAATTGGGGCGGCTGGGTCCAGAATGCGAATAGAGAAAATAATGAACAATAGATAAAAGTGAAACATGGTCATTGAAGGACTATAGCAAGACCATGAATGTTGAAATTTGAAATATGAAGATTTCATGTTAAAAAATGTTTGTTGTAAAAATAAAACTGCGACCTTTTCAGGCACCAAGAAGTGGTCAAGTGCTAATTAAGGGAAAAGCGCGCAGCGATGGCAACAAGCAGGGGGGGAGCGGGGAGGGAGTGCTCACCGCCTGGACGGGGTTACCCGATGAAGCCCCTTCCCTCGATGTGCCAGCGGTCTCTGGCTGTGCCCTCGGCGCAGGCTGACCCGTGCCGCCGGCATGTCGGCCCCTTAAGGAAGGACGAGAGGTGGGGCTTTCTGCGGGCTGAGGCTAACTACTCACCCCCCACCACCACTTTCTCCACCACCCTCCGTGTCGAATATTGTCACCCGTGTCTGCAGCTCAGTGCAGGCCTTAGGCATAGACTTGCACGAGAGCCTACTGCAATAATGTACATGGGCTCCTGCGGGGCCGACTCAGTGCTTAATCCTACTGTCTGAAGTTTGCATCAAGCTGGGTAATCCCAACAGTTATTTACGCTCTCAGAGCTGTTTTGAGTTGTAAAGCTCACTGTGTAAATTGTCGTTGTTATTATGAACGGCGATGCGCACACTGGTCCCGCGTACACTGTTTCAGTATGGCTCTGAGATTGTGTAAAAGCAGCCGTGCGCACAGAGTCAGAATGAGCGTCTTCGAGGCATGTTATGCAATATTATTCTTTTGTGCTGCCGTGGCTCTTGACAGGCCCTGCCGGAAGCGGGGTTCAGAGTAGTTTCCTTTTATGCTTCCGTGCGCGGCTGAAAAGCTGGCGCAGCCCTTCGAGGCGCCCGCCCCGGGATGAGGACGGCGCCGGAGCCGCGCCGAGACAGTCAAGGGCACTGCATCCGCACTGCCTGTCCCACAGGGGAGGAGGCAGGACCCCCAATCACCCCCCCTACGAGGATGGCCCACCGTCTCCTGCCTTTAGCATCATGGGAGATCGGGGAGCAGGCGCCGTACTGACCCCCGAGGTGAGTGAACCTCACTATTGTCACAACCCCCTAGCACCAGCCCCTCGGTGTGCCTTCTCCCTGACTAGCCATCACTTCACTCCCAGAGCAGTGTGCCAGCTCGCCCAATGCGCTACAGACTCCACTGGGAGGGCACCCTGCCAGATATAGCGCCTACTGCTGCAGGTTACTGGTGCTGAAAGCCCTCATAAACATCTTGCTTAGTTTTTGGCAGTAGTACACAATGGGGAGACGGCACACAAAAAACGATGTCTGAATTAATAGGCTTTAAAGTGAATTATTTGTATCTGTTTTTGTGATTTGGGCACAGAGAGAGAGGTTTTGGTTCTGCTTCGCTGCCCAGACAGGATAACATTTTGCCGAGAGGGGGTAGTAGTGTTGCCTAAAAGGTGCTATTTTTGTTCATGCAGTTATTCTGGCTGTACACTCTTGACACTTCCTAAATCAATAAATGTCCTGTTGCTCCCATACTGACCTAGAATCTGTTTCTCATACAGTCTTTACCGTAGGCTTAACAAAGGCAGACCAATAGGCTTTGTCAATGATTGCTTTAGCTCTGGTTCGCCAACCTTATCTTGTCTCTGACCTGCATCCGGTCTGAGCCCTAAATCAATAAAGTGCCCTCGAGTTGACTTCTCGACAGAAATGCCACAAAATTGGGGATGCGGGCCACATTACAACCCTTCCCTGGCTCCATAACATTCATAATAATGGAAGTGCCGGACACATTGGAGAAAATTACACTTGATGCCAACGACCTTGTCTCCTAAAGTTGGATTAAGCATACCGCTCAGCCTGTCCATTCGAACACTGATAGCGCCTATATATACCGATTGTAACCAAATGCTGTAGAAGTGCTTTCTCCATGGGAAAAAATATTTACCAGCACAGAAAAGAAGCATTTGCAATGCAATTGGTCTCGCATTTACAAGAGTTTGAACTATTGGCTTTGTAAATGACAATGCCTTTTATTTATGTGTTTTGAAACCCTGCAAGCGGTGCATAAACACGCACTTTGTACTTATAGTCCTTGCTTACGAGAAGCAAGGCTGGCAGTAAAAGAGTCGTAGTTACTGCCAGCTTTCCTACTCATAAGCAACGACTAAGTACAAAGTGTGTGTTAACGCACCTTTTGCAGATTTTTAAAACCGATATATAAAAGGCATTGCCATTTACAATGCCAATACTTCAAACTCTTGCAAATGTGCGACCTATTGCATTGCAAATGCTTGTTCATTGTAGTGTTGTATATTGTGCCAGCATGCCACCCTGAAGCTGCTCCAAAGCTCTCTGAGACACTGTAGGGATGCAGAAATGCCTATTTCATTTAGTGTCCCATACAATCTCCTCGTAACTAGGGGCCGGCGGAGCTCACAGAGTTTCACTCCCGGAATTCCACAGAGTTACATAAAAACTCAGCGAGATTCAGTGGAGTTCTGCCAACAGGCAGAAAATATGGATCACTGACAAAATATCAAAGGTCAAAAAAATCGACCTACAAAAATATCGGAACAAAAATATCGATGTCAAGAATATCGACATCCTATCTACAACATGGTAAGTACAAAAATATCGAAAATAAAATATCGATGTCGAAAATATCGTTATTAACTAATATCGTTTTTTCTTTAGTTTAAAAAAAATATGTAAAATAATCCAAATAATACTTATAAATAAAATAAACATAATTAAATATATTTTATAATGTTTAAAATTAATAATTAATTTATATAATTTAATAAAACATTAATTAAACATATACATCTAATATATAATATATATACTTACTTAATAATTAGTTTTAATAATTATTTTAGTAACTTATAAATTATTAACATTTTTTATAAATTACCACTACATCTATACACATAAAACAATAACTTGAATAAAAATTTAATAATTACGTATAACAAATTAAAAAAATTACATTTAATTTGAATATTTTTAATTATTAATTATATATTACATTAGCTAAAATAATACAAAAAATATTAAATATCAGGGAGAATAAGACTAATACTCCAACTCCAACAAAAACAACAGTAAAGAAAATGTTGGATAGCGTAGGGCTAAAAATTACTATTTCCACTCAGGGAGTGTAACAGTAGGGAAAGTGTTGGATAGCGTAGGGGTAAAAATGACTATTCCATATCCAGAGAGTGCAACAGTAGGGAAAGTGTTGGATAGCGTAGGGGTAAAAATTTCTATTCCAACTCCAAAGAGTGCAACAGTAGGGAAAGTGTTGGATAGCGTAGGGGTAAAAATTACTATTCCAACTCCAGAGAGTGCAACAGTAGGGAAAGTGTTGGATAGCGTAAGGGTAAAAATTACTATTTCCACTCCAGAGAGGGCAACAGTAGGGAAAGTGTTGGATAGCGTAGGGGAAAAAATTACTATTCCAGCTCCAGAGAATGCAACAGTAGGGAAAACGGTGGATAGCGTAGGGGTAAAAATTACTATTCCCACTCCAGTGAGTCCAACAGTAGGGAAAGCGCTGGATAGCGTAGGGGTAAAAACTACTATTCCCACTCCAGTAAGTGAAACAGTAGGGAAAGCGCTGGATAGCGTAGGGGTAAAAATTACTATTCCCACTCCAGAGAGTGCAACAGTAGGCAAAGCGCTGGATAGTGTAGGGGTAAAAATTACTATTCCCACTCCAGTGAGTGCAACAGTAGGGAAAGCGTTCGATAGCGTAGGGGTAAAAATTGCTATTCCAACTCCAGAGAGTGCAACAGTTGGGAAAGCGCTGGATAGCGTAGGGGTTAAATGAACATAATAATAAATTAAATAATTTGTTATTAAAAACTAGCATATTAATCATTAATTTACAAAATAATTATTAATAAATACCAATAAATTAAAATAAATATTTAACTAAATAACATTAAATTACATCCCACACTATTCCCCCTTTAACACACAACACACTACACATACAAAAAACACAATTAATGTAACTATCAATTAATCAATTAATAACAATTAATAATATATTATTTATAATTAATATAGTTATAAATTAACTAGTTAATACATATTAACTACCAAATAACAATTATTCACCAATTAATTATTAATTAGCAATACATTAATTAGCAATAACAACAAATAAAAAGAATTAATAAATTAATTATATTTAATATATTTAACTAAGTAATAACAATTAATTACCAATTAATAATTAATTAACAATTAATTAATAATAAATACCAATAAAAAACAATATAATTAATTAATTTAATTTAATTACATCCCACCCTATTCCCCTATAAACCCACAACCCACTACACATAAAAAATCACATAATTAATTTAATTATCAATTAATCACTTAATAAAAATAAATCACCAATTAATTATTAATTAACAATAAATTAATTAACAATGACAATAAATAAAAATTATTATTACAATAATTATAACTAATATAATTAACTAATTAATAAAAATAATTAACAATTAATAATTAATTAACAATTAATTAATGATAAATACCAATTAAAGAAATCATATTAATTCATTAATTATAATTAAATTACTTCCCACCCTATTCCCCTATAAACCCACAACCCGGTCTGATACTAAAACGCTAAATTTACTTTAACAAAATTACTAATTTCGAAACATTTATTTTTAAATTTATTAAAATACATTACAAAAATGTTTAACATACATATAAAATACATATTAAAATACATAACACTAAAATAAAATCGATATTATTGACAACAATATTTTTGCTTACGATATTACTTACTTCGATATTAAAAAAACCGATATTATTTACCTTGGGGTCGATATTCTGGTCAACGATATTCTTGACTTCTATATTCTGTCCCTACGTTATTAAAAACTCGATATTAATGTAGGTCGATATTTAAAATGCGATATTTTGACTAACCACCAGAAAATATGCATGCCGCACTTCTCGTACTATAATTTAGCTCCAGTAGCTTGAGCAGTGCTGAAAACTCTGAGCGTACGGCGCGATGCAGTGCGCAAGAGTGCATTGCCATTCAAGTTGATTTTGTTCCCACTCGAAGTAGAAAATCTAGTAGAAATAAAGTACCAATATACCTACTGCACGGTAGGAGATTGAACGTGTCTTTAATTATCCGTCAAAACATGTTTATTTTGGGACAGTGCCCATAAAACTTATAAACAATACAATAATATACTCAATATAAAAATATATTATAAAAAGACTTAAAACAGCGAATGTTTGTCATCTTGTACATAATTGACAGCGTACCTCATAATATAACACTGAAAATTAAATAAAAATTAATTGAATAGTTCACAAGGTAGGGGTGCAAATCATAAATAATCAGGGGCAGAGCGTTCACTGAGTTTACATGAGGCGAACAGAAAACCTGAGGCTGCCAAACCACAGGTCTTGAAATGTCCATTTTTAATAACTCCATTGGGAGTCTCGCCCTCTGGATATCCTTATTTTTCAGCAATGCCTTGAGTCACTTTTCCCTAAGACTAGCAGACGTCAGACTAAAGAGTACTTCATACTCAACCTGTTCTGGGGAAATGTGACGCGATCTTGATTGTATTCAAGCGAAGATCCATTTGCATGTACAACAGGTTAAAGGTAGAGTATCAAACCTTAACTTTAGGTGGAAGACTTTGGGCACTGTGGATTCAACTTCATCTAAATAGAGCCTATATTTGGGTGCAGGCTGTCTAGTTAGAAAGTCCTTAGTTAAACTTCTGCTGCCTGGGGTTGCGACTGCCAGGCCCAAAGCCAGTTTTTATGTTCATCTGCTCTTATTTATCATTCCAGGGGTAAGGAGGCAAAAGATCAGGCATCTTAGAAGAATATACCGGAGCTCACAAGGATTGGGTGCCTGCGAGACGTACGACTTCCTGTAACACATACCTATCATGGCTTAAATTAGGTGTACCCCAAAATCAAACCTAAAATAAAACGGCTCTTAATTTGGCGGTGGATAAAATATCCATAATCCCAAACTCCAAGAGCAGAGGTGCTTTGAGGGTACTAAGGAGTCATCTTAGCAATCGTTTTAAAAAGCACTTCTAGCAGCTTGACAGTCTGAATATCCCCATATTTCCTAATATCCCAATAATTTGGCTCCATGAAGAGCGGCACTCTGACCTCATGACCTATCGACTTTCAGTGCAGGGTTCGTCAATTGAACACCCTCCTTTCGAGCAAAGAATAAGGTAGCTCCTAATGTCCATGCCAGAAGACTCCTGAATCTGCTTATATGATTTTTCCATTATTTATTGTAAGTGAAGTCTATAACCAGGTATGAAAGTTCATACTTCTATTCAAGAGGAGAATTATTTTGCCTTAACTTCTTCTTAACATCTTTGTGTGGACAAAACACCATCAATTTTGTTTTACATGTGTTGAAAACGAGGCTTTTAGTAGAACAGAATTCACAAAATATATCCAGCAGACTCTATAGCCCTTCAGATGTCCTGGAGACCAAAAGGGTATCATCAGTAGACAAAAATGTTGCGATCCTAAGGTTGGAGCAACATTTTTGTAGGTTCAACAGCAGTGATGGCAGCCACATACAAAAAGTGGTGGGGTGGGGGAGCGCGGGAGGGGGTATGAGGGAGGGGGGCCGAGGGACTATAATAATAATAAAATATTGTTTTTAAATTTAAACTTGCCTGCTGCCGGCCGCCTCCCACCTCCCATGTCATCCCTTGGTGCTGGGTCTTTCTTGTCCCAGCAGACACTGTGACTACGTCACAGAGTTCCTGTGCAATCTCGGCGCTGCAGAGCAGCTCCAGGATTGGCCTGAGCGGACTGGAATGACGCTCCGCTCAGGTCAGGGAGTCTGTGGGGTTTCTTAATGCGGCTGTTCAATACAGTTGGAAAAGAGAAACCTAAGTGAGCATGTGTATTTTGGTCGGTCTGAGACGACCAGCCAAACACACATCCGCACAAAGAGAGTGCACATAGCACTCCTCCTCCCCCCTCCCATGCCCAGTCCAAGCCCCTCTCTGCAAACGCTGGCTGAGCCAGCGGCTTAAAAATAAACCGATAATGAAATATCGTTTTCTTTTTTGCTGCTGGCTCTGAGCCAGTGGGACGACACTCCTCCGCCATTGCGGAGGAGCCGCCCCTGTTCAGCAGCCTCTACTACTCCATTTATGTGTAGGGAGAATAGCACAGGAGCTAATGAGCAACCCTAGAGAACACCTTTGTGACAGGGACTGATCTACAGTTTTCTCCTGCAAGGCCCCAACGTATCCTGGCATAATTCATCTCATAGAGCCCAATTAATGTACACAAAAGTTCACGCGTAATAGAATGCACAGTCGAACAGTGAGGACCATGTGAGAAGGTGGTCTGGTATATTCTGGTCACTAGTTAAAGTGGCCACCTTGCACCAGTACAATTCGACTCTTATGGTAGATAGGTTTAAGACAACCTTTTTAAGAAAGCTATCCTAGTGGTAGCTGTGGAGAGCAGCCTTCAGGCTAAGTCTCAGAGGATTGTAAAGCAGCTTGTTTTACCTTATAATCTCTTGAATCACTAAATGAAAGGACACCACACAAGTATATATATAAAATATATATGTATTTATTACTAGACACACTCTACTAATCTCTTTATGAGATTAGAAGTCAAGGACATATGCACAAATCAACATTTCTCAACAAATTAAGCACTTATATGGCTGGGGCCCTAGGGGCATACCAGACCATATACTAAAAAAGAGGTATAAGAAGAATGACTTGAGAAGGTAGATGGCCTAAGGTCTTCAGAAGCGCTGGGGCCTCACTAATCCACTCAAGGCAGGTAAGTAAAGGACCCACGGGAGACGCATGCAGGGTGAGAACACACCCGCGGATCCCAATAGGCTTCAATGGAGCAAGTCGCGGTTGGAATTTTAAAGTTTTAGGATACTTCGGGATAGTCTACAAGAAAGTCACTTACAGGGTAAGTAGTTCTAGAGCCAACACACACAGGAGCACCAGAGTACTCGAGTTACCTCACCCAGGGAAGCTGGGTACATAGGTGTCTTTTGGTGTCAGGTCGCGTCGTCGTTTTCAATGGGAGCCAAAGAAGACTTGCTGCTTGTGAAGACAGGAGAAGTTTCCGGTGGAATCCAAGGCTGGATTCTGAAGAAATAAGACCTGAAAGGCGAGGAGACAGTGTTCAAAGTCACTAGCCAGTGACCCGAGGCCAGGAAGCTGGGTGCTCACAGATGTCGGGTGATTTCAGGTGATCACGGGTGTCTTAACTCTTCAGCCACGAGGTCCAGGAGGCGTCGATGACAACCAGGAGCTGGATTCGAAGTGTCCCATAAAGTCTGCAGCTTACTGAGGTATTGACAATCAAATTGGAGCCAACAAGCCTTGGCAACAGCAAGTCTTGTGGAATGTGAAGAAAGTTAACGGTGCAGACCAGCAAGGTCTGAGGGACTCACCCAGCAAGGGTAAGTCAGGGTAGGCCTAGAGCAACCAGGGGAGCCCTTTGGTTCTGTGGAAAAGTCTTCAGGGGACCCACAAGCCAACCGGCAAGGGATTGCAAAGACGCCTCATGAGGATTCACTTCACAGGAGCCCACGGTCACTCAGGACAAGGTAGGTCTCTGATCTTTGGAGTAAATCCTGCTGGAGGCTTGGACCACACGTGGTACAAAGCACAAGTTTGTAGAACATCATGAAAGGGTTGCACTTGACAATAGTGCACAGTACCCGGGTATTGCTGTTCCTCATCACTCGTGGGGTCCACTAACCTCAACTTCGCTGGGGACTCATAATGGCTTTCGAGAAGTCAGGAAATCTACTTCCAGGGCTGCAGGGACTTTGGACTCTGGTGCGAGCGGGAAAGTTTGCGACTGTTGATGCAAAGTTTTGGTGCCTGCCAAGCAGGGGAGTCACTCCTTGACTCCAAGGGAGATTCTTCAGTCTTCCAAAGGTAGTGGAACATCGAAGGTCCAGGATTCTTCTTCAGAGCGTCGTCCAGGGATATCTAGTTTGCAATGGCAAGGGTTCCCTAACTTATACTAAAAGGAAGGGAGGGACTTGCTCTATGACCACTACTCTGGGAGGGTCAGGGGAGTGGGTGGCTACACCCACTTCCCTTTGTCTAGTTTCATGCCAGAGCAGGGGCTGGTAGCCCCTGAACCGGTTTGAGCTGGCATATGCACAGAGGAGCCTACTGCTGCCCCAGTGCAGGACTTCAAAGCACTCTATGAGGGGTGACTGATAGGTTTATATGTGTGTGTAAGATGAGATATAGGGAACCTATCTCTCAGCGAGGAGTGCTAACACTACCTCACCTAGGCTGCAGTAGCAGGGCTGTTGTGTCAGATTTAGTCTGCTTCCCAGGGGTGGCATAATACATGCTTCAGCCCCTGGTAGGCCTGTGAAGTACCTATGCCCTTGGTACCTAAGGTACCATATACTAGGTGCTCACAAGGGACCACAGTATCCAATCACTAGTGCACCTAATGTGTACACCATATTTAAGGGAGTAAGCAGATAGGCTGGGGTCCTGAATAGCAGGATCCCAGCCAGACTAGTCACAAAGCATCAAAACACCAGGAAAAAAGTGGGGGCAACCATGTAGTCAGATTCCACCTTCCTACATGATCCCCCCCCCCACCAAACGAAAGGAGATAAGGCTAACCTTGTCCAGATACGCCTTTATTTCCTGAGTGGCCATATAAGTAAGAACCTGCACTAGCATGGTTGCTCCCTGTCTCATGGTCCACTTGGGAAATCCTTCCCCAAGGGGTTCTGGAGTTTCTCCAAAGTCTAGGGAAAATTCCTGTATTGTGTTTTGGTACAAAAGCAGGCTGGTGGGGTGTCTGAGTCTGGAAGTGAGGCCCTATTTGGGGTGGTCTCAACTTCCTCAGGACACTGGTCACCATGGAAGCCTTTCTGTCCATGACTGTGTCATATCTGGCCCTAAGGGTCAACCTCTGACTGCCTACAGCTCGGGGTTGGGTCCCTCTGGTTGGAATAGTGGAGGGCATTGCAATGTTTGGGGCAACTATGTCCCAGGTCTCCCTGTGCCCAACAGAGTCCATCTGTGGGATACCTGTACCTAGGGGTAAGGGGGATCCCTCAGTATGTAGAGGAATGTTCACGTGGCTAGAACTACTCTGCTGGGTGTCCCTAATCTGTTGATGAGGGGGTTCCTCTGGACGGGGGCCCACTAAGGGTCCACTGACCTCCCTGACCTCTGCAGCCCTGGGCTGACTGAGGCAGGGTAGAGAGGGGCAGGATACCTGCTCCAGACTGGGTACCACCTTGGAAGGATCCCCTGCCATCAGAGATGTGGCCAGGACAGGCCTGACCACCTCTGGGACAGTTACTTCACAAGGGGCCTTCTGACCATTGATCATGGGCTCTTGTCTGTACCTGCCCAAAGTATTGGGACTCATGGTAAAGTTGGCAAACCCCATGCCACCATCACAGACTAGAGTTGCTTGTGTAGAGGATCTGGTTAGGCCAGAGTCCACCTGAGTTCCCCAAGTAAACCCAACTAAAGTGGCAATTACGATCCGGTAAAAAAATTCCCCGTACGACTCATATCCGGTCTTTTTACCGTACGAATCGTACAAGTGCCGTACAAACTGCCAATTACGATTCGCATGGTAAAAAGTCCATACGAACCGCCTTGGGAATTATTCCCCACACGTCCTCGGGTCGGAAAATGTGTCTGACACGTCCTCGGACGATTTACCGTACAAATGTGAAAAGTCAAGTCCGACCGAGTAATCACGATCCATCCCGTGCGTCCGATGTCACAACCGTATGGAAAAAACACCGTCCGCACCGAACTCCCATAGCAACCATGGAGACATGTGCCCGCATACGCGCCCAATACTCCCCCCAGCCCCCGTACGTCCGAGACGTACCCCCCGTGTATGTACACCCCCACCCGTGTATGTACACCCCTGTACGTGTCCTACCCCCGTGTATGTACACCCCTGTACGTTTGAGTCGTACCCCCACCCCTGTACGTGTCGTACCCCCGTGTATGTACACCCCTGTACGTTCGAGTCATACCCCCACCCATGTACGTGTCCCACCCCGTGTATGTACACCCCTGTACGTGCCCTACCCCCGTGTATGTACACCCCTGTACGTTCGAGTCATACCCCCACCCCTGTACGTGTCCTACCCCCGTGTATGTACACCCCTGTACGTTCGAGTCGTACCCCCACCCCTGTACGTGTCGTACCCCCGTGTATGTACACCCCTGTACGTTCGAGTCGTACCCCCAACCCTGTACGTGTCGTACCCCCGTGTATGTACACCCCTGTACGTGTCGTACCCCCCTGTATGTACACCCCTGTACGTTCGAGTCGTACCCCCACCCCTGTACGTGTCGTACCCCCGTGTATGTACACCCCTGTTCGTTCGAGTCGTACCCCCACCCCTGTACGTGTCGTACCCCCGTGTATGTACACCCCTGTACGTTCGAGTCGTACCCCCACCCGTGTACATGTCCCACCCCATGTATGTACACCCCTGTACGTGTCGTACCCCCCTGTATGTACACCCCTGTACGTTTGAGTCGTACCCCCACCCCTGTATGTGTCGTACCCCTGTGTATGTACACCCCTGTATGTGTCGTACCCCCCTGTATGTACACCCCTGTACGTTCGAGTCATACCCCCACCCCTGTACGTGTCGTACCCCCGTGTATGTACACCCCTGTACGTTCGAGTCGTACCCCCGCCCCTGTACGTGTCGTACCCCCGTGTATGTACACCCCTGTATGTACACCCCTGTACAATCGAGTCATACCCCCACCCCTGTACGTGTCGTACCCCCGTGTATGTACACCCCTGTACATTCGAGTCGTACCCCCACCCCTGTACGTGTCGTACCCCCGTGTATGTACACCCCTGTACGTTCGAGTCGTACCCCCACCCCTGTACGTGTCCTACCCCCGTGTATGTACACCCCTGTACGTGTCGTACCCCCCTGTATGTACACCCGTGTACGTCAGAGTCGCACCCCCACCACAACCTCCGAAGTACGGAGCGCACCCCAGGCCCCAACATCACAACCGCATGTACGAGTCGTACCAAGCCACACACAAGGACAGCACTGTACAACCAAATGGCCCATGTACACACCGTACACACGCTAAAAACGCACGTACACAACCAGGACAAAACAAAACAACACAAGAATACACCATTCGAATGGCACAAAGCCACAAAACATGTCCAACAACCACATAAAAAACACATTCACTGACCTGCAACTGCCAAAAACAAACAGAGGCCCAAAACACCACCACTCCTTATAACACACCCACCCAAACTTCAAACACAGCCACACCCACCAATGGACCAATAAAAAGGGCCCCCACACACAAACCATGAGCCTTTGCAACAGACTCACTGCTGCCAGACACCACAGACAACCTACAGCACCATACTACAAGCTTCACCATACCTTACACTTGCACACCTTCACACAACCACCTTCACAAACACCCCCTCATCACATTCACACACACACACACACCTGCACAACCACACCCACACACCCACAACCATCCACACACACCCCCCACCATCCACACCCACACCCCTCACCATGCCCACCAACAAGAATCCAAAGTTCAGTAACCGAGAGTTGGAGGTCCTTGTCGATGAAATCCTCAGAGTCGAGCCACAGCTCTTTGGAACATTGGTCAGACAGACCAGCATTGCAGCAAAAACAGCCATGTGGCAGACCATCGTCGATGCTGTGAATGCTGTTGCGGACACCAGAAGGAACAAGCAGGAATGCCAAGCCAGGTGGTACGATCTGCGGAGGAGGGTCCGAGCCAAGATGACGGATGAACACAACCAGGCCAACGTCACTGGAGGAGGGCCGTCCCGCAGACCCGTACACTACCATCCCTGGGGGGAGAGGGTGATGGCCATACTGCCGGTGGAGGCAGTCGAAGGATTAGGAGGACTCCGAGACCCGGGTGAGTACACAAACAACGCACCTCACATGGGGGGAACGTCATCCACAACCAAACTCACAAACAGGCACGCAACCACCCCAAGCTATCGAATGACCCAACCACACTCCATGAACACGCACATGCCACTGGCGCCACCATGCCCCATGCACCCAGCTGGACAATGTCAAGTCACAGGCCACACAAGACACCAACACATGACACGGTAACCCGGATGGCGGGAGGGTGGGCCCAAAAAATCACATCGTGCAACTCAGAAGCAGACAACAATGCCCTCTGCCCATATGGCCTAGGTCACAGCCAGACAAACAGTGTGTCCCCACACAGGAAAGACTCGCCAGCAAATGGCGGACGCCTTGCATTAACACATGGGGGTGAAGGCACTGTTTTGCACATGACAGCAGCTAATGAACAGCCAACATTGTGAAAGAGTGGCAGCACACACCACCACAGCAGCAGCGCAGAGACACACACTACACCCAATGGGTGCCTGGAGATCAGAAACAAACTCACATCAACAAGCCAAGGGCCATTCAAAGATCTGCTAACAGTGTGTGCCCAGGAAGCTGGGCTGAGGTGACAGAGGGTGACACACAGAGGGAGGGAGAGGGGGATAGAGAGGGAGGGATAGGGGGACAGAGAGGGAGGGAGACACAGGGAGACGGACAGAGGGAGGAGGCTGACACACAGAGGGAGGGAGAGGGGGACAGAGAGGGAGGGAGACACAGGGACACGGACAGAGGGAGGAGGCTGACACACGGAGGGAGGGAGAGGGGGACAGAGAGGGAGGGAGACACAGGGACACGGACAGAGGGAGGAGGCTGACACACAGAGGGAGGGAGAGGGGGACAGAGAGGGAGGGAGACACAGGGACACGGACAGAGGGAGGAGGCTGACACACGGAGGGAGGGAGAGGGGGACAGAGAGGGAGGGAGACACAGGGACACGGACAGAGGGAGGAGGCTGACACACGGAGGGAGGGAGAGGGGGACAGAGAGGGAGGGAGACACAGGGACACGGACAGAGGGAGGAGGCTGACACACGGAGGGAGGGAGAGGGGGACAGAGAGGGAGGGAGACACAGGGACACGGACAGAGGGAGGAGGCTGACACACGGAGGGAGGGAGAGGGGGACAGAGAGGGAGGGAGACACAGGGAGACGGACAGAGGGAGGAGGCTGACACACAGAGGGAGGGAGAGGGGGACAGAGAGGGAGGGAGACACAGGGAGAGCAAATCAGCCTTGTGGTGTGTGGGAATGTCTGCTTGTCAGCAGGTAGACTGCGTGCATGTAGCCAAGGGTGGCCAGTGCCAGAACCCCCCCTCTTCTCCATGCCAAAACACAGGGCCATGTCACAACCTGTGCACGAGCACAACGACAGCTACCTGCATTATATAAGTGTGTGGATCCACTCCATGTGCACATGTACAGTGCTACACGGAAGGCGCCAATGCATGGCTCGCCACACCTGCCCACTCCACTGCTGACTGCAGTCACACTTGACGCAGCAAGTAAGACTGTGCCACACATAGTTAAAGGGGCCAAAGTGGTGCCCAAGGGACACACCCATGCACAAGTGCACTGTGAGTGGAATGCAAGACAGATCCTAATTCCAAGAGGAAATGTGCCAACTTTGAAACTGATGAAACATGGATGTTGCATGGACCAAAATTAACATTGTCTCTCTCACACACAGGTCAACCTCGTGGTTCACCCCCCAACACTTGGGGGGAAGACTCACAGGACCCGGATCTGCGGGAGGCCGATCCCACCGGCAGCGACGACTCTCACCACTCTGTGGACGACCCCGACCAACCTGGCCCCTCTGGTGTCCAACCACCTGCAGCACCTGCGTCAGGTACAACGGGGCCAACCACCACCCCCACTCCTGCCACATCCCAGGAGACACCCAGGATCCTTGCCCCACCACCACAAAGCAGCCAGGCTGGCCAGGAGGGACACGGTGTCCCGGGCACCCAGGAGGAGGCAGGCGACAACGCCAATGCCACCCCTCAGGGGTCCCGGAGACCCGATGTGCCCACAAGGGCAGGTCAGGTACAAGTGGGCAGGGGTGGTGGGAGTGGAGGACGGCGGAGGCGCCAGCCTGACCAGTTGGCTGCGGAACCGGTGTATTCCCATGTCCGAAACATCCTGGACACATACCGGCAGGACACCACGGGCCTGGCCCAGGTTGTGTCCGTCCTCGAGGGGATCAAGACCCAGCAGGCCCAGCAACATGCGGAGCTACATGCCTGTCTACTGCAACACCAACGGAGGATGGAGGACGGACAGGCTGAGCTCGTGACGGCGTACACGGGAATTCACGATACACTCCGTCGGATGGCCGACAACATGGCCGACCCTCCCTGTGCCAGAAGGCGGAGAACATCACCACCCACAGGGAGGGATCAGGAGGAGGAGGAGGAAACATCCGATGGAGCATCCCAGACGTCGTCACGGCCTGCTTCTGAGGGTCCCCGAAGGAGGGCGGGTCGTCCACGGAAAAGACCGTGAGGGTCGGCGCTACATCACCATCTCCCAGGACACCTGGCCTGGCACCTGGCCCACTGGAGCAACAGCATCACAGCATCAAGAGACATTCTCTGCCACATGGCCTTGCTGGTCACTGTCTGACCAATGTTGACAAAGACTGTGGCATGGGCTCTGAGGACTTCCAATGGCAAGGACACCAACTCCCCTACTGAACTTTGGATTCCAAACTCCCGGAAAGCCCCTCACGTCATACCCCCCCCCCCCAAAATAAAAGATTCACACCATGAAGAGAAGATGCCTGCTGGTTGCATTATTACCTTACATGTGTCTTGTAAAGTCTAAACATGCCTGAGTTCTCTTTTAACTTCAACCATCCACACCCTGGGGCCTGAGTCTGGCACAGGACACACGGGTCACAGTGTATTAGGCAAGACAGACATGGAGCACCATACACACCCGTGATGGGCCCAACCAGCTGAGGGGGTGGCCGCACAACCGTGCTGACAGACACATTGAGTACAGCGACAGTCATGCGCAGAGGTCAGGGATCCAGTCCAGTGTCCTGGGGGGCACCCAGGTATGTGTAGACAGGTGGCAGAACCATGTCCTGCAAGCTTGAGTCCGGTGGATGCAGAGAATGGGGTCCTGGCCAACGTCGGATGCATGGGGATGGCACATGTCACAATACCCACACAGTCATGGACATGATGCACAATACACAGTCTCAGCCCACACTAACAGCTTGCATCTTGCTACTCGACACATAGACACATAGCCACTATCAGGGAAAACCATGCCAGACATGCTGGATGCACCGTGGCAACACACCAGCATTGACTGAGAAGAGGCACCTTGGAGGCATAGGGACACCTTTATTAGTCATGTTGTCGGGATTGCAGAGGCAACTTGAAGTACACATGAACACTTCATGTGGAGTAACATGTGGGTCCAACACTGCCCCCCCCCCTTCTGCAGCACAAATGCGTGATAGCCATGGAACCGGCACACAATTGTCGGCCAACAGCCAAACACCCACAGCTGCTCACGGAGAGACTGCCATACACCATTGATCCGCTGATGTAGAAGTCCCACACCATGTCAAGCCAATGCAAACCGTATGTGTCCGAGGGCAGTGTTACACACATTGATGCCATCATCACAATCCACTATCCCATCACTGATGACTGTCAACAAGTCAGACCATCTATTCAGGTGTACACAGCTGCATGTCGTGTCCCATGGTGATGCTACATGGCTGCAGAGGAACCAAACATCGACAGGGGCAGTGTGCATACATCGTGAACAACTGCCACACCCAATACACCCCTGATGCATCCCTTACCCTAAGGAGACTTCCAAACTTGTCCGTGCGTGTAACGCTGAGTCAGCACACGATGACGTGTCCATGAGGAATAGCAGTGCCACAACAATGCAACCAGCAGACGGCATGCGCAAGTACCTGGGGATGAGAGACACACAAGAAGTCAGCCACAAAAAGCACAGCCACTTGCATGTGCATGTACTCGACACATGTATGGATGACAACATGCTAGTTCACAATTATGACTGGGGAAATACAACCATCACTGCCACCATCACTCCAGTGACACACCCACACACACCTCTGACTCACGTGCCATACATGCAGGTGGAGACACACATCACAACACATGCCACACGTGGAGCAATGTGTGCACACTCAGACACTGGTACTCACCACTAAGCAAAGAAGTCGCGTATGAGCCGAGTCCGGATGTCCTCTTGCGGCTCCACATCCTCCACATCACTAGCCCCATTGCCAAGCCCTTCGTCCTCCACGGGTGGATGGTCCTGGTCATCTTGATCCAGGATGAGTGGCACAGCTTTCTCAACTGCCATGTTGTGCAGCATGCAGCAGACCATGAAGATTTTGCAGACCTTCGCAGGGGCATATGGGAGCGCGCCGCCGGTCTTGTGTAGGCACCTAAATCGGCTCTTCAGCAGGCCAAACGTCCTCTCTATCACTCGCCTTGTCCGGCCATGGGCGGTGTTGTAGCGGAGCTGGGCCGGCGTGATGGGGTTGCAGAGAGGTGTGAGCAGCCATGGCATGTTGGGATAGCCAGCGTCCCCTACATGGGAAGCACATGGACATCGTTAGAACTGGTGAAGCGGTCGTGCTGGTAGGCTATGCAAAATACAGGACAGACAGACTGTACCCACCAACAACACATGCTCGTTCGTTGCGCAGCTGCGTCATCATTTCAGGCACCCTGCTATGCCTCATGATGTAGGCATCGTGTGCTGATCCTGGAAAACGAGCACAGACATGTGAAATCACCATGTTGGACAGACACACCACAAGGGCATTGATGGAGTGGTAGTGCTTCCGATTGCGGTACGCTACCTCCTGTGCGTGTGGTGGTACCAAGGCAACATGTGTCCCATCTATGGACCCAATGACATGGGGCATCCCTCCCAGGGCATAGAATCCACGCTTGACCCCAGTCAACTGTTCAGGGGTTGGGAACTTGATGAAGTCATCCAGGTGAATCAACATGGCCTCTAAGAAATCATGCAGCACACAGCAGAACATGCTCTGGGACATGCCACCAACATGAGCTATGGTATTTTGAAAGGTACCCGTGGCTAGAAAATGTAGGGCTGCCATTACCTTCAGCTTGGGTGTCAGTGCCGTAGGATACCTGTGCAGCGGTTGCAGGTGTGGTGCCAGTCTCGCCGTCAACTCCAGAATCAACCGTTGTGGGAAGCGGTAGCACCGGATACGATCATTCTTCCGCATGGCAGCCAAGTCCGGAATTGGTCGGGGAAGAGGCGGCGCTCTGCAGTAATTTGGAAGTGACAAGGAAGAGTGAGTACACCACAACAACAAATAAGTTGTACTGAGCACATGTTAATCTGTCTATACACATATGCTACATACGGAGTCAGGTATGTGCCACATGCCCTGGACACGTATGGCTTGCAGCTGACACTCCTACCAAGACCCAGCTACACACGGAGATTGAGAACCTCCACATGCCATGCCATGGGATTAGCTGTGTCCCAGTGCAAGTGAACAGCCAGACGCAACACAGGAGTGACATACACCCACACATCAGCAGAAGTAGGATGCCGATTGCAGAGACTGGTAGCGGAACACTAGAGCCACAGGTCACATGACATTACACTAGGACAGCCCACACACCTTGCCATGAAGGTGCACATGTCATGACTCACCACACATTCATTGATAGGATGCAGACATGTCCTTGTCACGCTACTCCGTGTCCCATGCATACATACGCACCTCACATCCGATACCACATGTGGCATGGTGTGCGGAACAGTGTGCAATGTCAATCTACACACAGACACATGTTGGTTGCTGCAACAGCTGCAGCTTTTGAGGGTGCTCCAACATCAACCTAATGGGAAGCCCCCACACATACATGACAAAGTCACATCGTGCACCGTGGGTAGTGACAAGTCAGGTGTGGTAACCCCTGTACCGGGCATCAGGGGACACTTCCGTGTGTTGGTGTCCGTGCCATGCCAGTGACGCTCATCCCAAGTGTGCAGTACGACATGCACACATGTCAAAGGAGTCAAGGGCATGCCTGGCACACATTGCACCGTCACGCATTACATCTGTACACATCTCATCATACATCTGGTGCCTTCTCGACTCAGGAGTAATGTTCCACATCACAGCCTGTCACACCTGTGCCCCACACATGTAGTAATGCACAGACAATGCCTTGATGTCCATCCATGGACAAGTATGTCCGCCCTATTCCTTCCTGTGTGCTGCCTGTCACCACTGTGATGTGTGAAAACCGCCGTACTGCTGCTAAGAGGGCCTGTGTACGTTCCAATATCACTATGGGAGTGCTGCCGTATGTGTACCCATCGTGATGGTGAGCGTACAGGCATGTGTACGGTCCGTACCACTACGAGTACGCATACGCAAGAACACCCATAGTGGTAGGGCCGTACACGCGCCTGTACGCTCCCTATCAGTATGGGTGTCCTCGCGTATGCGTACTCGTAGTGGTACGGGCCGTACACGCGCCTGTATGCTCCCTATCACTATGGGTGTCCTCGCGTATGCGTACACGTAGTAGTACGGGCCGTACACGCGCCTGTACGCTCCCTATCACTACGTGTACGCATACGCGAGAACACCCATAGTGATATGGAGCGTACAGGCGTGTGTACGGCCCTACCACTATGGGTGTTCTTGCGTATGCGTACTCGTAGTGGTACGGACCGTACACACGCCTGTACGTTCCATATCACTATGGGTATTCTCGCGTATGCGTACACGTAGTGATAGGGAGCGTACAGGCGCGTGTACGGCCCGTACCACTACGAGTACGCATACGCGAGGACAGCCATAGTGATAGTGAACGTAGGCACGCGTGTACGGGCCGTTGCTATGCATTTGGGGTGCCCTAGGGCCCCGGAACGCACCGTACCTGTGTGTGAAGCTCCAAATTCCATAGGGGACACATGAGGGACAAGTATTAAGGCCTACATGCATGCTGGTTGTCATGGAGACCAAGTTCAAATTTTGAATTTGTTCAGGAAGCTGCACGTCAGAAGTCAGTTGGAATGAATCTACTTTGTTGCAATGTGTTAGTGGGGCTGACATCATGCAGGAGAAAAAAACAGATTGAGAACCCACAGACTGCTAGGTTTGAAGGGATTGGAGGAAACATAGGATGCAAATGTGAGTGACCAATCACTCTGTACTCCTGTGCATGAGATGGGCCAGCAAGGCAGATATAAGGCAGCCAGGTCCCATGAGGGAGCACTTGCCTGCACATCTCTGTATTCCACAACCCAGCTGCTGCTACTGATTCCCTGGAACCATGTCAAGGGCTGTGGAGAGGTCACAGCCATTCACCCTGGAGGAGAACATGGCTTTGGTGGATGTGATCCTCCCACGGTACCCCATGCTGTATGGGCGACCAGGTTATCAGGTGAGTGCAGTGTCCACTGGCACAGACTGTGTCCCTTTTTTGTGACTGTGACTTCTGCCATTGTGTCCAGGTGTGAGACACATGCAATGTACTGTAGGGGGGGGTCCGGGGGGGGGAATGCCTGATGTCTCCCAGCAGTGCCCTGAGACAGGAGGGGTGGGTGCCTAACACTCCCAGCAGTGCCCTGAGACAGGAGGGGTGGGTGCCTAACACTCCCAGCAGTGCCCTGAGACAGGAGGGGTGGGTGCCTAACACTCCCAGCAGTGCCCTGAGACAGGAGGGGTGGGTGCCTATCACTCCCAGCAGTGCCCTGAGACAGGAGGGGTGGGTGCAGAGTCCTCCCAGCAGTGCCCTGAGACAGGAGGGGTGGGTGCCTATCACTCCCAGCAGTGCCCTGAGACAGGAGGGGTGGGTGCCTATCACTCCCAGCAGTGCCCTGAGACGGGAGGGGTGGGTGCCTAACACTCCCAGCAGTGCCCTGAGACAGGAGGGGTGGGTGCCTATCACTCCCAGCAGTGCCCTGAGACAGGAGGGGTGGGTGCAGAGTCCTCCCAGCAGTGCCCTGAGACAGGAGGGGTGGGTGCCTATCACTCCCAGCAGTGCCCTGAGACAGGAGGGGTGGGTGCCTATCACTCCCAGCAGTGCCCTGAGACAGGAGGGGTGGGTGCCTAACACTCCCAGCAGTGCCCTGAGACAGGAGGGGTGGGTGCAGAGTCCTCCCAGCAGTGCCCTGAGACAGGAGGGGTGGGTGCCTATCACTCCCAGCAGTGCCCTGAGACAGGAGGGGTGGGTGCCTATCACTCCCAGCAGTGCCCTGAGACAGGAGGGGTGGGTGCAGAGTCCTCCCAGCAGTGCCCTGAGACAGGAGAGGTAGGTGCCTATCACTCCCAGCAGTGCCCTGAGACAGGAGGGGTGGGTGCAGAGTCCTCCCAGCAGTGCCCTGAGACAGGAGGGGTGGGTGCCTATCACTCCCAGCAGTGCCCTGAGACAGGAGGGGTGGGTGCCTAACACTCCCAGCAGTGCCCTGAGACAGGAGGGGTGGGTGCCTATCACTCCCAGCAGTGCCCTGAGACAGGAGGGGTGGGTGCCTATCACTCCCAGCAGTGCCCTGAGACAGGAGGGGTGGGTGCAGAGTCCTCCCAGCAGTGCCCTGAGACAGGAGGGGTGGGTGCCTATCACTCCCAGCAGTGCCCAGAGACAGGAGGGGTGGGTGTGATGCACAGTGTGAGCCTGGATCATTGATTGTGTAGTTGCCCTCATTCCACCTGTGTCCTTTCAATGGCACGTACTGCTTTTGGCCTTCCCCCCGAGGATCATGTCCCTATGACAAAGGTGCAATGCGTTGGATGCATACTATGCCTTGTTGTAAACAGCAAATGTGTTCTAATCTGTGTCCCTGTGACATGTGCCAGGTGTATTGATGTAGTGTCACTTGTCCATCCTCACAGGTAGACGCCTCTGCCAAGGAGAAGATATGGCTGGACGCCGTCAGCGCCGCGAGGAGTGCGGATGGTCGGAAGTGGCGCCTGTCCCAGGTGAGGAAACGCTGGCAGGATATCCGGTGCTGGACGTGGAGGATCGCACGGGTCCTGCTGGGGGACTCACCTGAGAGCCATAAGAACCGCGGGCGCCGCCGTCTCTCCCACATCCAGAAACGTGTGCTGGCGGTGGTCTTTCCTGACTTGGACAGGCGCCTACAGGAGATGCAGCAGCCGGAAGGGGGTAGGTACATGTGTGTGTTTGTTGTGTTTCACCAGCATTTGTAAGTGCACTGTTCCATGGATACACTTCCAGGGTTTATGGTGCTGTGCAGATCCTGTTACCCACAGTATTGCAGGGCTCTCCTGCCTCCCTTCCCCTCCTTGCAATGTGTTCCCTGGTCTGTGTGTAGTCACTCCATCACAAGGTTATGTAGCCTGACACCTTCTCCAAGTGTACAATGCCTGCAGCATCATGTGTGGGGGTGGTGTGTAACAGGTTTAGTGACCTTGCCTGTGCCCTGTCCAGTTCTGGACTTGTGGGTTCCATGTCAGTTGGCACTAATGCTGATTCCAGACATGGGAGTTAATCTCTCGAGTGCGAGGCCTTCCAGCAGGCATGTCCCATGTGGTGGCCTGTGACATGATGTGCATGATTGTGCGTTACGCATAGTGCAGGGATGTTAGCGTGTGTTGCAGTCATTCCCATTCAGGAGCATAGAGTTGTGTGGCCACTACTGTCCCCAGGGGCATCTTTTCCTAGGTATCATGTGTGTAATCCGAGAATGTCGACAATCTCTGTGTCTACAGCATAGGTTGTGCTCTGTGCCATTGTCCCCTGGCACCATGTATATTGACGTGAGATGTATTACAAGTGTCCACTGTCCAGCATGACCTGATTTTCCAATTACATACTCACGGTGGCCATTGCCTTTGTGTCTTGTTGCAATCATCTGATGATGCCCATTTGTACATGATTATTTGGACAGGCGCACCTTGGGTAGTTTGTGTGCAATATTGAATTTTTGCATCCCATGTGTATTTCACCCTGACTAACAGATGTAAGTGCTTCCTGTGTCTCCACAGATTTGTCTCATGTAGGGGGTGGGTGGTGCGGGCATGGCCTACATGTCAAGACCTGTCATCTCCTTGCTAGGACTGGCCAGTGTGTGATGTTTGTCTGGACATACACTCAAGGTGCATTGTGCCAGTCAGGGTGGCCATGTTATCAGTATTACCTATGCTGCATGTGCCTCTAGTTCCTGGATGTGGTCCCTGCTCATCCCTATTGCCTGCCACGCTGTGTGGTGCAGATGCAGTGCTGGATTGTCCCCAGGGCCTTGCTCCTCAGTCAAAATTCCATGTCATCTCATTTGCTATTGTGTCATGCTCTCCATAGTTTTTCCATGCCATGGTGGGTCACACAACTGTGTCTTGCAGGGCCTACATATGTACCTTGTTTTGTAGTTGTAACTCTTCCTTTGTTTCAGGCTATGCACTATGACCTAAGTAGATTTGACTCATGTGACATATGTATACAGGTGTATGATTAATTTCTGTCTCTTCACCCTGCCCACAGCATCGTCGGGGGACACGGAGGGAGACATGGACACAGACGGCGCGGAGGGACCGAGCACCAGTGCCAGCGGTGACATCGTGCCTGGCACTTCGAGTGAGACTGAGGCGGAGGAGAGTGAACCCGGGGACCTGTCGACTGGCACAACAGAGTATGAAGCTGACGGGTCCGAGGATGATCTCTCCGAGTGGGCGGTGGCTGCACCACCATCTGACAGCAGCCCTACATCTCGCACCGCCCCCTCCATTGGCATCAGCCGCCTCCCACTTGCTCGTGTCCCTTCCCAACGTGCCCGGTCACCACATGTCTCCTTCCTGCCAGGCACCGCACCCCCTGCCCCTGTCTCCACTGCTGCCGCCAATGCTGAGTCTGTGGACATCCAGCGGCAGTTGCAGATTGGTCAGACTGCGATCCTTAATGTCCTCCATGCCCACAGCCAGGTCCTCAACAACATGGAGGCATACTTGGAGGGCATTCATTCATCGCAGGCTGACCAACGCAACTTGCTGAGGTCCATAGACTCCACACTGACTGCAGCAGTGGGTCTCCTGCAGCGCTACGTCCCACCCCCTACCCCTGCTCCTTCCACACTTCCCACTCCCATGCCTGTCCCACATACACACAGACGTAAGCATGCACCCACCACAACAGACACAGGCACCACACCAGCAGGGAAGGTCCGCCGCACACCTCCTGACACGCACACACAGGGTGAAGTAGGCACACCCACTGGGTCGGGGGCAAACGTGTGACACGCAGCCAGAGTGGGAGTCCGCATTCCACCCAATCCACTCCCTCCAAATCCCCTCCCCTCAGCTCTCCTGGCCACATCTCCCCCAAAGACTCCTTCATGGCCGCTCTGTCCCTGAGCCCCACAGTGACACCACCCTGCAAGCGGTCAAGGAAGTCCACGGTCAGGGTGCTTGAGTCCCCCCCCTGTCCACACCGTCCCCCAGTGGCGCTGCGACCCATCCCTCTGACCCCCCCCCTCCTTGGGGCCTGTGGTTCCTTCGGGTGCAGGGGAGTCCCTGGAGGACCTTGCCGAGGTGTGCAGCGCGCTCCTAGAATCCATCTTTGGCCCTGCCCCACCCCCTGTGGTGGAGTCCTCCATCCCTGCACCCACGTCGCCTACCCTTCGCCCTCCTGTCCCTGCGGTGCCTGTTCCTTCCCCCCCCCACTTGATGCCCTCACCCCTGTGGAAGACAACGGCTTGTAACTGTGCAGGCAAGCTAGGGGACACGCATCCCACTGTGTCCCCCATCCAGCTGTGACTCCTGGACTGCCCTATGGGCTTTGTAAATATTGAACTTACTACATACCAGTTTTTGGATCATGCTGAATAAAGCTATTTATTTTTTGCCCTTGGAACACTCCTGCTTTGCTGGCATTGCTCTCGGTGGGGCTGCTACATGGTTGTGGGTGGTGTTCATGTGTTGGGTGTGTGGGAAATGTAGTAGTGTGCTGCTCATAGGGGGGACCATGGGATCTGTGTGCCATCACACGGTGTTAGCTAGCTTTCTCAATTCATGTAAGCAGTTGCTGCATGTTGCAATTGTCCCAAGGTGTTTTCCTTCCTCTGTGTACCCTGACTTCTTCCCTGCAGGGTGTTCCCAATATTTAGCGCCGAGCTGTGTGTACATTAGCTGGGTGTGTGACGGATTCCTTCAACTTTGCACATGCATGCTGAGCCATTCTCCACCTGCATCATTCGTGGCATCCTTGGTAGTCATTGTACTTGTGTATGTGGACTATTGACATGACTTCATGTGTACATGTTTTCTTTTTGGCCCTATGCATGCGTATACTCCCAGCCTCGCACACATGTGGTACATGTACTGCAGGGTCTTTGTGCACCTGACTGACATTTGTGGGCATGGTATCTGTGGCTACTCCACCCTTTGCGTTCCATGGGCACTGCTGGGAGTGTTAGGCACCCACCCCTCCTGTCTCAGGGCACTGCTGGGAGTGTTAGGCACCCACCCCTCCTGTCTCAGGGCACTGCTGGGAGTGTTAGGCACCCACCCCTCCTGTCTCAGGGCACTGCTGGGAGTGATAGGCACCCACCCCTCCTGTCTCAGGGCACTGCTGGGAGTGATAGGCACCCACCCCTCCTATGTCTGGGCACTGCTGGGAGGACTCTGCACCCACCCCTCCTGTCTCAGGGCACTGCTGGGAGTGATAGGCACCCACCCCTCCTATGTCTGGGCACTGCTGGGAGGACTCTGCACCCACCCCTCCTGTGACTGGGCACTGCTGGGAGTGTTAGGCACCCACCCCTCCTGTCTCAGGGCACTGCTGGGAGTGATAGGCACCCACCCCTCCTGTCTCAGGGCACTGCTGGGAGTGATAGGCACCCACCCCTCCTGTCTCAGGGCACTGCAGGGAGGACTCTGCACCCACCCCTCCTGTCTCAGGGCACTGCTGGGAGTGTTAGGCACCCACCCCTCCTGTCTCAGGGCACTGCAGGGAGTGATAGGCACCCACCCCTCCTGTCTCAGGGCACTGCAGGGAGGACTCTGCACCCACCCCTCCTGTCTCAGGGCACTGCTGGGAGTTTTAGGCACCCACCCCTCCTGTCTCAGGGCACTGCAGGGAGGACTCTGCACCCACCCCTCCTGTCTCAGGGCACTGCTGGGAGTGTTAGGCACCCACCCCTCCTGTCTCAGGGCACTGCTGGGAGT
The DNA here is from genome assembly GCF_964204655.1 of Triturus cristatus. NCBI lineage: Eukaryota > Metazoa > Chordata > Amphibia > Caudata > Salamandridae > Triturus > Triturus cristatus. Next base: position 455,430,060 of record NC_140579.1, on the reverse strand, counting down.
GATAGGCACCCACCCCTCCTGTCTCAGGGCACTGCTGGGAGTTATAGGCACCCACCCCTCCTGTCTCAGGGCACTGCTGGGAGTGATAGGCACCCACCCCTCCTATGTCTGGGCACTGCTGGGAGGACTCTGCACCCACCTCTCCAATTTCACAATATGTACGCTCATGACATACACGGATGTGGGTACGCTCCATGCATTCGAGGTGGGGGTACGTGTCGTACTTACACTGTTGGGGTGGGGGGTACGCTCCATACGTCCGCGGGTGAGGGTACGGGTCGTACTTACACTGTTGGGGTGGGGGGTACGCTCCATACGTACGCGGGTGGGGGGATGTGTCGTACTTACACTGTTGGCATGGGGGTAGCTCCTTGCATTCGCGGGTGGGGGTACGTGTCGTACTTACACTGTTGGGGTGGGGGGTACGCTCCATGCATTCGAGGTGGGGGTACGTGTCGTACTTACACTGTTGGGGTGGGGGGTACGCTCCATACATCCGCGGGTGAGGGTACGGGTCGTACTTACACTGTTGGGGTGGGGGGTACGCTCCATACGTACGCGGGTGGGGGGACGTGTCATACTTACACTGTTGGGGTTGGGGGTACGCTCCATGCATACGGGGTGGGGGTACGTGTCGTACTTACACTGTTGGCATGGGGGGTACGCTCCATGCATTCGAGGTGAGGGTATGGGTCGTACTTACACTGTTGGGGTGGGGGTACGCTCCATACGTACGCGGGTGGGGGTACGGGTCGTACTTACACTGTTGGGGTGGGGGGTACGCTCCTTGCATACGCGGGTGGGGGTACGTGTCGTACTTACACTGTTGGGGTTGGGGGTACGCTCCATGCATACGGGGTGGGGGTACGGTCCATACATATCCATCCCCACGCTATGTGATGCTTGTGCGGCCCGTACCCAGGCCTTTGCCACGTGGGTACGAGCCGTCCCGCCATTGTTGGGGTGACGTAGGTGTGGGCGTGGTACGACTCGTACCCACGCTCTTAAGGCGTGGGTACAGGACGTACCTGTCTGGTTGTGTTGCAGGTTCGCGTCGTGAAGAACTTCCGTTGTGGCGGTCGCTGGCTTAGCTGGACACGCCCCCACCCCCTCGTAGTGACCAGGGCCTGGGAGTCAGGTATGTCCAGGGCATGTGTGCTGTGTGACTTTGGTGGGGGTTTTGTGGCCTGCCCTGGTCCTGCCACCCCCCCCCCATTTCCCCCCTCCCTTAGTTGTTCTGACCTTCTGCGGCGTCTGCGTCGTAACCTGTAGAGGAGGTCGACTGCTATGAGGGCCGGGATGACACGTAGGTTCGGGTCCGTGTCTGTCCGTCGTGTACGGGTACTCCTTGTTCGCGTCGTCCTGTCTGTCCGTCGCGTACTGGTACTCCTTGTTCGCGTCGTCCGGATTTCCCGGCAGTTTTTGGCTGCCGGAAAATATTCACCGTGCGGGATGACGTCGGTGCGAATCGTAATTCCTGGTTCGTGAATGGCAGGCTGCGTGCATCCCGACGTCAGGTCGGCGCTTTCCCGGATCGCATTTGTATGTTTATTTTGGTCGGTCGGGTTTTGTACGATTCGTACGGTAATGGTGTTTCCGTGCGAATCGTAATTCCATGTTGGTAGATTTTGACGACCGGGTACGCGTCGGACGGAGAATATGCTCCGTCCGACGGTTCGTACCCGGTTTTTACAGGATCGTGATCGGCACCTAAGTGTTTGGGTGCACTCCCACCACCTGGGGGATTACACCTGGTAGTAACAGGAGGTGTTGGAGCTGCAGTTGGAGGAACATTCTCTTTATTGCCATTCTTTGGACAGCTGGAGTCAGTTTTCCAGTGGCGAGGCTGCTTACACACATGGCAATATGGTTTCTTAGTGGAAGAGGAAGGAGTTTGGGACCCACCCCCAGAACTGGATTTTGGGGCCCTTCTGAGGACTTTTCTGTATTTTTATTATCCCCACCTTTCTCTTTGGACTTAGTGGAATCTTTCTTCTGGTCACCACCTTGGTTCTTGGGCCTCACCCTGGTTCTGACCCATTTGTCTGCCTTCTTTCCCAATTCTTAGGGAGAGGTCAGATCAGAGTCCACCAGGTACTGGTTTAAGAGCTGGTTTTGACAATTGTTTAGGATCTGCTCTCTCATCATTAGATTATACAATCCCTTAAAGTCAGTTGCTCTACTGCCAATTATCCAACCCTCCAGAACCTTGGTAGCACAATCTACAAAATCCACCCAGTCCTGTATCTGTGCCTTCTGGGTATCTCTGAACTTCAACCTGTACCGCTCAGTGGTTAAGCCAAACCCATCTATCAGTGCACTCTTCAGGACTTCATAGTCATCAGCATACTCTTCTCTAGCAGTGAGGAGCTTGTCTCTGCCTTTGTCTGAAAAGGAGAGCCACAAGATTGCTGCCCACTGCTTCTGGGGGACCTGTTGTACTCTACAGGCCCTCTCCATAGCAGTTATTCATTTGTGGATGTCATCCCCACTCTGGTAGGGAGGAACAACTATGGACAGGTTCCTATGGTCTGGAATGTAATCTCTGACTCTAGGGACACTGTTGCTGCCACCAGGGGTAACTAACCCCTCCTTCTTAGAAGCTCTCTGGAGCTCAAAGGCTTCTCTATCTAATGTCAACTGCTTGGACTTGAGGGCAACTCTTGCTTCCTCATACTGCAGTAGTTTGTACATTCTTTCAGAGGAGGTCACTCTTCTAGGAAGGTATAAGTTCCTCTGCTGGACAGATTCCCTGCCAGAGTGATATGAGTGGTCAGATTCCCTTGAAAGGGACCTATGCCTCTCTTCCACTCTGTCAGTTCTCTTAAAGAGAATTCCTCTGTCCTATTCACACCCCTGTGGATCTGGCCCTTCAACCACAGAGTCCAGGTCATCTTGATTTTCATCATGTGACCCAGAGACTATAGCTGACCCACCCCCTGATTCAGACCCCTTAGCTCCTAGAGCTAATTTAAGATCATCTGCTGTCAGCAGATCTATCAGGTTTAGTGTGGAGGGACTCTGTCCTATACTCAGGTGCCTTGCAGCACACATGGCTTTCAAGTCAAAGAAAGTAATGTCCTTATTCTGAGGCTGGGTGGACCCACTGGTTCCAAACCTTAAGGACATTCTAGTGTTGTACAGTGTTGTACTACCTACACTAGTTTGTGGCCTACTGATCCTAGATTGAGCTGTAGCAAGGGTGTGCTATCCCTTCACACACAGCTCTAAGTTCAGTAGAACTTGTTGATACTAAGCTTGACTTTATATGTACCTTGAGTACCTTTAGTGGTTTTCAGTTAGTAATTCAAATAGAGATTTTCTGGTAAAACAATGGCAAACTGTAATCCCACACGCTGCCCACCAATGTGAGATGTTGGCCTGGTATATGCTGGTCACTAGTTAAAGTGGCCACCTTGCACCAGTACAATTCGACTCTTATGGAAGATAGGTTTAAGACAACCTTTTTAAGAAAGCTATCCTAGCGGTAGCTGTGGAGAGCAGCCTCCAGGCTAAGTCTCAGAGGAATGTAAAGCAGCTTGTTGTACCTTATAATCTCTTGAATCACTAAATGAAAGGACACCACACAGGTATATATATATAAAATATATATGTATTTATTCCTAGAAACACTCTACTAATCTCTTTATGAGATTAGAAGTCAAGGAATTATGCACAAATCAACATTTCACAAAAAATTAAGCACTTACATGGCTGGGGCCCTAGGGGCGTACCAGACCATATACTAAAAAAGAGGTATAAGAGAACGACTTTAGAAGGTAGGAGGCCTAAGGTCTTCAGAAGCGCTGGGGCCTCACTAATCCACTCAAGGCAGGTAAGTAAAGGACCCACGCTAGACGCATGCAGTGTGAGAACACAGCTGCGGATCCCAATAGACTTCAATGGAGCAAGTCGCGGTTGGAATTTTAAAGTTTTAGGATACTTCGGGAGAGTCTACAAGCAAGTCACTTACAGGGTAAGTAGTTCTAGAGCCAACACACACAGGAGCACCGGAGTACTCAAGTTACTTCACCCAGGGAAGCCGGGTGCATAGGTGTCTTTTGGTGTCGGGTCGCGGCGTCGTTTTCAATGGGAGACAAAGAAGAATTGCTGCTTGTGACAGGAGAAGTGTCCGGTGGAATCCAAGGCTGGATTCTGAAGAAAGAAGACCTGAAAGCAGAGGAGACAGTGTTCAAAGTCACTAGCCAGTGACCCGGGGCCAGGAAGCCGGATGCCCACAGATGTCGGGTGATTTCAGGTGATCACGGGTGTCTTGACTCTTCAGCCACGAGGTCCAGGAGGCATCGATGACAACCAGGAGCTGGATTCCGAATGTCCCACAAAGTCTGCAGCTTACTGAGGTGTCGGCAACCAGATGGAAGCCAACAAGCCTTGGCAACAGCAAGTCTCATGGAATGTGAAGAAAGTCAGCGGTGCAGACCAGCAAGGTCTGAGAGACTCACCCAGCAAGGATAAGTCAGGGCAGGCCTGGAACAACCAGGGGAGTCCTTTGGTTCTGTGGAAAAGTCTTCAGGGGACCCACAAGCCAACCGGCAAGGGATCGCAAAGACGCCTCATGAGGATTCACTTCACAGGATCCCACGGTCACTCGGGACAAGGTAGGCCTCTGATCTTCAGAGAAAATTCTGCTGGAGGCTTGGACCACACGTGGTCCAAAGCACCAGTTTGTAGAACGTCTTGAAGGTGTTGCACTCGACAATAGTGCACGGTACCCACGTATTGCTGTTCCTCGTCACTTGTGGGGTCCACTCGCCTCAGCTTCGCTGGGGACTCACAATGGCCATCGGCAGGTCAGGAAATCCACTTCTGGGGCTGCAGGGACTTTTGCGACCGTTGATGCAAAGTTTTGGCGCCTGCCAAGCAGGGGAGTCACTCCTTGATTCCAAGGGAGATTCTTCAGTCTTCTAAAGGTAGTGGAACATCGAACGTCCAGGATTCTTCTTCAGAGCGTCGTCCAGGGATATCTAGTTTGCAATGACAAGGGTTTCCTAACTTATACTAAAAGGAAGGGAGGGACTAGCTCTATGACCACTCCTCTGGGAGGGTCAGGGGCGTTGGTGGCTACACCCACTTCCCTTTGTCCAGTTTTGCACCAGAGCAGGGGCTGGTAGCCCCATAACCGGTTTGAGCTGGCATATGCACAGAGGAGCCTACTGCTCCCCCAGTGCAGGACTTCAAAGCACTGTAGGAGTGCACCCACCCAGCCCCAATACACTAAATCCTGTCTGGAAGGTGGTTACACCTCCCTGTGACAGGATGCCTATTGTTGGGCCTCCTCCACTGCGCGTTTCGGTCAACAGCAGGAGGGCAGCCCAGTGTCTGTGCTGGTGGCATCCATTTTGTGATGCCAGGGCTCTTCAGGATTCTACCGTGTTTCCACAGTGGGTACATGTCTATCCCTCTAGAAGGGTGGGATTATACTCCCACACCAGTTACTGGTGTGGGGGGATGATTCCAAAGCGTCTGACACCAAACACGACATGCTTTGATGCAGCCATCCCAAAGTTAGCATTTACCGCTAGGTTATAATGCACTTAAGAGTATATGGGTTAACCGCATTCACAAACAGCTACAGATAATGGACTCTGAGAGCTGCAGAGGGACCCTGCTCAGGCAGAGGCACCCCCTCACATGGAAACCAAGCACCCTGCCCTCAGGATTGTTAGGGCCTGCCTTAGGGGTGACTGATAGGTGTATATGTGTGTTTAAGATGAGATATAGGGAACCTATCTCTCAGTGAGGAGTGCTAACACTACCTCACCCAGGCTGCAGTAGCAGGCCTGTTGTGTCAGATTTAATCTGCTTCCCAGGGGTAGCATAATGCATGCTTCATCCCCTGGTAGGCCTGTGAAGTACCTATGCCCTTGGTACCTAAGGTACCAGATACTAGGGGCTCACAAGGGACCACAGTATCCAATCACTAGTGCACCTAATGTGTACACCATGTTTAAGGGAGTAAGCAGATAGGCTGGGGTCCTGAATAGCAGGATCCCAGCCAGACTAGTCAAATACCATCAAAACACGAGGAAAAAAGTGGGGGCAACCATGTAGTCAGATTCCACCTTCCTACAACCATATGAAGCGCTTTGGCGCTCAGTCAAAAGTACAGAGCAAACCAACAAACACCCCACAGACTAATGTTTTTCCAAGCACAACATATCTTCACAACTGTAGATAAATCCTGAACGCCCGGACCATTGTACCACTTTTTAGGTCTTGCCTGGCGTAGGCTGCGCAGACATGCACAGTCTTGCTGACGAGATTTTATGTTTTTGGGTAACTTTCACTAGCGGTGTTTAAGCCCGCCCCTCTTTTCCATTGGCTGGCGTCACCGTTTATGCTAAACGGTGGCCAGCCATTGGAAAAGAGCTTCCAGTGACGTACACTTTTCTCTTTTAGAGCCGTCCCAGTTGGACTGGCTCGTCTGACTTCCGCTGGCGTAAAAGGTTTCTTATCTTCATGGGGCCAAATGCATGGCCCCATAAAGATAAGAAACCTTTTATCAGGCGAGGCCGTCCAAGTGGGACGGCAGAAAAAGGCGACAAAAACGTCATGGCAAGCGCTTGTTATTTTCTTACTGTCACGCGCTATGTCACTGTAATCCGTGATTTATCTGCAGGAAGTCCTTCTATGCCACACACAAGCACCTTCATGGCATTTTGTGCCACAGCAGTCGTTCCTAACCATCTCTAGCTTCCTTGCGTGGAGACAGTACAAGCAATTTCCGGGAGTGCAAGATCCGCAGAGCCGTGTTTTTTGTCTCGCAGTTTTATATAGCTTGAATTCAACCTGGAGGTATAAGGGCACTTTACAGGAGCACCAGCTGTTCCAGACGGGCATATTAATGTTTTGTTAGGCGCCGGGAGATGAAGTGATTTGCCCAGAATCACAAGAGGTTGAGCCGCAGAGACTCGAACATGGTTACCCAGCTTCGAGGTCATATGCTCTAACCATTAGGCCACATCTTAATGAGTCCAGCCTGCAGGGACAGGGGCCCCTGTACTTACACTCCAGAGTGTGTCACTCTTGGGCGTGTCACTCTTAAGTTTGTCAGTCCTGTGTGTCTCTCCTGAGGTTATCACTCCTGTATGTATCACTACTGGGTGTGTCATTACTGAGGGTCTCACTCCAGAGTGTGTCACTGGGACGTGGGGGAGAGCAAACAACCCCGTACTGGTCACCGTGTTCTATTTGTATGCCGATGCTTGTTTAAACCCGAGATGCGCTTGGTGGGCGCTATACCCCAACCTTGTCGCGTGAGAGCTTGTGTCTCACTCTTCGCCAACCAGCAGGAAGTGCGTGAATCTTCTGGGAGAGAGAGGCACTTATGGAGGGGAGAGAGTGCATCCTCCATGAGCACGAGAGTACCTCTGAGGCACGTGACAGTGAGTGCATGTGTGAGGGCGTGTAAGATCCGCAGAGCCATGTTTTTTGTCTTTTATATAGCTCGAACTCGACCCGGAGGTATCATGGCGCTTTGCACGAGCACCAGCTGTTCCAGATGGGCACATCCATGTTTTGTTAGGCGTGGGGAGATGAAGTGATTTGCCCAGAATCACAAGAGGTTGAGCCGCAGAGACTCGAACCTGGTAACCCAGCTTCGAGGTCATTCGCTCTAACAGTTAGGCCACATCTTAATGAGTCCAGCCGGCAGGGACAGGTCCCCTGTACTTACACTCCAGATTGTGTTACTCCTGGGTGTGTCACTATTAGTTTGTCAGTCCTGTGTGTCTCTCCTGAGGTTATCAATCCTGGATGTATCACTACTGGGTGTGTCATTACTGAGGGTCCCACTCCTGAGTGTGTCACTGGGGAGTGGGGGAGAGCAAACAACCCTGTACTGGTCACCATGTTCTATTTGTATGCCGATGCTTGTTTAAACCCGAGATGCGCTTGGTGGGCGTTATACCCCGACATTGTCACGTGAGAGCTTGTGTCTCACTCTTCGCCAACCAGCAGGAAGTGCGTGAATCTTCTGGGAGAGAGAGGCACTTATGGAGGGGATAGAGTGCATCCCCCACGAGCACGAGAGTACCTCTGAGGCACGTGACAGTGAGTGTATGTGTGAGGGCGTGTAAGATCCGCAGAGCCGTGTTTTTTGTCTTGCAGTTTTATATAGCTCGAACTCGACCCGGAGGTATCATGGCGCTTTACATGAGCACCAGCTGTTCCAGATGGGCACATCCATGTTTTGTTAGGCGTTGGGAGATTAAGGGCCAGATGTATCAAAGGGTTTTATCCATTCTGTGTTTATGGGAAAATGTGTTCATACATATGGCCCTAAGTGATTTGCCCAGAATCACAAGAGGTTGAGCCGAAGAGACTCAAACCTGGTTACCCAGCTTCTTAAGTTTGTCAGTCCTGTGTGTCTCTCCTGAGGTTATCACTCATGGATGTATCACTACTGGGTGTGTCATTACTGGGTGTGTCATTACTGAGGGTGTCACTCCTGAGTGTGTCACTGGGGCGTGGGGTAGAGCAAACAACCCCGTACTGGTCACCGTGTTCTATTTGTATGACGATGCTTGTTTAAACCCGAGATGCGCTTGGTGGGGGCTATACCCCGACTTAGTCACATGAGAGCTTGTGTCTCACTCTTCACCAACCAGCAGGAAGTGCGTGAATCTTCTCGGAGCGAGGGCTACATATGGAGGGGGGGAGTGCATCCCACACAAGCACGAGAGCATCTCTGAGGCCCATGACGGTTAGTGCACGTGTGAGGGCATGTGAGATCCGCAGAGCTTTGCTTTTTGTCTTGTAGGTTTATATAGCTTGAACTCAACCCGGAGGTATCAGGGCGCTTTACATGAGCACCAGCTGTTCTAGACGGGCACATCCATGTTTTGTTAGGCGTGGGGAGATGAAGTGATTTGCCCAGAATCACAAGAAGTTGAGCCGCAGAGACTCGAACCTGGTTACCAAGCTTCGAGGTCGTACGCTCTAGCCGTTAGGCCACATCTTATTGAGTCTAGCCTGCAGGGACAGGGTCCCCTGTACTTACACTCCAGAGCGTGTCACTCCTGGGTGTGTCACTCTTAAGTTTGTCAGTCCTGTGTGTCTCTCCTGAGGTTATCACTCCTGTATGTATCACTACTGGGTGTGTCATTACTGAGGGTCTCACTCCTGTGTGTATCACTGGGGCGTGGGGGAGAGCAAACAACCCTGTACTGGTCACTGTGTTCTGTTTGTATGCCGATGCTTGTTTAAACCCGAGATGCGCTTGGTGGGCGCTATTCCCCGACCTTGTCACGTGATAGCTTGTGTCTCACTCTTCGCCAACCAGCAGGAAGTGCGTGAATCTTCTGGGAGAGAGAGGCACTTATGGAGGGGAGAGAGTGCATCCCCCACGAGCACGAGAGTACTTCTGAGGCACGTGACAGTGAGTACACGTGTGAGGGCATGTAAGATCCGCAGAGCCGTGTTTTTTGTCTTGCAGTTTTATATAGCTCGAACTCAACCCGTACGTATCATGGCGCTTTACACGAGCACCAGCTGTTGCAGATGGGCACATCCATGTTTTGTTAGGCGCGGGGAGATGAAGTGATTTGCCAGAATCATAAGAGGTTGAGCCGCAGAGACTCGAACCTGGTTACCCAGCTTCGAGGTCATATGCTCTAACCGTTAGGCCACATCTTAATGAGTCCAGCCTGCAGCGACAGGGGCCCCTGTACTTACACTCCAGAGTGTGTCACTCCTGGGCGTGTCACTCTTAAGGTTGTCAGTCCTGTGTGTCTCTCCTGAGGTTATCACTCCTGGATGTATCACTACTGGGTGTCATTACTGAGGGTGTCACTCCTGAGTGTGTCACTGGGGCATGGGGGAGAGAAAAGAACCCCGTACTGGTCACCATGTTCTATTTTTATGCCGATGCTTGTTTAAACCCGAGAGGCACACTTCACACGTACTGTAATGTACAAACTACGCACAATCCGTCATGCTCAGTCTTCTGAATGAAAGGCAGCTACCGTTGAATGAATAAACACTGATCGTTTCTCCCAGCTATTTCACATGCAGACCCCACAGAGGGCAGTGCTTCGACGCGCACCCTCCGAGCTTTGTACACCTCCAGAGCCACACATCTATTCCTATGTGTACCTTTCCTCTGTCCCCGGCCACACTCTTTCTCACTGTACTGAAACTCCCCAGGATGTCTATCTCCTCTTTACTCCTCTTGGCGCTATGTCATATGCTACAGGAGCAGGCGCAGTGCTGTGAGGTGAACAAGGGAGGGCGCCTCATTTCCTCACAGCTGTGATCGGTAGCAATCTGAGTATGTCAGTAATGTAAGGAGGGGCACCGACCACCCAAAAATACAATAATTCTGTTTTAAATGCAAGCCTGCAGCTGTTCCACAACTACAACGTGTCAACAACATCGGTAGTCATAGGCGCACTGTTGACACATTCTGTAGTGTGCACACCACACACACACTTGACACGTACTGTAGTGTACACACCACACACACATTTGACACGTACTGTAATGTACAAACTATGCACAATCCGTCATAATCAGTCTTTTGAATGAAAGGCAGCTACGTTGAATAAATAAACACTGATCGTGTCTCCGAAGTCCGCGCTCGGCATTACTCACAGTGAGGACTCTAGAATCTTCCTTTCAGAAACTGTTGCTAAGCTCGAAACTGCATTAAAGGGTTGCAAGATTTGGCTCCCTCTAACCCACGGCTCTTACCTTCATTAGGTACGCCTTCTGTGTTGTGTACCGTTCCCATTGTACCCTTCACACTTTGTAGCACACAGTGTAGACCAGGGTATTCATAGACAAGTGTAGACACTTTCTAAACAAAAGGGGTCATATGTGGTTCGGCGAAGTGGCAAACCCTCTGCAAGGGTTAACTGGTCAGCTTTCAGTTGACGATTGCTGCATTCAGGTGTTAAACTGGTACTAATGAGGTGCGGCTTTGCTCATACACTATTAGTAGTTGTTAAACTGTCAAAAAACTGAAATATTACTGCTACATATTGTGCCACATTATGTTACATATTCGACTTTCCTTGCTGCATAATTATGTCAACCCTATTCTTCACTGCCACTTAATTCTAGTGGCCGTGCTATAGTGCTTTATAGTGTTTAATTAGCTGATGTGAGAAATACCTCATGGGCAGATATTTCTATTGTTCTGGTGTCAATCTGGCACTGACCAGGTGTGGCAGCAACACCTTGTCACAGCCTGAAGTGCAGGTCCATTGGCAGAACCCCCAATCTGAAGCGAGAATAAACAGTATACATGGGTGGCGGGTCATTATATCCAAATAAGTTTTTCTGCCCCTATAGATTTTATTTCCAACTATCGCTATCATGTACTGCTAGTGACTGCGGCCTCCGTGGTGGTTCTTTCTGGCTTATCTGTACGTCATAGAAATTTTCACCATTCGGAAATAAATAAATCTAAAGGGAAAGTTGAAAGAAATGAAGGGCGACAGCAGCTCAAGTATTTAGGATTAACAAGCCAGGATTCACGGTGTTAGAGTTCACATGAAGCGCACAACAGGAAGCAGCTACGGATAGGTCACATTATAGTACTTGGTGTCATGTGACACAGAGCGCCACCCTCTGACACAAATGTCACCTGATAAGTAATGTAAACCCTTCTCCCCACCATAATAACAAAAAGATGCAACCAGGTCTGGACTGGCCCAAAAGCAGCAGCAAATGCTGCTCAGTGTGCACATTCACCCTGCCAATAACAAGGATTACTGCCTTCACTATTGAAAAACATAGCCAATAGGTCTCGCCTTTGGGTCCTTATAGATATTTAGTTCTGCAGTACAATATCCTTGGTTCTACAACATCAACCGTTGCATGGCTAAACACTTATAAGGTCCCGAAGGGGAGAGCTATTGGCTATGCCAATGCTTGTTTCTAAAACCCGCCTGGCAATGAGACAAAATCCTCTTATCCTCGGCCTCCTTCCTTATTTAGACAGTGAAGCGCAAACAGAAATGCCGTGGATGTTATCTGAAAGACTAATCGGGTGATAGTGCGCTGCATTATTTCTTGTATGGAGGAACTATGTCAGCTCCAGGCCGATATCTGGGACCTGGGGCATCGTTCATCACAACATTACTCACAAAGGGGGCACAGCAGCACCATAAAATAGGATGTGATTTATACAGATCAGCTGGTATTTTATCCAGGCAGGAAGTCCTTCCCCTTTTTTTCTGTTAATAGCAAGCATGATTTTATTCAGTGTAAGGGCTCAGATCACTTGAGCTTATTTATATAGCAAAGGCCAGTATGACGCGTGGTGAGGGAAGCGCAGACCAATGATCATGTATAATAAGTGGCTCGGTTTTGTATGCTTTTTTTGTTATCTTTGGCAATGATGTGCCAGCAGGGATGTGAGTCCTTGGCTCTCGCAGCTGCACGGAGATCTTGATAAATATTATATTCCTGTATTGCCTTTTTCTGTGCACTGCCGCTTTATAGTGGTATCTCATCACTTTAATATCTCCCAGCATATCTCTCTTGATTGCTGCTATTAACACTGTCCTCGCTAATCCACGATCTGTGTCTAAGCAGTAACCCGCCAGATTACTCTCAACAGACCCTGCTTTAGAGAGAAGAGAAGCTGAATGCTTGACTACCTGATTGATCAATTCTGGGTGCTAATGGGGTGACTGCTGCAATTTATGGTGACCTCGGTATTGAATGTATGAAGTTATTTATCAAGGGGAGGATTGAGCCAGGTTCCACCTTCTACCACATCGAGCTCCTGCAAGAGTTTGAAACAAGGAAATGACGATGGCACATAGTATGAGATGGTGCTTCAAACACACCAGTTGCCCTACTGAGGGGTCAGGAGCCATGATTGCTTCAGGTCAATTCTCAATTTTCATATGACTCATACTCCACTGAGATTGGGCAAGAGGTATATAATAGATTTTGCTTTAATAGTTAATTGCCTTGGAGAATCCAATTTAGACCTTCGACTGCTAGCGTAAAGGTGGTGAGTTAATGTCAGTAAAGCCACTGTACCCCGTTTTGGACTGAGTTTCTTTTACTTTTAGCTAAAAGAGGATACCCCATACACTGTCTTCTTCTTCTGCTGCAATGACATAATCGCCATTTAGTTAATAAATGATAAAATCACCAGCAGCACTTAAAAATGGGTTTATGTTTGCTCCTAGTGTAGCTATTGCGCATGCATGATCTGGCACCTAAAGTAGACTGCGTGTGCGTGTCAGCTCCAGAGCTGAACAATGCTCCTTAGCTTCCAGAGAAATCCTTGTTGCCTCTTTACTCCTCACTGTAGGATGAGGCAAGAATTCACTTAATATGTAACCAGGGTTTTATATTGAGCCCTTTTAAGTAGCTCAGTAAACTCCTGCCTAGAACATTGTGTGGGCTCTGTGAAAAATATGTGGGGGGAAGATAAAACTTATTTTCTTCACTATAACCCCAGCTTTCTTAAAGGACATGGATTATGTCTACACCTCCACTGTCTAATTTGGGCAGAAAAAATGTGGGGGCATATTAAGTTTACAAACCAGACCTAACAAGTTACTGAAATGGTTCCCATTAGTATTCTCACACTTTTGGGCCTGGCTTTCAGTGCGCTGTATGGGATTACCATTGATAATTAAGGCATAATTATCTTGCTGTATCTTACTGCCAAACTTTTGGTCAAAGCTGAGGGGGCCCCATCGAACATGTACTTAACATTGGAACAGCACAATAGAGGATGCTCTACTGGCATAGACAGGTGGATTGGAGATGTATAGTTTGCCATCTAAGCTTTTTATGACAGATAGGGTATACTTGTGTGTCTGTTTAGCCACTTGGCAATCTGCATGTTGCTGTCATTTTTTTGGCAGCGGCTCTTGCTGCGTACTGACTGAAAATGATGATCCTTTGATGTCTGTTTGACATCAGCTCCACAGGTTTTTATTCAAACTACATCTGGGTGATACTTTTTGAGAGCTGATGGCCCAAAAGATCCATAGGGGTCTTTAATCGCAGACAAAACTTCTAGTGAGACAGATAAGGCGTCTTTGTTTCTGACACCCTCAAATGAGTTAGAAGCCTCAGTGCCAGCGAGGCCAATCGAGTTGGTCGATAGTTCAATTGATATTCTTTGCTCGGCCCCGTGTGCTGTTTGGATGCAGTCATAAGCCTCCCATTGGCCCAGGCCGATAAGCCTCAACTGACACCACAGTTATCTGGGCATCTGAGTCTTCTTCTTCCTTTGAAAGGCCTAGACTTTTCCAAAGTTTGATTGATAAAAGTCTAATTTCATCAATAATGTCTTCAATCCTTAAGGCCCAGTCGATGTTTAATATCTGTAAGACAGATCCACTGTTTTTGGATCCAAATCTGCTCTAATGCTACATCTTTCCAAGGGGTCTACTATCTTATATAGAACCTCCAATTGCTTATCTGCCTTTTCAGACGATGCTAAAAGGGATAACGAGAAGGTGTCACAGGTTTTTGAGATGATGCTCGTGGCTTCAAGCACTGGAAAGGCCTCCAAGTGTTATGATAAGCTTGTGCATCCTTATTCAGACTTCCCACTAAAGATTCCTTCTGGCCTTGACAGTGGTAGGCTTGAAAACATGCAGGCTGTCTGGACAAGTCATCTCCGTGCCCTTCCATGAATGCAGTGCTTTTAGGGTTTCAAGTGTTCTATCTGTGACAATCATATCAGCGCTGGCCTGTATGCTGACATTACTGTGCTGTATAATAAAGCCACTATAACTTTCAAGGCCACATACAGATTCTGTACTATTGTCAAATAGGGAGATAAGGATACAGCTTGTGCCTTGGATGAACAAGACTGTGGATAACAGTTATTAGTGCATTGGAATGTTGGGAGCTCCATTGAAAACAATAGAGTGTGCTGGGCTTCTAATGGCCGGTGCATGCCTGGAGCTCCAACATTCCAATGTTTATCTTCACAGTTGTTGCAGTGAAAAAAGGCCTCACAGAGCCCGAGGGGATTTCAATCCCTTCAGGCTCCATGAGACCTTTGTTTTACAAATTAGAACATTCTGCCCTCTAGGGGCAGAATGCTCTAATAGCCTTATATCCCTCTGTAGCAGGCTCTATCGGCCATTATACGCCTGCTCTCTTGTTAAAGCCCCGAGCCTTTAGTGGCCAGTAAAGCCTGCTATGACGGGCTCTAAGGATATATCAGAACATTCTAATGTTGGGAGCTCCACTGAAAACAATGGAGTGTTCTGGGCTTCTAATAGCCAGTAGAAGCCCAGAGCTCCAACATTCCAATGCTTGTCTTCACAGCTGTTGTTGTTAACAAAGGTGTCACCCTCTGTGAGGCCTTTGTTTTATTTGTTATAACATTCTGCCTTATAGCCCTCCGTAGCTGGGCTATACTGGCATTAACGGCCCACTAGAGCAGGCCTTTAATGGCAGGTATAGCCCACTAAGGTGGGCTATAAGGCTATCGTGAGTGGCTCGGTTTTGTGGACTAAGGTGCCAAGCAGTGATCTTGCTCTGATCCTTTGCCTAAGAAAATGATCTATAGTTATATTAACCATCCAACTAAGTCCAGGTGTAGATTTATCGGCATTAAGGGTATATCCAATGTTGGAATTATCGGACACCTGGATGTGTCTAAAAAAATAAACAATTGACTTGGTTATCTTGTTAGAAGGTGGTCTATTCACCCAGTGCTCTGATTCACTAAAGGATGCATAATAGTCGTTAAACTCAAAGCATGGTCTTTGCTGCTTTTCATGGAGCGGGTCTGCATGCTTAAAGATTTACTCATAGATACGCTCTCGTGATGGGTGATAGCAGTTTCAAGCAGTAGTGCAAGTTCAGATTAACAAGGTAAAATATGCTGTCACTCTCCAGTCTATTTTATTAATTCCAACAAGTACTGTGTTGTTGATCTTAAAGTTCCAAGCAATAAAAAACAATAGGCAGGCATGAGGGCACACTTAAGTAGTACAACAGAAAAGTAAAAAAAGAATCCGGAGCAATCCAAAATGTCTGTCAAACATAATATTAAAGCAAAGTGGTGGCTCTCCACTCGTCTGGTGTTGGGGTCCCTAATAGCAGCCGCTTTCTCCTACTGCAAATCAAAATCCAAATCTAGGCCCGCAGAAGTATCTGTTCTCAGGGCCCTCCTGTAATAAACATAGTTCAGAAAATTTGTCACCTTCTCATACCAAACTAGGGTGGATGCCAAGGTCTCTGGGGCAGCTAATCAGGTAGTCCCCACAGAACAGTGTCACAGAGACTTTCCAAAGCAACTCAAGATGTGGGGTGCTCCACGCCCTACCACCCAGCTGCCATACCCACAGCTCCCATAAGGGATGGCAGGCACAGTGATGCAGGGCTGTTCATACCTGCAGACCACAGTTTCCCCCACAATCACAAATAGGCACGCTCCACCAGGACACCCACTCCTGTACTGAACCCCCTATTAGATGACCCTGGACCCTGAGCTACTTGCTGACAATCCGGGCTGGTGATCTGGGCTGGGGAGGACTCCAAGTGAAAAAACACATCAGGCTACATTCAAAATGCTCCCCGATCTCCAAGAAGCGCCCACTGTGCTCCTCCCCACCCTTCCCTCCAGTCGCAACCACTGATACAGACCACAGAAGCAGGAGCAGGAAGTTGCTGTACAGAACACTAAACACTGATGCAGATGTCAAGGTAGGAGCTGGAATGCTGGAGGTGAGGGGGTACAAGCTTGGCACAAAAGGGAGGCAGGGAGACTCTTCTTCAATTGCTTAAAGAACTGTACTCTTTCATTACAAAACTTTAGGTAGTGCAAGACAATGATCACCAGCTTTTACCACAGTATGCTGGGCTCTGAATGAGATGAGTACCACTACTTATCCTTCACGCCTCTACAGTGCTGGAGGTACTGGGAGCCAGTCAGTAGCACTGCAGACAATGTGAGGAAGTGAGCACCACCATTTCTTAAGCACTGCAGCTCTTGTGACTAGTGAGCATCAGCCATTTCTATAGTGCTGTATGTCCCGTGAAGAAGTGAGCACCAGCCACTTCTACAGCACTACTAGTACTGTGAAGAAGTGAGACCCAGCCATTTCAACTGCACTGTAGTATTAGTTCTGTGCAGAGAAAACATTGCTAAAATGTTCTTCTTGCAAAAAAATCAGTCAATCAATCAATCAATCAATCAATCATGAAATTTGTATTGCGCACTACTCACCCGGAAGGGTCTCAAGGCGCATGAGGGAGGGGGTCTGCTACTGCTCGAACAGCCAGGTCTTGAGCTGTCTCCTGAAGGCGAGGTGGTCCGGGGTCAGTCGCAGGTGGACGGGCATGGAGTTCCATGTCTTAGCCGCCAGGTAGGAGAAGGCTCTTCCTCCGGCGGTGGTTCTCTGGATGCGAGGGACGACGGCGAGGGCGAGTTTGCGGATCGTAGCTGGCGGGTGGGCGTGTAGAAGGTCAGGCGGTCGTTGAGGTATCTTGGGCCAAGGTCGTGGAGGGATTTGTGTGCGTGGGTGAGGAGTCTGAACGTGATCCTCTTGTTGACGGGGAGCCAGTGCAGGTCTCTCAGATGGCTCGAGATGTGGCTGCGTCGGGGGACGTCCAGGATGAGTCGGGCGGAGGCGTTCTGGATACGATGAAGTCTTTTCTGAAGCTTGGCTGTTGTACCAGCATAGAGGGTGTTTCCGTAGTCTAGTCTGCTGGTGACGAGGGCCTGGGTGACCGTCTTCCTGGTCTCGGTCGGGATCCAGCGGAAGATCTTACGGAGCATGCGAAGGTTGTGGAAGCAGGCTGAGGATACGGCGTTGACTTGTCTGGTCATAGATAGGGAGGAGTCCAGGATGACGCCCAAGTTGCGTGCGTGGTCCGTAGGCTTGGGTGCGGTGCCTAGGGCCGGGGGCCACCAGGAATCGTCCCATGCGGAGGGCGATGGTCCCAGGATGAGGACTTCTGTCTTGTCCGTGTTCAATTTCAGGCAGCTGATGTCCATCCATTTGGCGACGTCTTTCATCCCTTCGTGTAGGCTGGTTTTGGTGGTGTCGGGGTCTCTGGTGAGGGAGAGAATCAGCTGGGTGTCATCGGCGTAGGAGATGATGTTGAGGTTGTGTTGGCGTGCGATGGCAGTGAGGGGTTTCATGTAGATGTTGAAGAGAGTGGGGCTGAGCGATGATCCTTGCGGGACACCACAGATGACTCCGGTGGCCTCAGAGAGGAAAGGAGGGAGGCGTACTCTCTGTGTTCTGCCGGAGAGGTATGAGATGATCCATTCCAGGGCCGTCCCTTGGATGCCGGTGTCGTTGAGGCGTTGGACTAGGGTGCGGTGGCAGACAGTGTCAAATGCTGCGGAGAGGTCTAGGAGGATGAGTGCCGCTGTTTCACCGTTGTCAAGCAGGGCTCGGATGTCGTCGGTGGCTGCGATGAGGGCGGTCTCGGTGCTGTGGTTGGCTCTGAATCCGGACTGTGATGGGTCGAGGGATCCGTTCGATTCGAGGAAAGCGGCCAGTTGCTTGTTGACGACCTTCTCGATGACTTTGGCGGGGTAGGGAAGGAGCGAGATGGGGCGGAAGTTCTTGAGGTCGGTCGGGTCCGCTGTTGGTTTCTTCAGCAGAGCGCTGAGCTCGGCGTGCTTCCAGCTTTCCGGGAAGGTGGCTGTGTCGAAGGAGGTGTTGATGATGTCTCGGAGGTGGGGTGCGATGGTAGAGGTGGCCTTGTTGAAGACATGGTGGGGGCACGGGTCTGTCGGCGATCCGGAGTGGATGGTGTTCATCATGCGTGTTGTGTCTTCGGGGGTCACCTTGGTCCATGTCTGGAGGATGGCGGCGGGGTGCGTAGGTTCGACCGATGGGTGCGGGGGTGAAACGCCGAAGCTGTTGTGGATGTTGGCGATCTTGCAGTGGAAGTACGAGGCGAGGGAGTCGCAGAGCTCCTGTGAGGGAGTGATGTCGTTGTTGCCGGTGCTGGGGTTAGAGAACTACCTGACGATGTTGAAGAGCTCCTTGCTGTCATGGGCGTTCTTGTCCAGTCGTTCCTTCAGAGATTTCTTCTTGGTGGTGCGGATGAGCTGGTGGTGTCTGCAGGTAGCGAGTTTGAGGGCGGTCATGTTGTCGGCGGTCTTGTCGAGGAGCCAGGCCTTCTCGAGGGTGCGGCAGGCCTTCTTGGAGTTCTTGAGTTCGTCGGTGAACCAGGGGGCCTTCTTGCTTCTGTGCCTGGTGAGTGGGTTCTTCAGTGGGGCGAGGTCGTCGGCCCAGGAGGTCAGCCACTGAGTGAGGTTGAGGGCTGCTGTGTTAGGGTCCGTTGTCCTGACAGGTGGGTTCTGGCTGAGGGAGGTGGCGAGCTGTCGACGGTGATCTTGCTCCAGTTCCTGTGGGGAACCTGCTTCGGGTGGTGGTGGATCGTGTTCTTTTTGAAGCTGAAGTGGACGCAGCTGTGGTCAGTCCAGTGAAGTCCGGTGGAGTGGCTGAAGGTGACGTGCTTGCTGGATGAGAAGACGGGGTCGAGCGTGTGGCCGGCGTAGTGGGTGGGGGTGTTGACCAGTTGCTTCAGCCCGAGGTTGGCCAGGTTGTCCAGCAGGGTGGTGGTGTTGCGGTCGTTGTTGTTCTCCAGGTGGAAGTTGAGGTCCCCGAGGAGGATGTAGTTGGCGGAGGGGAGGGCGAGCGGGCTGATGAAGTCGGCGATGTCTTCGCTGAATTGTGTGCGTGGTCCCGGGGGTCTGTAGATGAGGGTGCCTCTGAGGGTGGTCTTGGGGTTGAGGTGGATCTGGAAATGCAGGTATTCGGCAGCGTTGAGAGCGTCGGTGGAGTCAGTTGAGATGCGAATGGTGCTTTTGTGGACGATGGCGATGCCTCCTCCGGTCTGGTTGACGCGATCTTTCCTGATGATCTTGTAGCCGTCCGGGATGGCGATGGCGATGTCGGGGGCTGAGGAGGCGTTCATCCAGGTTTCCGTGAGGAAGGCAACGTCAGGAGATGCGGTGTCGAGGAGGTCCCAGAGTTCCATGGCGTGTCTGTGGACGGAGCGGGTGTTGAGCAGGATGCACTTCAGGTGGTTGCTGTTGTCCGTCTTGGTGGGTGCGGTGCCGGTGCGGAGGCAGGAGAATTTGCAGGATCGGCAGGCGAAGGGTCCTTGGGTGTGTCGCGGGGATGCTTGGTGGCACCCGGGGGTTCGGGCGGTATTGAGTGCGATGAGTGTGGCGGTATCGTAGGTCCTGCGGGGGGGGTGGCGGACGCGGGGGCCAGGGGGTCTGGCGCTGGGCGCGGGCCAGGCGCGGACGGGCGCAGACGGGCTTACCTTTGGCGCACTAGAAGTCTAATGAGTCGCCGGCTATCATCTGCAGTTCTTCCTCCTTTGAGAATAACCAGGAATTCTATCTGGGAGTAAGTGTTTTGTTAAAAACTCAGACCACAACATTTGGTGCCCCAGTCTCATACGCGGATGATTCTGCCATAGGATTCTGATGGCTGACTGTTTAGGTACTCTACAAGGCACAGTACATCATAGGTTTGTGAAAAACAATGCCCTGTGAAGTGCCCCAAGGTTTCATTCTGGACCCTGGCCCTTTCAGTGTATATATGTTTATATATTGAGTCCCTACGTATTGTGCTTTAGAAGTCATGCATATTTGTTTGTCAGTATGCATATGATACACAAATGCAAATCAAAACCTCCACCAAATATGATATAAGCACGATCAGCCTATCCCTTGCCAAATTCAACCTCTAAAGTATAACAATGACTTACTATTGAATCAGTCCAAACTGAATGTAACCTACTTTCCCACAGACACAAACAGAATTTCGAAGTTATCTGCTTAACAAACTCAAAGAGGAGGGTCTCAACCTATTGCTGGACACTTCTGTTAAATCTCTGGGGTTTTACCCTCCACCCCTCTCGTTCTTTCATCCCACATATATATTAAATCACCAGTTCAGCCAACTTTCACCTCCATCTGAGGGAAATCTCACCAGGACAACTGACAACTCTTGCACATGCACAAATTCGATTCCATCTGCAACTTTGGAAACGCTTCACCGGTTGTTATCCCAAAATACTCTCTGTCCCTTTTCAAGGCAGTTGTTCACTCCATGTCTCGAATTCTATCATCGGAAAATTCGAGCACAAAACACCCATCCTCCATGAAGTCCACTGGCTCTCCAGCGAGGCAGGAATGAAATTGTAAATCCGATGCCTTATATAAAAAGCCATTCACCTGCACCAACCACCTTACCTCGCTTGCCTTCTCACCATTAATGGAGATCAAAAAGGCTTGAGGAGGTGAACCACCATACCTCAAAGCACCCACTGCCAAAACTAACCAAGCTCTCATATACAAACCTTCTTTTGGGCTACCTCATCTCTGGGGAGCTGGCGTAACTGCCAGAGCTGCTGACTTTGGAGCTGGGGAACCAGGCAGGAGTCTCAGCTCAATATCCTGTGATTCTTGGCAAATCGCTTAATCTCCCCGTGCCTACCAGCAATAAATGTGTACTTGTGTAACATAACTGGTGCTCATGTAAAGAGCTCCAATACCTTCGGGTTGAGTTCAAGCTAAATAAAATTGCAAAAATAAAAATAGCATTTTTGTAGTGCTTACTATCCCCGGGTGAAATGCTGAAGTCTTACCCTCATTAGTAGCAAGCCACACTGTGTGGTGTGTGTCGTTGGGATAGTGTGGAGACCGAAATTTTACCCACCCTGACGTTCAGAGAACAACTAAACACATATCTTTATCACATCCACCTGAATGTCTCTAACATGGATTCAACTAGTCTGAGCGCTCTGTACACCCACACTTCTCTAACACTTCTTACCTGCTGCCTTTCTCATTGTGGAGCTCACCTCCATAATATTCTATTTCTGTGTTACCTACCACTGATTGCCTTTTCGAAAGCAAATTTAAAAAAAATCCAACTAAAGCAAACAAATTAACACTGGCATATTTACCTACCCCTAAGAAGTGTCCAGTGGCATCATATAAATCATAATTTACTCTACTGTTCTGCATTTATTTTCCTGATGAATCCATTAATTTGATTAGTTGCGTAGTTCTATATTGCAGCGATGACAGCGCCTACAACGACTGCTAGCCACACAACCGGGCGATCCTTTAGCATTCTTCGCGCTGTCTGAACTACTTACTGAAGTGTGAACATGTTGGAGTGTTTTTCATGCTCCAAGTTGTACAAAAGCTAATGTTTCAGCACTCCCAATGCTAGATCCGCTACTAAATTATCTCAGAAGGTTCGGAGATTCTTGCAAATCTCTATGGAGCCCGAAGGTCACTGGTTTCTGCTCCACCTTTGATCCTTGAGTGCTGTTCATTGGTCGTGAATCCGATCTGACACTAGACTATAATGTTTCACACTTGCCATTATTATTTTTTGGCCAAGACGGCATGTCGTCCTGCCCGACTGGTCGGCACTGAGCTGAGCAGTTAAATTCGTCATTCACTTTTGTCGTATTGGTACGATCCCCAGTATAAACACAGGCTTGTGGTGCAGGAAATGCTATCACCCGGACGCCGGCACCGCTCACAGCTGACACGGAACAAGCTGAGCTCGCAGTAAGAAGCACATAACGAAGGGCCAGTTTCAGCCCTGAACCGCATTATGAATAAATATGTCCTGTTTCCTTTGAGTCAGCACGTTTTCTTGGAAGACACTGAGCAAGCACTGCGTGCATGGGCATTGCTAAGGGTCATGAACCAGACGCGAGCACGAGGAGGCGTCTTCCCATCAGCCACCGGTGCTTGCTGCACAAACCGACCCAGTCCGGATCCTATTATTCTCCCCTGTCCACCCTGAACAGATGGCGGCAGCTTGCATCATTCTCATGGACGTCATCCAGCAAGGATTATGTATCTGTGGTACTGCAGTCGTTACACAATGTTAACTTTCCCTCAGCGAAACATAGTGCTACTTCATACCTGTGCACCAACGTCATCGCGTCCCTTCCAGGGCTAGTGTTCAACAGAATACATCTGCAAGTGACTCCAGCACACCGTGTGCGACAGCCAGGGCAGACCTTTATTCTTAGTGTCAAAAGTGGTTTCAGAACTGCACAAAGTCTCGCTCAGCAAGTTGCCTAGGTTTTTCTGGTACTCAGCTCTGGCAGTTCTAAAAAGCAGGTGCTGAGACGTGTCTGTACTGGGCTCTCCATGATTGTCCTCCCCATCAGGGTGAAACATATATCTTAACATCAGTACCACCCTTCACTGTCTTTGATGCAACTTTAAAGCCGCTCGTTATAGTACTTTCATAGTCACATCATTTCAGAACAGCAGCATTTTCAATACTATATGGGATGAAGCCGTAGTTGTTGCTCATTCATCTTATGCAACTAACAACAATTGACAAAGCCAATAGTCCTGGCTGGTTTAGGTGTAATGTTACTTGAGGCTGCTAGTTTTAGCCATTTCGTGCCAGCAGGCAGCTGGACTGAGACCCACGCCTGGAAAGGAGGTTTTGTGCAGCTGTGTGTTCATAGCTGCCAAGTTTCAGATTGCTTCTGTGTGACATTACCATGGCTTAAGCTTGTGTATATGTGACATCCCATGGTTTATGTGCGACACTGTGTGAAAGCTAATTGTGATTAAAACCATACAAACAAATCCATCCAAGAATAAATATCAAAAATTATCTCGCTTGGTGTTATATGAAGCCTTAGAAGTAAGTCATTTTTTTTTTTTTTTAATTTTATTGAGAAAGGTTCATGACAGACAATCCTAAATTATTGACAGATACTCTTGGCAGTTGCATTCATCATTCTATACGTTACATGGGTTAATAAACAGACATTTCAAGAAATCACACCTCTGTCCCCGTTTCTACGCATTTCCAATTCCACCACAGGTGATACACAAATCTCTCCCCTGTAGGTGTTCCATTTAGACAATTTTTTATCCCATTTCTTCGGGCACCCCCTGATTACAAACACCTCCTTCTCCGCAATCATGCATTTGTCCAGCTCCTTCAGCCATACCGATACAGCCGGTGGTGCCACTCCACCCCAGCCCCTAGCCAACTCTCTTTTCACCAATGTGTATCCCAATGTCACCAGTTGCTGTTCAATCTCCGTCAGGTCTGAGTCCACCCATATGTTTAAGAGGCCTAGACGGGACGTCAGGTCCACTGTCTTCCCCAATGCAGACTGCATATGATTCGTGGCCCTCTCCCAGAGACTGCGCACCAGCGGACACTCCCACAGCGTGTGGTAGAAGGTAGCCTGGTGTTTGCAGCCCTTCAAACATAGGTCGTCGTGCCTCGCCCCGATTTTAGCAAGAGTTATCCCCGTGAAATATGACCGATGCAGATTCCTAAGTTGGATCAGTCTGAATCGAAGCGTGATGGCCGCCTTCCTAGGTGACATGAGAGCCAATTGCTAATCGTCCTCTTCAATCAACCTCAGGTCTCTCTCCCACTGCTCCTTGAGCTTACCAAAGTTATCTGGCAAATTGTTACTGAGTTTTTTATATGTCAAGGAGATCGCTTTGGACTGTAGTGGCCCATCAAGCAAGCGATCCTCCAGAGGCGACGAGTCCGGTATGTCCTCGCAGCTCGGGAAGGCCGCCCTTAAGGCATGTGTTATTTGCAGATATCTAAACACCTCCCCTGGAGTCATCGGGTAGATCTGCCGGAGATCTTCAAATTTAAGTATTACCCCCTTTATAATCATGTATTTCACTGTCGAGATGCCTATCATATCCCACCCGTCAAACCCCGGTTGATAGCATAGCATGCCTAGTTTCTGAGTGTCTTATAATCAAAAAAAGGGAGCTAGAAGGAGCAGTCATCCATTCTTCTTCCTAATTGTATATCTTGAATCATAAGGGAATGGATCACTTGTAACTGGAAATAGGGGTCTTTTTGGTCGTTATCTGAACCACTTAATACCTAAATAGGTATTATGAGAACCCTCAATCACGTATTTTTGGTGGTATTGGCGGTGTATCTTGGTTCTCCGCCTTATGAATACGTGTTAGCATTATCATCGGGTCTCTTGTGTGTTATGCTTCCTCCACCTGGAGGCAACCGCTAATTCGCAGTAGTGATCAGAGATATTGGTGCAAAAAAGGTGCAAAATAACGTGAAAAGTTGACGTTAAAAATGTCTTACCGGTACTACCTTCAAAAAGCAAAATTTATTCTGTCAGGTGTATTGGTAGACTTCTAAAAAATGGTGGTGCAGTAGGTCAAATTATGTAACCCCAGCACTATAAGGTGTCCAAATCAAAAAATGGTCGACATGTTTCTGCCCTTCTAGCGCCCCTGGAGGGGGTCGTTGGGCATTCCTCAGGACCTAGTGAATGTGTGAACCGGTATTCTCCAGTTCAGAGAAGGGGGTTTATGGTAATTTCCATAAACAATGAATACATCAGTATCTTAAGGTTATTCTTTTCCTACAAAAAGGAAGAACAAGTACAATAAAATAAAATAAAATAAAATTAAAGTAAAAGAGACAGTACAATGAAATGCACACCAATCAGGGTGATTATACAGCAGATATCTTTGTAGAAAATGGCAATTCTTTAAAATACTGTACTGTAAAGCAATGTCAAAAATGGCAAATCTTCACTGTAATCAGAGAGAGCGATCTCAGAAGTTCGTATCATTTTACTATTTAAACACACAGAGCCTGAATATAGAGCTGGGGTTGGGGAGAGGTAGTATGTAGATCTCGCTATCACAGCGGGAGTTAAGGCAGTGCAGTGGTCTGTTATTGTTCAATTTCGATAGTTGGAGTATTCGGCATTTAGAATGACAGATCACATCGCCAAGATTCTAATTCTAAAAAGCGGTATGTTTATACACTTTAGAACAAAGACGGGAAGAAAACATCGTCAGTTACCTTTTGGGCGCATCCGTGTTGCGGCTGCTGCCTTGCCACCGTGAGCGCGTAGCCTGTAATTAGAAACGGGATAGGGCTGGGATGGGTGGGGGTAGGGTGGTTTCAAATACCGTGTAGTTGTTGAAGGCTGCAGGACTGGTTGCCGGTTACAGGGTTCTTCCTTCGTACCTCCTTTGTGGGCTATGCACGACTTGTGCTGACGCTGGCTTGCAGGGCTCGTACTGAACGAGATCCCGTGTTCTTGCCGTTTTGTGCTCGTTCTTCATGAAGATCGAGGAAGGACTCTATCCGTCATTGTTTGTATGAATCGAAGAAAGACTCGCTTTGTATATGACGTGTTATGCGTTATAAAGTGGGGTTTTAATTGAAAAAGAAGCTGTATTTACAAAAGGCTTACTTTTTAAAAGTAAATATTTTATATGTGATAGTGATGTGTTTTTACACGTATTTTTGTTTGTTTTCGTTTTTTCACGGCAAAAGCCTTACGATGTTCTTATGAATGTAATTATCTCTATGGCATTGAGAAGGTTGAGAGCAAGTAGGGGTCAAAATATTATGATTATATCGTGTTAAACATGATATTGTCCATCGCATCATAGGTACAACATGAGATTGCCTCTGACTTTGGGAAGGGCTCCTCACATGTGGGTGTCGAGGGTCAAGACCTAGCACCAAGTTATTTGAAACTTAACCAGGGTATGTTATCGTTCAATCCTTTGGTATCTGTGCATAGACGGTGTACCCATCTTTGTTCTCTTTCGAATAGGATTTTTTCAGCATTGGTCTTTGATCCCAATAGTGTTTCAATTACAATCCATTTCAAATCATCCACTGAGTGTTTCTGTTCGATGTAATGTCGGCTCATCTTTGTGGTTTCTCGTTTGCATTTTATGTTGCTCCTATGTTCGCAAATTCTTACTTTGATTTTCCTGCATGTCATGCCGATGTATCTAAGGTTGCAAGGACATGTGATCATGTAGACAACAAAGGAAGTATTACAGTTTGTGTGTTGTCTTATGGTCCACTTCAGATTTGGCGTTAATTGGATAATCTTTGTTGGTGTAGTCATGTGACAAACTGAGCACTGTCCACAAGGGTAATGTCCTGTGACTGGTTGTAGGTCCCACAGGGTGTTGGTCGTTTTTGGGGAGGGGGGAGGTGGTCGTGTATGTACCAAGATATCTTTTATGTTCCTCGTTCTTTTGTTGGCAAATCTGGGTTTTTGCCAATTTAAAGTACCTGAGGTCAAAATCCGCCAATTTTTGTTGATTATTTTCTTTACAGCATTGCTCGCTGTACTGTAGGTTGTCACGCATGTAGGTGTATCATCTGTAGGATCTCTCTGCGTTGTTTCCAAAAGACAGTCCCTTGGCTGATTTCTCGCCCTTTTCTTGCATTTCGATATTATTCTGGTTGGATAGTCTCGTTTGAGAAGCTTTTGGCTAAGGTCATCAGCTTGCTTCTTGTATTCCGCTAGATCACTGCAGTTACGCTTCAGCCTTAAGAACTGGCTGTATGGTAGATTTTCTTTTAGTGGACGGGGGTGGAAACTGTTGAATGATAATAGGCTGTTTCTGGCAGTCGGTTTGAAGAAAGTACGTGTCTTTATGGTGTCTTTTTCAATGTAAATCGTAAGATCTAAAAAATCCAGCTGTGTCTCATTAGCTGTATAAGTGAATCTCAGACATTCATCTTGTTCATTCATCCATTGGTGGAACTCCCTCAGGCTTTCTTGATCACCTTCCCAAATCACTATGATGTCATCAATGTACCGTTTCCAAAAACGGATGTGAGTTTGATATGGATTCCTTGCATTTTGTATATAGATTTTTTCAAAGGTGCTCACGTATAGTCCCGCTACGCTCGGCGCAAATGTGCTCCCCATAGATGTTCCGTGTCGTTGATGGTATAGTTTCCCTTCGTACTCGAAGTAGTTCTCTGTAAGTGCCAGGGTGCAGCATTGTAATACAAAATGTCGTGGAGTCTGGTATGTCCAGTCTTGGTCAAAAAGTATTGTTTCAAGGGTTTCGAGAGTTTTCTGCTGAGGTAGGCTGGTGTATAAACTCTCTACATCAAAACCTGCCAAGAGCATAGTTTTTGAAGTGTAGTTTTCATTTTTCAGAAGGTTCAATAGATCGCGTGTATCTTTCAGGTAAGTTGGTGTTTGTTGAACCAAAGGTTTTAAAAAATAGTCCGCAAATTGTGAAAGGGGCTCTAGGACAGACCCAATGCCTGACACAATTGGGCGGCCTGGGGGTGGTCTCCTCTCTTTATGTATCTTGGGGAGAGAGTAGAAGTATGGTATTTTTGGGGATGTAGTCTTCAGGAAGTCTGCTTCTTTCTGTGATATCCACCTGTTGATTTCGGCTTCTTCTACCATGATCCTAATGGTTTGTTGTAGTCTTGCAGTTGGATCTGTTGTGATGATGGTATAGAATTTCTCGTCGGATAGTAGGTTTAGGCATTGTTGATTGTAGCCTTCCTTACTTATTAGGACGATTCCTCCTCCTTTGTCTGCTGGTTTTATTATCATGTCTTCGGCATTTTTCAAGGATTCCAGAGCTTGTTTTTCAACTCTTGTTAGATTCATGAATGGTTTTTTTGTAGATTCTGTCAGTTCACCGATTTCCTTCATTATCGCTTGTTCAAATGTCTGGAGTTCAATGGGAACTTGGTGATTAAGTGGGCAGAAGGTGGATTTAAGGCGTAATGGTGTATCACCTACTTTTTCCTCAGTATCTTTATTCGAGAAGAAGGCTTTGAGTTTTAGCTTTCTACAAAATTCGGCGGCTTCGCATTTTATCTTGAAGACATCTAGGTTTGGTGTTGGTACATACCCGAGTCCTTTATTGAGTACCTTTTCTTGTGCCTCTGTCAGAACTGTATCAGTTAGATTGATTACGAGCGAGTCGTGCTCGTTCCTGGTTTCTCCTTGGACATGTTGGACATGCTCCTGGTTTGGACTTGCCTTTCTTGGTCTGTCCACGTCACTCCTTTTCTTCGTCCTCTCTGGTTCGTCTGGCCACGTCCTAAAAAAGACGGTTGTTGCATATATGGTCCTAGATAATGGCCCATTGGTGGAGGTCCTGGAGTGAATGGATTCATCCAACCTTGAAAATTCGGTGTGTATGGTTGGAAGGGGAGTGGTTGTTGGTTTCCATATTGGGGGGTACGCCAGAAATTTGGTCTCCGCTGTTGTTGGCGTCTGTAGGTACCTCGGTTCCTTCTTGGTGGTCTTGTCTCTCCATTGTTCCAGTCGGTGCTGTCAATTGATGATCCGCTATTATCGGTATCAGACTGATAATCTGGTATTTCATAATCTTCTTTGCTGTATGGGTGCATTTTTTCCATGGAGAAACGTTTGAGATCTTTTCCCAATTTCTGTATTTTATTGTTGGTTATGTACTCCTTGGTCTCATTCATGTCTTTATTGATTTCCTCAAGTCTTTTTTTATAGACACACACAAGAGACCCGATGATAATGCTAACACGTATTCATAAGGCGGAGAACCAAGATACACCGCCAATACCACCAAAAATACGTGATTGAGGGTTCTCATAATACCTATTTAGGTATTAAGTGGTTCAGATAACGACCAAAAAGACCCCTATTTCCAGTTACAAGTGATCCATTCCCTTATGATTCAAGATAGTTTCTGAGTGTACCATAAAGGCGTTGCCTTGGTGGGAACATTAGCCCATCCCAACCTTGAGTTTGCCAGCCGCCAGATTTGTATTGTGTGCAGTGTTGGGCCAACAAACTTTTGTTTCTTGGTTCGGGAATACAGGGCACCCAGATAGCCCGAACGGTCCATCTGGTATCTGTCCAGGGCGTAGGCCGGGTCCGTCGGCAGGGCGTACAAATCCAATAATTAACGGCCACCAATTGAGAGGCCCAGTAGTACAACCTGAGGTCGGGCAACGCTATCCCCCCATCGTACCATCCCTTTGTTAATTTCTGAAGAGCGATTCTAGAGGCCCTACCATCCCACAACAGCGTGCGTACCTCCCCTTCAACCGCTGTGAAGTATGCATCTGGAATACGGTGTGGGCAGTTCTGAAGGACATATAAAAATCGCGGGAGCGCCAGCATTTTGAAGAGGGCAGCACGTCCCACCAAGGACAGAGGGAGCGATCTCCAGTGTTTAATGTCTGCCCGCAATCTGGCCAGTTGGGTTGCCAAATTATGGCTATAAAAAAGTGCCGGGTCCGACGTAACAAAGATTCCCAGATATTTAAAACCGTCCACTGCGACCACTAATGCACAGTCTCCGGGGAGGCGCGGAATCTGCCCATGTAACACAAACAGCACCGACTTACCCCAGTTGATGGCATACCCGAGTATTTCCCAAAGTTTATAAAAATGTCAAGGACAGTACGCATGGACATGTACGGGGACGCAAGGTATAACAGTATGTCATCGGCATATAAGGATATTCTATCTTCGCATTCCAAAGTCCATCGGATTCCATTCGCATTCCAAAGTAACATCACGACGGATCCAAGCTGCCAGGGGCTCCAGCATAAGGAAAAACAGCAGTGGGGAAAGTGGACATCCCTGTCTAGTGCCCCTTCTAAGCGTGAAAACCCGGGAAGTATAGCTGTTAACTCTGACCTGCCCCTGTATGTCAGTGTATAGTAGTTTCACCCACCGAATAAATTTAGGGCCAAGTCCGACCCTCTTGAGAACTTCAAACAAATATGGCCATTTGATAGAATCGAAAGCCATGGAGGTATCTAAGGACAATATAACTGCACCTTCCTCTAGAAAGGCCCTGCGCGCCATCACATTATCCAGTTAGCGTATATTAAGAGCCATATTTCTTCCCGGCATAAAGCCCGACTGATCCGGGTGCACCAGGGAGGAGATCACTGTTCCAAGGCGCGAAGCAAGTACTTTCGCCAAAACCTTAGCTTCCGCATTTATCAACGAAATAGGCCTGTAAGAGCTACAATCATCCACAGGCTTTCCTGACTTATGAATGACAACAATACTAGCAATACGCCGGTCTGCCGGCAGACATCCCTTTTCATACCCTTCCTCATACATTGCCCGCAAATGTGGGACGATCTGAGAGGCCACGACTTTAAGGAACTCTATGGGGGTGCCATTTGGCCCCATCGCCTTCCCCGACTTAATGTGACCGATAGCTTTCTGGATATCCTCATTCGTCAGGTCCGCGTCTAGTGCAGCTCTATCTAACTCTGAGAGAGCCGGCACATCACTATCTGCCAGAAGTTGGCGTGAGTCCTCTTCCGTATATGCTGTGGAAGGGGAATATACTGTTTCAAAGTGACCCGCGAATGCCTCCGCGATATCCTTGGGGAGACGGAGAACCTTCCTGTTGGGCAACGTTAGTCGAGGCACCCATCTTGTACCCTGCTCCCTCCTCTCCAACCATGCCAGAGTCCTCCCGGCCCGATCTCCCATTTCATATAATCTATATTGGGTAGCACTGTGGGTGGCCATCATGTGTTCACGCGCCTTGAGCCTGTATTCGTCTTGTTTTAGAGTAAGTCTATGATGTGCATCCCCGGAGGGGTCCCTTGCATACTCTGCCTCAAGCTCTTGGAGTTCCTCCACTAATTGAACCAAAATTTGACGCCTTTTCGTGACATACGTAGTTTTTAATGACAAGGCATACCCCTTTAGGACCACCTTATATGCCTCCCAAATGGTCTGTGCAGAGTCTACCAATCCCAAATTTTCGGCCAGATAATTCCCTGTTTGTACACAGAGTTCTTCTTTAATATCCGGTATTTTTAACAGCCAGGGGTTAATAACTATAGTATTGCGGGCCTGTCGCTCTCCATGCGTGAACTCAATTCCCACAGGGGAATGATCCGAGATTCCTCTGGGCAGCGTTCATGGGCGTCTAAAGCTACCAATGGAGGCCGTGTGCGTTAGAAAATAGTCAATACGGGAAAGACTGCCGTGTGCCCTGGAAAAGTACGTGTACTTGGGGTCTGCTATTTGTAGCTCCCGCCCCACATCTGAAAGGCCTAGTGCCGTGGTGAATTCTACCATAAGGTCATTAGGTCTGGCTCCCTGTGGGTGTCTATCGATCGTATCATCCATAGTCAAATTATAATCACCACCCATTATCAGTGTACCCTCTGGGAGTCCCGTCACCATTCTACCAAGGTCAGCCAGTGCCACCTTGCCCAGTGCCGGTGGCAGGTAAACAGAAACCACATTAAGGGCTCTTCCCTCTCATTGGGCTTCCACCACAGAAAATTGCCCTCCCGGGTCTGCCCATGTCTTGTGTATAATCAGTGGCGTGCTTTTTTTAACCAGAATACACGTACCTCTGGAGCCAGTGGCATAATCAGCATGGACCAAGAGCTTGTATCCCCATCTAGTAAGGGCCTTGCTTTTGTTACCCACCAGGTGAGTTTCCTCTAACAGCACCAGATCCGGGGACTGCCGCTTGAGATATTGTTGGACAATCCCCCTCTTTATTTTGTCACCCAGTCCGTTAACATTCCAAGATAGGACAGAGAGTGTTAATTCCCCTTAGCACGCGAATATCTACCACCTCGAAGGTCAACAGTACGGCATATGTGTCGTAATGCACCATACACACGAGAGCAACTCCATCATTTTTGTGTCTGTCACTTCCAGAACCAACATGAATAGCATCACATAGCAAAACAATACAGCTACTTTTCAACTGGCTACGAAAACTAAATACCGTCCCCCCTCCCTGCCCCCCTGCCCGTGGATTTAAAACTACCCACCCCCAAACATGGCAGAGTGCCTCTCTCCCTCCCCAGAATGCTGAAAATGCGCGGGGTCAGTGAGTCCCTTCCCCGCATCTACATATCACAATTTATGAGTCTTGCCATCCACAGTATGCAATCCCTTGAGTCTTGGGCGAACCATGTCTTTAAAGCCACAATACTTTACCAGATTACCATCGCCAACCTTCAGTGTCCTACGGAGCTGGAGCTATGTCTCTGCTTCACCACTCTTACTCTGCGGCTGAGGCCAGACGCCGCCTGGGCCCCCCAAGGAGTGTCTCATTCCCACTCCAGAGCAGGACCTCCTGTGTTTGCCGAGTCGCCGCCCCACACTTCTGTACGGCTGTTCCTTTGCAGGCCCGATCTACTCACCCGGTCTCTTCTTTGGCTTCCAGCCTTGCTCCATCCTTCCATCCAGTCCCATACTTCCTCCGGTGACTCGAAGAACCACGTTTTGCCATCCGATTCCACTCTCAATTTCGCCGGAAAGAGCACTGCATACTTCACTTCACGGTCACGGAGTTCTCTTTTCACTGCCTGAAAACTTCGATGCTGGGCCTGGAACTTGGCCGTGAAGTCCGGAAAGAAGGCGACTTCATAATTATCCACCTTCAAGGGAGGGCTGGACCTCGCCATCTGCAGGATAATGTCTCGGTCTCGAAAGTTGAAAACTCTGGCTATTAGGGGCCTTGTGGGGGCACCAAGCTTCTGTGAGCCCGTTCAATCGAGAAGTAGCTGGACAATGTCTTGGGCTTGAGATACGCAGTAATTAGTTCTTCAACAAAGAGATCAGCAGCAGGCCCCTCTGCCCGTTCCGGGACCCCCAAAATGCGTATATTATTGCGTCGGGCACGCCTTCATAGTCGTCCAGTTGTTGTGCCATTCGATCCTGCTTCTTTTGCATCTCAACCATCTGCGTTTGGAGCTCTGACGTATCTGTCTGCAAGGCTGTAGTAGCAATCTTCAGCTCCTTCACCCGGTCGTCCATCTTCCTAAAGTCTGCCCTGATGAGAGAGACTTCCACAGTGACCGAGTCCAGCGACATGCGCACTCCATTAATTGCCGCCATGACATCATGTAGCGTCGGCTCCGGTCCCTGTTTAGGGACAGCAGGCCCGTCTTCTTTCTCCATGTGTTGCGGCTCACCCTTATAGCCCCTGCCTTAGACCAGGATAACTTGGCCAGTTGCTTCTGAGCGTTCGCTTTAGGGCCTCTGCCGCCCGTCACCATGTATGCAGATCGGCGTCACGGGGGACAAGTGAGACCCCGGGGCTACCACGGATATCGCCAGTCGTCAACGTTGCCAATGAGCTGCCCAGCACCTATCCAAACAGATTCTCCAAGGCTTCTGCCTCCGCCTCCCAACCCACTGCCCGCTTTTCCAGCAGGAATGGCTGCCGGCTCCGAAGCACCGCCACTCCGGGGTATAGGGCAAGTACGATTATATTTCATTCCTGAGTTGTTCCGGGCCCCAGAGACAGCCGATATTTGCGTGGTCCCAAAACAAATCACTGCAGGGTGCCACCCAGGGGGTATGAGTCACTACTACGCACTACTAGGCACGTCCAGGCCCTATGGGGGCCGAAATCCAGCCCTTCCCACAAAGTCCAGAGTGGCCGCCGCTTCACTCACCCGGCCCTGCCACAAGTGCCCCCGGTATGTCTATCACGGCCCACTGCTAGGGCCTCCAAGCCTCCCATGCATGTGATCCATCGACCGTGCTTCGTGGCATAGGGTCCGATCTTCAGGGTGCAATTTACCTCATCGCCCCCCCCCCAGGAGGACGTCCGATACACCGGCTGCAGAGGAGGGAGGGGCGGGGGGTGGGTTCCAAGTATCAAATCCAACCTGGAATGCAGGTTATATGCAGACATGGGGAGTCAGACCTCCAACCCCCTCCAATCTCCCAGAAGCTGTATGCCACCATCAAACTCAATCAGGCCCCACAGGCCGCGCGACCGGGGCCTCGTGTAGCAGAGCCCACGGCCGTATCCCTTCCAGGCCCCACACTCTCTTCCGCCGCCACGCGCCGTTTCCTCCAGCGCGGCGGGCAACACCGCTCAGCAGACCTCCTTGCGATGCGCAATGCCCTGAATTCTGCCGGAGTACCGGGCCAGCCACCAGGGTCTCACCGGCACTGCTTCCCGCCCGGGCTCCTCACTATGTCTCCAGGAGATCGCGCTCAGCAGGCCTCCACTCCGGGACCCCAGGCCGAAGCGTCAGTCGCCCAGCTCTTACCGCGGTGCGACCATCGGGTGTCCGCTGCCTTCCTCACCGCCATCAGGGCTCCACTGGGCACGTCGGAACTGCCACACGCCGCAAGAGACTGCTTCCAGCCCTAGAAGTCCGCCATTGCTCCCGCCGTCAGGGCTCACGTAGGAGGGTCCCTAATGCGCGCTGTTCGCCCTCAGGATTCACCAGCCTCAATCCCACAGGTAGGGAGTGCGACGCCACATCTCCGCCGTGTCTTTATGTCCGTGGATGGCACAGGATATATCGCTATGTCTTGCGGGGTTCGGGAGCTCTGTTAGGCAGTGGCCATTCTTGACGGCTGCTAGCCACGCCCCCGAAGTAAGTCATTATTAATTAAAGTTACTGTGCAGACAAACGCAGCTAGCAGTCGACAATTACTACGAGCGCACTTCGCTTGCAGCGCAGTCTGCACACAGCACTGAGACTGTCTTCTACACAGTTAATAAGATCATATCTCCAGAGAAGGAAATAGCGTTAGACTCAATCAGTGGGCCATTTGTTGCACAAGGTGCAGTCTTGGGACTTCTTTTGTGTTTCTGCAGTCCACCTCCGCAATGTGTGTACTCGCACCTTCTCTGCGCAGAGAACTGTTTTCGTTTTGAAGGGTTTGCTCAACTCCGACAGGCTGACTGACAAATTCAGCAATGCTCCTGTCATTCTACCAGAGCTGCTATACCGCAGGAGCCGGCTGCCTCAGCCCTCCTTGAGCACTCGGACGCCGCGCTATTGTAAATGCAGCTCCAAAGGTCGTAGTCACTTTCCTTGCTTCACCCTCAGTGCGCAGGTGTCTAAGCAGCGCAAAAAAGGTGTGATTAATGCATTTTAATGCAGTGATGGGGACCACCACATTAAAATGCGTTAGTCTAACACCTGATGCTTGGTACTTGGCGGGGCTGCGTCTTCTACATGCATCAAAAGCTTGACTCATTAAACTATAGTGTTTATTACAATGAAAGATCTGTAGGATTATTGGTGTTGTAATCCCAGATTTCTTACCGGTAATCTTCATTACTCCAACTCCACACTCTTCCTCAAAACTGAAAAACAAATCATTCATGGCAACGTTTTCAAAGCAGAAAGAGGGAAAGTTAAAAAGATGCAATCGGGGGACATATTTTCCTCATTGACTCGTACTGAACTGGGCACAATATTAGGAGAGAGGAAGTTAAATGAAAGTAATTTTTTGCATTGAAACTTGGGAGTCTGTTAGCAAGTATGAAGAAGTACACCGCCTGTAGGATTGAAAAGATCTCAGCTGCCTTCAATAACATGCAATACATCATTCAAGCCAAAAAAAATTAAAGATTTGGCACCTACATACGACTCTTTAGGGACAATATTTGTCAAATGTACATCAAATACCACCATTACATTATATATCAGAATATAAAATGAGGGAGAGCAGTCCTTTACCGGCCCCTCCCTCCCTAAAAAGCAACACCCTGTGAGCAACCAGCGGGAGAGTCTCAAAGTGAAGACCTGATAGTCGTTCCCAATCACAACCATGGGCACAACTGAAGTGCCATCAAAACTGCTATACGAGTAATAAAAGTTCAGGAAATAGCCTTCAGTCCCTTAAAAGGAGCGTTCCACTCAACATCGTTTTTGGGCTCTGTATTGTCTGCAATATAAAATCCCATGCTAGCGAAAAGCTTTGTGCCGCTTTTGTTGCTGGTGGACGATATTGTAGCTACGCTGCAAAACCGTCCCCAGGTAACAAATATGCATTGGCATAACCAATAGGTCTCGCCTTTGGGACCTTATAAGTAGTTAGTTATGCAGCACAATATCCTTGGTGCAACAACATCAACTGTTGCATGGCTAAACACTTATAAGGTTCCAAAGGCGAGACCTATTGGCTTTAAATGGCAGGTACCAGTAAGCATTTAAAGCACTACCAACAGCTCCAAATGAAACACAGTGAATGATCATGTGCCCCGTGGTGAGGGTTTACCTAAGAGGCACCGCCAGTGCACCAATGAGAACCATAGACCTGGTCTCGCTCATCAAGGTGTGTTATATTTCTGTCTCTGTGGTTAGAGAGATGAGCAGCAACCACTGACCGTGTGGCTTCGTGCAGTAGGTCCACCTTATGAATAATCATCACGGGCATGAAGGTGTTCTTGAAAAAAGCAAACAGAATATTACGTGGCAGAGGTTAATTATTATTCCCACATTAGGCTACAAAGCTGCCACACAATGAAAGACATTGAGTGTAAACGAACCTTGGAAACCGGTCCTTAAATTTGACTGCTGTTTGACAACGGCAAAATGGAACAATAAAGTGTCCA
Source organism: Triturus cristatus (assembly GCF_964204655.1). NCBI lineage: Eukaryota > Metazoa > Chordata > Amphibia > Caudata > Salamandridae > Triturus > Triturus cristatus. The sequence goes on along the minus strand of NC_140579.1, from coordinate 455,392,958 downwards.
AAGAAAACAGAATAATCGGATGTATGTGATAAATTTGTGTCCATAAGCTCAAGAACTGTTTTCGAGTGCTCATATATAATATAGCCTATGTCCAACCCAACCGATAGGGGTGGTGGAGGGGAAAGAAAGCCCTTTCAGAGGAGAGCAACCTGAGCTATACATAGGATGAAAGAGGACCCATTGGAACACGAGCAGTCAAAAGCCCTGCGGGCGAGCAGGGGGTCATAAATCTATTGCCCCCCATTAATTGCCTGTTCAAAAACCACAAAATGGAAGCAAGGTAAATCCCTCTACAACCGCATAACCCTGCCGAGTGCGACTGGGACAATCACTCCCCACCCTGCACGCAGTGCAAACCAAATAACGCATGTGTTTGAATCACAGCCCTCCTATGGCACATGTAACCAAAAAGAACCATACCCCAGACAGCTTACCATGATACGCAGTGGGAAACTGCTAGTGAGTCTTGCCTCCTAACGCAGTAAAGTCGGAGAGACTGTTCGGCTGCCGCACACTATTTTTAAAGGCCAACGGTGATCACAATATGGAACAGCTGCGAGGGGCGTATTCCAACACTGTCATCACGTAAGGCTGCCATACCCTAATACCATGGCAGCCATTTTGTAGTGGAGCGCACAAAACAAAGTAAATTAACATTCCGCTGTCTTAATATACCCGAACATATCTAAAAGAAACTAATGACAAGCCTGGAAGTCACAACAAAATAAGTCGGGCATCTAGAACTACGCTGCAAAATTCTACATACATAACATTTTAATAACTAATATAAGTTCATAAAATCACATCCAAACACCTCAAAAGATATTAAGTTGGAAATGCCAAATCGCGATATTATATGATCATGTACCGAATGTAATTTCATTTGCCTCCTCCGCGTACCAAATAGCGCACACACTCAATTTTTCAAAGAAGCGGTCAGTGCATAAAGAAAGAGGGGGGGAAATTAATCCCCTCCCAATGTTGGTGACAGAGAGGACTGCGAGCGATTTCAACAAGCGCGGCGCGGTCCCGAAAGTGAAAGAGGATCTCTTGTCTTTATGGAGCCATGTGTTTAAACACATGGCCCCATAAAGATAAGAAATCGCTTACGACAGAAGAAAAGCAGGCGAGCCAGTCCAAGTGGGCCGGCACAAAAAAGCCAAAGGGAGGCAACATAGATAGCTCATTTCCAATGGCTGGCCACCGTTAAGCATAAACGGTGAAGCCAGCCAATGGAAATGAGGGACAGGACTTCGAGCCCTTTTCTAAAAGTCCTCATCTGCATTAAATCAAGCCGAGCGAGCTGCGCATGTGCGCAGCAACGCTAGGCGAGACCTAAAAAGGCCCCGCAGGAGTCTAAAACCGGCCCCCGCCCTGGCGGCCCTCCGGGAAAACCCCAGTGGTGCCTGCCACAGCCAGTCCAGACCTGTGCAGATTACGTATATAGTGTGTTCCCGATACACTCAACTTAACCCATATAACCGTGTTAAAGAACACAACACTGTTTATGAATGGAAACACCAAGCCCGACATTGGCCAAAAGGGGTTAAAGCTTTTACTCCAGAGCACCTCTCCACCATACTACCACTATTCTCTCAATTCTCTTTAAATGACCCCTTCTGCCTTCCTGTGCAAAGGCAGAAGGGGTCATTTAAATCGTCACAATTTCCAAATCAGTATGTGTAGTACTGTTTACATAAAAGACGTTTTTGAACATATTGTGTAGATTCAATGATTCACAAATATGTTTTTTGTACCCACCTGTGCACCATGTTTGTACAATGGAAGAAAGAGTGCAAATTGTTTAAGCCCTATTCGCAGACCACTTACATATGCGTGTTTTAGCTGGATGCACACATGTGCTTGTGCGACTAGAGGGCTGATATGTGGGTGTGGCAAACACTATTGAAATGACAACCAGACCTTTCTCCGACCGATTGATGGTCACCGCCATGGTCATGGCAGTGTAGGCACCTTTTAAGATGTAGCTTGCAGCACGATGATAATCAGCATGCACAAACCCACAGTCCCCACTTCAAAAATAGAGCATATGCCAGCCAAAGGATAGCTCTCTAGCTCATTTTAGTTAATCTGCGGAGTGTTAAACAAGGGATAGATACTGCGGTGCTTATCTGACATTGATAGATCATAATATAACCGTGTACATCATCTCATGTCAATCTCAGGGTTCATGTTGCTTATTGTTTTGTTTGTTTCATTTGTCTCCCTTGGTATGTCATTGAGCTTTTTGCTAGGTAATTGGAGAACATAAATCCATTTGGCAATTAGCCACCGTTTGATCAGCTTGAATGAACAAAAATACTCTTTTACAGCACATATCACTAGTTATTGTACCTTAATGGATTCAAAGAGGTAATGATTGCTCCAAGCGCTGTTGCCTTTTGTATACTGACTGCATGAGCAACCAGGGGGCTGATCCTACCTGGCCTTGCAGACAATTTTCCAGTAAGGACGCCTCCGGCTTTGACTCGCAAGAGGGAGAGCGCACTGCTTGGGAGCTGGTGTGGTTTGGTCATGAACAACCAGGGACTCCAGTGGCACAACTGTAAATCCAAATCACTCCAAAGACTTTGGTGTAAAATGTCGAATATACTTCTTTTTTACGCATTATTTTTCCCCGCAGGGAATTACAACGCGGTCGTTACAACGACCGCATGGTAACCATGCATACCATTACCCGCAAGTTGTAACAACGACTTGCGGAGGGGGGGCGCTGGATGTTGGAATAGTATAATTTACTATTCCAACTCCAGTCTGTGCGGACAGTAGGGAAGGTGTTGGATTCTAAATCCAACACTTTCTGCCCCCTCCACAAGTCGTTGCTCTGAACTTGCGGAGTAATGGTATGTGTGGTTACAACGCGGTTGTTGTAACAAACGCATGGTAATTCCCCGCGGGGAAAACTTTTCGTGGTAAACGTTGTTTACCGTAAAATGGATGCATAGGGTAGAGTGCTTCACAAACATTGCCTGCTCCTCTATCTTCCTTGTTCGCATCATAACCACACAGAGGCAATCCTGACTCTTTAAGCAGACACCCAATCTACTGTTCAAACAGGTCCCACTCTGCACAATGCCAGGCATGAAAGATCACCTCCGCAGCTGGCATTCTAAATTTTCTGTCTATCTAGATGGAACACGAAAGTCCTCACGATTAATCCAGTAACTTCTTATATTTTTCTCTTTCTTTTCCTCTTTTTATCTTTTTTGAATGACCTTCAGAGTGGCATCTATAGTGTTAGGTACAAAAACAAAATGACTTCTAATGTTCCTGTGGGCCCTTGGCTTTGGTTGCATAGCCCCAAACTTCACCCGCCTCATGGAAGCAAAGAAGAGGAAGTGCTGTATGTGGGCCTGCAGGCATTGGCCACTCACCGTAAGGTAAGATGAAGACCGTGGCTGCAGAGGCAGCAAGATGGAGGGTGGACCCAAGAGGGTAACACCGCTCTCCTAGCAGGTTATAGATATTTGACTGAACAGCCCAGTTGAGAACACTGTTAGGTGGTGCTCATGTCATAAAGTAGAAAAAAAGACCAGTAAAGGACCCAAAGGGGCTAACTGGCCCCCTCTTTAGCAGGTAGGGTCGCCCTTAGAGAACGCAGAAGGCGTATGCTCTGTGTCATTATGTACCACAGAGAGGCAGGGCCTCGGGCTCAATGGTTGCCTGTCAACCAGGTACACAGGCACTGCTGCATATCTATCAACCCACCTACACTAGCCGGGTGTCACCACTTTTTACTTGTATTAACCAGCCTGACAAAAAAAATGCTTTCATAGATGTTAGTGGATTCACCTGCTTTTCAGAACTATTTCACCCTCCCAAAAAATATTTATTTGCATTTATCTTAATGGAATCACCCTCTTAAACACTTGACTTCACCACATTTTTGAGGCAGGAGGTTGACAGGTATGCTGCTAGGGACGGTATGGATTGTATGGCAAAAATAAGTGGGTGATCCTACCTGGTGACAGTAGTGCAATCCGAGAAGTGACGGGAGTTTCCTCACATGAACACAAGAGAAAAGAAAGCCCAGATCCAGAACAAGGGTCTCCTTTGAGGTCACAAAAGTAGAATCAGATTGAGCGAAATAGGTATTGTTTCCACTGAGATTATCCCTGCGAGCATATCATTCCCATTGGGGCTCCTGAAATCTAGTGCTTGGTGGATAATGCAGTGGCCTGGGCTCTGGCATCTGAAAGTTGCAAAGAGAAGTAATTCAGGGGGAAGAGAAGAGAGCACATAGCAAACATGACATCTCTCCAGCGTTATCCTCATCATTAAGAGTTTGGGGAAGTGCCCCAGTCCTGTAATATATTCAGCAGGAATTACAATTGCGCATATGTCTTCAAAACTTGCTGAAGGGCGTACCACTCTCTATTTCCTTTTAACTGGTGCTGGCCAAGATGGCAGTGGCCAGACAAAAATGAAGACAATCATCAAATTGGAAGAAGCTATCACAAAAACAACTGGCTCTGCTGGAGCTCAAGGGGAGTAAGTCGTAATCAGGGAAATATAGTCTCTTTGAAGGTTCATCAATCACCCATTCCCTTACCCTTTCAGTCTTGAGAGGTCTCATCTCAAAGTGGGTTGAGTCCTGTGTCTTCTCATTGCAGGTGGTGCATGAATGTATGACTTTACAACGCATTCCGTTGTAACGCATGCCTTTACCACGCGAATGCCATCAACACAAATATCCTTTACTACGAAAATGCCTTTATCACGCATACTTTTTCAATGTTTTTCGGTGTTAAATTATGCATGTTAATGGCATTTTCTTGTTAAAGGATATCGCACTAAAATTCTACCATTTATATTTTTCCCTCCGCGACACCACCGCCTCATTCCCCCTTACCTCTTCTCAATCTTTCTTGGTGACGTTCTACGCTGTTAAGAGGAAGCGGAAGTGTCCTTCCGTTTCTTCTAACGACGTGGATTGTCTCCACATCTCTCTTAAAATTACGGAATCAGGTGCGTTTTTAAAAAATATTTTATTTTGAGGGGTGCCCCCCAAGCCCTCTTTTTTAATCCCACACTTTTTTTGGGGTAGGAGACCCCCCCAACACCCACTTTTTTTTCTCTTTTAACTTTATCACACATGCCTTTACTCCGAATTTCGTGGTAAAAGTATGCGTGGTAAAGGCTTTTCGTTGTTTTTTTTGTTTTTTTTTAAATATCTTTATTACATTTTTTCTTTATTGTTACATAAATTGCAAGTGATAATACATATTGCATCTATATCAATATTATCCATTTTTGCCACTGTGGACACAAACCAGCATATTACTTACACACTCTTACTGATATATTGTGCATCCATGGTGCGGAATTATTTGAACATATATAAAGTATCATTAGTATCTGTCACCTGTGCATGCTGTCGTCTCCAATCGAGGGGCAGATTGTGTTTACCGAATGCGCCTTTACATAACTGCAATCATTTATATATATGTATATCATCGTAGACAGAAGCATAGTGTTAATACGCCACTGAACTTTGAAATTATCACATGCAGTGCGACATATCAGATATCTATTTTCCTTTTCTTTTTTATATATAACATTTTAACCACATCCAATAAAACCTAAAGAAAAGGAAAAAAATTCAAAATAAGAGATATCAATTGTTTGAAAATACATGCAGCTTGTTAGACGGCGACCTCAGAGGAGCCCGGAAAGGGGGTCCTGACTACCCTGAGACCCACCCTCAAAGTATCGTAGCCGGGCAGTGGCGGGAGACTCCTCAGGAGGAGAAATCTCGGATCGAGGCTCGTACTTCTGGCACCACACGACACAGAAACACCACACCGTGCGTCCTTAGGAATCAATCTTTATCAAACAGGTTAGCACTGCAAATATGTACAAGGAGAGCGCGGGCTCAATGAGTCTCGGAAGGGATAGGGGGTAGCAGGACAGTCTTTGGCACAAAGGCGCAAGGTAAGGATGTACCCGGCGCACAGCTCACAATCCTCGAGCTGGGGGGTAGGCTAGTTGTCGTGGGGTCCGGCGGGGCCAGTGGAGTCTGTGGAAGCCGCGAGTCACTCAGCGGGCTCAGGTACCAGTTCGGAGGTTTTACGATCTTCAGGGAGCCGCGAGTCACTCAGCAGGCTCAAGTACAAGTTCGGAGGTCTTACGATCTTCAGGGAGCCGCGAGTCACTCAGCAGGGCTCAGGTGCAGTTCGGAGGTCTTACGATCTTCAGGGAGCCGCGAGTCACTCAGCAGGGCTCAGGTACAGTTCGGAGGTCTTACGATCTTCAGGGAGCCGCGAGTCACTCAGCAGGGCTCAGGTGCAGTTCGGAGGTCTTACGATCTTCAGGGAGCCGCGAGTCACTCAGCAGGGCTCAGGTAGTTCTAAGTTCCAGGAGCCGCGACCGCGACAGCAGGCTCTCGTTGTTCCAGCGTCGATTCTGCCGGACAGTCCCAGAGCACCCCTTGTTATAGGTCGACCCCTCTTTGATGTCCGGAGTCTGTGCAGGCAGGGGTCTTGTCACCTGGGGGTCGCTTGTCGGGGTTTCCTGCCATTGTCTTTTGATCCTTTCAGAGCTGGGTCGGGAGGAGTCCCAGACACCCAGCAGGCGTGGAGCCAGCCTTCAGGGAGGCCGGAGGGCCGATCGAAACCCATCGTCCCAGGGGAGTTCAGAGGTGCGATAGAAACTGCTCCTCCCTCTCTCAACCCCTGGAAGCGTGATGTCCTCCAGCCGGAGTGGCGCCTCTAGGCCCGGGTCGCGCTGGGGCCGGGCGGCCATCATGGTGCATGAAGTGGGCACGCGGGCCCGGGGTGGCCGAAAGGAGAGAGGCCATGGACGAGGATGTCCGGGTCGAGTGCGTGTGTTCTTGGTGGAAAGGCTTGGTGAGGCCGGGGGATTGGGGCTGCCGGCACCAGGTTAGGTGGTGTGGGGACCAGTAAAGCCATGTTATGAGGCCGGGTCCAACACGCGGTCCCCCCAGCTGAAAGCCGGAGAGAACTGCCCATCATCTTGGGGGGTTCTCTTCGCTGAGGCGGAAGAACCGGGAGAGGCCATCGGCGTTGGCGTGGTCCGTCCCAGGGCGGTGTTCCACGGTGAAATCCATCCCCTGAAGGGAGATTGACCACCGCAGTAGCTTGGGGTTTTCTCCCCGCATCTGCATGAGCCATCGCAAGGGCCGATGATCGGTTTGGACTTTGAAATGTGTGCCGAACAGGTAAGGGCGTAGTTTCTTGAGTGCCCAGACCACGGCAAAGGCTTCGCGCTCAATGGTACTCCATCGCTGTTCTCTGGGCAACAGCCGCCGACTGAGGAAGGCGACGGGCTGGTCCAGGCCTTGGTCATTCATCTGGGACAGGACGGCCCCAATGCCATGCTCGGAGGCATCGGTCTGGACTACAAACTCCTTGGAGTAGTCGGGAGCCTGGAGGACGGGGGCCGTGCACATGGCCTTCTTTAGGGCATAGAACGCCTCCTGGCAGGCGGTTGTCCACTGAACCTTTTTTGGCTGTTTTTTGGATGTGAGTTCTGTGAGGGGGCCGACAAGGCTGCCATACCCCTTGATGAATCTGCGGTAGTAGCCAGTGAGGCCCAGAAAGGCTCGGACCTCCGTTTGGGTGGTGGGGGGTTCCCAGGCCACGATGGCGTCGATCTTTGGTTGTAGAGGGGCGACCTGGCCACTCCCGACCTGGTGCCCCAGGTAGACTACTGATCCTTGCCCAATTTGGCACTTGCTGGCTTTTACTGTCAGGCCTGCCTGGCGCAGGGCGGTTAGCACCCTCCGGAGGTGCTGGAGGTGCTCACTCCATCCGGAACTGAAAACGGCGATGTCGTCCAGATAGGCCGCGCTGAACTGTTCTAGCCCGGCCAGGACTCTATTCACCAGTCGCTGGAAGGTGGCCGGGGCATTTTTCATTCCGAAGGGCATTACGCGGAAGCGGTAATGCCCATCTGGGGTGGAGAAGGCAGACCGCTCCTTGGCCCCCTCGGTGAGCGCAATCTGCCAGTATCCGCAGGTGAGGTCGAAGGTGCTGAGGAACCGTGCTGCCCCGAGTCGGTCAATGAGCTCGTCGGCTCGTGGAATGGGGTGGGCATCGGCTCGGTGATGTCATTGAGCCCCCGGTAGTCCACACCGAACCGGAGCTCGGGGGCGACACCGGGGGCCGCTGCCTTCGGGACCAGGACCACGGGGCTGGCCCAGGGACGGTCCGATGGCTCGATCACTCCCATAGTCAACATCTTTGAGACTTCAGCTTGAATGCAGGACCGGACCCGGGCGGGGACCCGGTAGGCTCGGTGTCTCACCGGCGGGCTGTCCCCGGTGTCCACGTCATGGACACACCAGTCGGTGACTCGGGGGATCTGGGAGAAGAGGTCGGCAAATTGTCCTAGTAGCTGGCGACAGTCCTCTTGTTGCTGGGCAGTGAGGGCTGGGGAGAGATTCACTCCCTCCACGGAGCCATCCTGCTCCTTGACACACAGGAGGTCCGGGAGGGGATCGGACTCATCTTCGGCCCCGTCATCGGTGGCCAGCAGGAGGCTTAGTTCTGTCCGCACGAAGTGAGGCTTGAGGCGGTTCACGTGAAGGACCCGGAGGGGATCCCGAGGCGACTGGACGTCCACCAAGTATGTGACTGGACTCTTCCGCTCAATCACTTTGTAGGGCCCGGTCCACCTGTCCTGGAGGGCGCCTGGCTTCACAGGAGCCATGACCCATACTTGTTGGCCCGGCTGGAACTCGACCAGAGTGGCATTCTGGTCGTACCAGCGCTTCATCTCTTCTTGGCTTGTCTCTAGGTTGGCCTCGGCCAGTGCTCGGAACTTCCTGGTCTGGTTCCGGAGGGTCAGAACATAGTGGAACACATCTCGTGGGGTGGTCTGGGGTGTCGCCTCCCACCCTTCCTTAACCAAGCTGAGGGGACCTCGGACGGGGTGTCCATAGAGCAACTCAAACGGGCTGAACCCTAGGGACTTCTGGGGGACCTCTCGGTAAGCGAACAAGAGGCAGGGGAGCAGGACGTCCCACTTACGCCGGAGGGGCTCTTCTAGGCCGGTGAGCATCCCTTTCAGAGTCCGGTTAAACCTCTCTACTAGGCCGTTCCCTTGGGGATGGTACGGGGTAGTGAATTTGTAGGACACTCCACATTGTTGCCACAGGGACGTCATGTACCTCGAGATAAAATTAGTGCCGCGATCGCTCACGACCTCGCGGGGGAACCCTACCCGGGAAAAGATCCCCATCAGGGCCCGGCCCACTACGGGGGCCATGACGGTGCGTAGGGGGATCGCCTCAGGGTATCGGGTGGCGTGATCCACCAGGACCAGGATAAAACGGTGACCTTGGGAGGTGGGGGGGTCCAGGGGCCCCACGATGTCGATCCCGACTCGTTCAAAGGGGGTACTGACGACCGGGAAGGGTTGGAGGGGAGCCTTGCGCTTCCCCCCCCTCTTTCCGCTAGCTTGGCATGTGGGACAGGACTTGCAGTGGGCTTCTACGGCTGCTCTCATCTTAGGCCAGTAAAAATGGGTCACGAGACGGCTGTAGGTCTTGTTTTGACCCAGGTGGCCGGCAAGGGGGACGTCGTGGGCTAAGCCCAGGAGGAAGTCTCGGAAGCGGAGGGGTACCACCAGCACCCGTCCGGATCCCAGCTCCACCGACTTCTGCTCACTATACAAAAGGCTATTCTCCCAATAAATTCGGTGCGTGCCAGTTTGGTCGCCTGCGGCTTGGCCCTCGGCCTGGCGCCGCAGTCCGACCAGGGAAGGACAGGTGGCTTGCTCCCGGCAAAACTCCTCCCGGGTGGGCCCACCCTCGTGGCGCCATTGGGCCAACTCGGGTAGATCGCCTAACTCAGGGACCGGGGCGGTGTCGGACAGGGAGGGCTCGTCGCTGGCGACGGGCCCCTCCGATGGGGGGACGGGAGGACCCTCGGGGGTTACTGCTCTGACTTCTTCGGTCGGGGCGTCTTCGACTTCTCCCAGGGGGGTGAGTCGGGCTGACATAGATCGGGTGGTGGCGCACACCCACTCGGGGAGCCCCATCATCTCTAGGTGGGCCTTGCGTTCGACGTGCTTCCAGGGAGAACTCTCCAGGTCGTTCCCTAGGAGGCAGTCGACCGGCTGGGAGGTTCTTACGGCAACCCTCAGTTTACCTATCACTCCACCCCACTCAAACGGCACCAGAGCTACCTGACACATACTCTCTCTATTATCGGCGGAAATGACTGGGCAAAAGACGTTGGGGAGGATCTGCTCCTCGGGGACTAAGTGCCTGAGGACACCGGTGATGCTGGCCCCGGTGTCCCACAGGGCCTCTATTTGGTGGCCATTGATCTTAACAAGCTGCCCGTATTTCTTCGTGTTGGAGGGCAGGAGGCTACCAGGGACCATCTCCCTATCTCCCAGGGATACTAGGGCCATGGCTGCGGGTTCCCACTCCCCGGTTTCCTCAACCTCCTCCCCCAGAGCAACGTTGGCTATCTGTCTTGCAGGGGTGTTTTGGGTGGCCATAGGGCACTCTGGGTCATTGGCGTAGTGCCCGGGCTTCTGGCAACGGAAACAAGTGACGGTTACCCTGTGTCCCCGTCTCCCGGGGGGTCCGGTTACTGGTGGGGGGGGCGCTGGGAAAGGTGGAGATTGGGTCTTCGAGGGACTAGGCTGGGACTCTCTCTGGCCTCCCTGGTTCCCCCCTCCTCTCTGGTGGGGTGGTCCCTGACTGGCTCGGGGGTATTCTCCTACCATGCCCCGGGTGACCCTGGTGTTGGTCCAGCGGTCTGCTTCCACCGCCAGCTTCCTGGGATCGGTGAGTTTGCTGTCAAGCAGATGCTGGCGTAGTTCCACAAAGCAGTTCGCAGCCAGGTGTTCCCACAATAGGAGGTCGGTGAGTTCCTCAAGGGTGGTGACTTTGCTGCCCTTGACCCACCCATCGAAGGCCCGACTAAAAAAGTTTACATATTCCACCCAGGTGGTGCCCGGGATTTTCCTGCAGTCCCGGAATCGCTGACGGTACATCTCGGGGGTGAGACCGTACCTTGTGAGTAGAGCCTCTTTCATGTGGCTGTAGGAGGTCTGCAGAGAGAGGGGTAGGTCGAGCAGGGTGTCTCTTCCTTCGCTCAGAAACCGTCCCCACAACCCTGCCCCCCAGTCCTTCTGCGGGACCCGATGGGAGGTCAAGGCGACCTCGTAGGCCCTGAACCATTGCTGAATGTCATCGTTTTTATAATATTCCTTGACCACATCCTTGGGGATGTGGACCTTCTGTTCCGCTGGGGAGGTCGCCTCTCGGTTTCCCGGGGGCCTCCCTTCCTCACTTCTGGCCTTGAGTTCGATTTCCTTCAAGCTGCGTTCATGCTCCAGTTGGAGCTTCCTTCCTTCGTGTTCCCGTTGGAGCTTCTTCTCTTCTAGCTCGCCTTGCACGCGCATTTGCTCTACTGCTAGCTTTTTCTCTGCTAACTTTAATTCGCCTTCGATTTTGAGTTTAGCTAGCTCGAGTTCGTGATTGCGGCTTCTCTCTCTGTCCGCGAGTTCCTCCGGGGACAGGCCCCCGTCTGGTACGATGCTTCGCACCTGATTGCTGCTGCTTTTGCCTTGGGGGGGTTCGGCCTCGTCGGGGCGCTCCCCCGTGTCTTCCGGGCGGGAGGCCCCGGTATCCACCCAGGCTTTCAGTGCTTTCTGCAAATCTTCCTTGGTGTTGAGACCGGTGGTAGCGATTCTAAGTTCTTTGCAGAATTGCTTTAGTTCTTTGTGTGTGTATTCTTCTAGTTGTTCCACCTGGAACACCCTGTTGGCGTTGATTTCTGCGGGGATCATGGTGTTTCCTTCTGCCATCTTTGTTGGTAGTGCGTCCGTCGTTCACAGAACGATCTCTCGGTGATGGGCCCGAATCCCGTCGCTTGCCACCAATGTTAGACGGCGACCTCAGAGGAGCCCGGAAAGGGGGTCCTGACTACCCTGAGACCCACCCTCAAAGTATCGTAGCCGGGCTCTGGCGGGAGACTCCTCAGGAGGAGAAATCTCGGATCGAGGATCGTACTTCTGGCACCACACGACACAGAAACACCACACCGTGCGTCCTTAGGAATCAATCTTTATCAAACAGGTTAGCACTGCAAATATGTACAAGGAGAGCGCGGGCTCAATGAGTCTCGGAAGGGATAGGGGGTAGCGGGACAGTCTTTGGCACAAAGGCGCAAGGTAAGGATGTACCCGGCGCACAGCTCACAATCCTCGAGCTGGGGGGTAGGCTAGTTGTCGTGGGGTCCGGCGGGGCCAGTGGAGTCTGTGGAAGCCGCGAGTCACTCAGCGGGCTCAGGTACCAGTTCGGAGGTTTTACGATCTTCAGGGAGCCGCGAGTCACTCAGCAGGCTCAAGTACAAGTTCGGAGGTCTTACGATCTTCAGGGAGCCGCGAGTCACTCAGCAGGGCTCAGGTGCAGTTCGGAGGTCTTACGATCTTCAGGGAGCCGCGAGTCACTCAGCAGGGCTCAGGTACAGTTCGGAGGTCTTACGATCTTCAGGGAGCCGCGAGTCACTCAGCAGGGCTCAGGTGCAGTTCGGAGGTCTTACGATCTTCAGGGAGCCGCGAGTCACTCAGCAGGGCTCAGGTAGTTCTAAGTTCCAGGAGCCGCGACCGCGTCAGCAGGCTCTCGTTGTTCCAGCGTCGAATCTGCCGGACAGTCCCAGAGCACCCCTTGTTATAGGTCGACCCCTCTTTGATGTCCGGAGTCTGTGCAGGCAGGGGTCTTGTCACCTGGGGGTCGCTTGTCGGGGTTTCCTGCCATTGTCTTTTGATCCTTTCAGAGTTGGGTCGGGAGGAGTCCCAGACACCCAGCAGGCGTGGAGCCAGCCTTCAGGGAGGCCGGAGGGCCGATCGAAACCCATCGTCCCAGGGGAGTTCAGAGGTGCGATAGAAACTGCTCCTCCCTCTCTCAACCCCTGGAAGCGTGATGTCCTCCAGCCGGAGTGGCGCCTCTAGGCCCGGGTCGCGCTGGTGCCGGGCGGCCATCTTGGTGCATGAAGTGGGCACGCGGGCCCGGGGTGGCCGAAAGGAGAGAGGCCATGGACGAGGATGTCCGGGTCGAGTGCGTGTGTTCTTGGTGGAAAGGCTTGGTGAGGCCGGGGAATTGTGGCTGCCGGCACCAGGTTAGGTGGTGTGGGGACCAGTAAAGCCATGTTATGAGGCCGGGTCCAACACAGCTAGTATGTAGAATATCATAAAGTGTGATCTGGACTGGGCCTGTGCGTGGGTGGCGAGTGTGGGTTGCTGTTCCTGCTGTATATTCTGCTGTTGGGATACTAGTATATCGCGTGGTAAGAGCCATGTCTATGTAATGTTCTGTAAGGAATGCGAGGTCTGAGGCTTAACCGACCTCCAGTATTGGGGTATCATAGGGGCTGTGACGTGTTTTCTACTCCTGGATGACATGTCAGGTATTGGTTCCCGTGCGTTGCATAGATGCCGTCTGCAATGCAGTATCAGAGCGTGTAAGGGTTTTAAGCATGTCATCCCAGGTATGCGCAATGGGATATTTTCGCAGCCCTGCCGTTTCTTCCCTATGTAGGGTGGTGCTCTCTGCCTGCGCCCAGACCTCTAAGGATTTCACCCACTGTGATGCTTCCGGTGGGTCCTTGCACTTCCACTTCTTAGTTATAAGCCGTTTTGCTGTTATGAGGCCTAGGTCACGGAACCTGGAACTTACTTTGTTTGCTTTGGTGCGTGTATAAAATCTCAGGATACAAACCTCCCATGTGGCAGGCACTTCAACCTTAGTGCAATTCGTAAGTGTATCTAATATTATGCGCCAGTAGGGCAAGAGCAGGCGGCAAGACCATAGCATGTGTAATAAGTCAGCACCTAGGAGACAACATCTCGGACATTCAGATGTATTGATGTTAAAATACTATCTGGTGAGAGATACGCCCTATGCAGTATATATGTCTGAATACGTTTAAATCGTGCATTGCGTGGTATGTGTGTGGCACTAGCTTGGACGCGTTCCCACTCCTTATCAGGCCAGGGACAACCCCTGTCCTCAGTCCAACAAATGCAAAGTCTCTGTAATGGTCGTAGTACATGGATGCGCAAGGCCTGCACTAACCAGTGTATCACATGTGATCCCTCCCCCATTACATGTAAATATTGCAACAATTGATGTGTCGGTGGCTCATTAGTTAAGTCTCCCCATGCTAGTGTCAACGTCCGTGTGATAGTTGCATGCAGAAGGAACTGGCCCGCCGGTAAACCATTATCTGCCGTCAGTGCCGCGAAAGGTAATAGGGTACCATCTGCATATGAGTCTCCTAGCGTCTCCACTGCCGCTTCGGACCAGGGCATCAGTACTGTATCACTTATAGAGTCTCTGCCTCCAGGTGTCCCGACAATCGGCAATATTGGGGCATAGGGGATCGTATCTTTTGTGAGTTGAAGGCTTCTTTTATAGCATCTGTGAGCCAACTCAATATGCAGCTGCGTCCGGCGGCAGATTTCCGCCAGTGGATGAAACAATCCATAAATTTGGTTTTGCGTCCATAATGACGACTCGATCGCCGTGTCTGTCAAGTTCCTTCCGCTTAACCACTTTGTGACCCACTGCAGCTGCGCAGCTAAGTAGTATATCTCCAGGTGAGGAACTGCTAAGCCTCCATTTTCTGGTGGCGCATACAGCTTCTGTAATGCTATCCTGGGCCTCCCTGTATTCCAAATTAGACCTTGGGTTAATCCCTCCAGTTCCCTAAATAGTCATACTGGGACATATACCGGAAGGTTTGCAAAATAATACAAGAGCCTCGGCAGTACTATCATCTATGTTAAAGTAATACGGCTCATTACATTAAGCGGTAGAGTCTTCCAGAATTGCATCTGTGCCCTAATTGTGGAAATGGCACACACCAAATTGCCCTCTAGTATGTCTGCTGGGGACCTGTAGATATATATGCCCAGGTATCGGAACGTGGTCTGATACCAAGCAAGCGTAGTTTCGTTAAAAATTATATCCGTCATAGCCACGTCCTCGTTGAAAGAGTAGACACCTGACTTAGACCAATTGACCTTAAGGTCTGACACTTCCTCAAAGCTACGCAAAAATGCAGATATCGCCGGCGGTATTGCATGCAAATCTCTTATGTACAACAGCAGGTCGTCTGCGTATAAGGACACCGTATGAAGTCCGTCACTCAAGGGGATGCCCCAATCTGCGCCACGCTCTCGGAGGCGAGCTGCTAAACGCTCCATGGCAAGGAAAAAAAGTAACGGGGACAGAGGGCACCCTTGCCTGGTTCCGCGTCTAACCCTGATTGTATCAGAGAGGAACTTACCCGTTCGCACTCGCACTGTAGGGCGTAGATACAGTAGCTGCACCAGTTGCAAATACCCATCACCTAACCCGTACTTACGCAGGACCGCCGCTAGATAGGGCCATTCCAGCGAGTCAAAGGCTTTTTCCAGATCCAATACTAAACAGCCAGACCGAGGCCAGTTCACCGTTGCGTACTTTTAAATTCTGAATAGCCTGCGGATATTTAGGGAAGTGCTCCTGGTAGGAACAAACCCATTTTGGTCAGCGTGTATCAAAGTTGGCACAAACGGGGCTATTCGGTTGGATGCAAGGATTTTATAGTCCGTGTTTAACAGAGCCAACGGGAGATAAGAGCCCAGGAGTTCAGGACTTCTGCCCGGTTATAAGAGAGAGATCAGCGTTGCCTCATTTTGCATAGGTGTAAGCGTAGAGCACTCTAGCGCCGCTTCATATACCCATAGCAGCTCTGGTATTAATATATATGAGTAGGCCTTGTAAAATTCAACCGGCAGCCCGTCTGGACCCGGCGTTTACCATTCGAGAGGGAATAGATACTATTCCTTATTTCCTCCGACAACAGAGGAACACCCAGTTCCTCTAGTTGGTGGTCTGTCAGTTGTGACAGTGTTATGGCAGAGAGAAAGTGTCATATATCTACATCTGTAGCCGACAGACAAGACCTGTACATCGTGGAGTAATGTTCCACAAAAGCGCTATGTATTTCACTCTGGGTGTGTACCAGGACTCCCTGTGTATTGTGTAGCAATGTCACCGGTGCAATGGCGGCTTCCTGTCATATCAGCCAGGACAACAACCTACCAGGTTTATCCCCCATATGATGAGTGCGTGCAGTGTGCTGCATAATTTATATTACGGAGCCGGTCCAGCAATCTGGAGTGTTCTTCTCTAACGTGCTCCAAACGCCCAGCACTGCCCTTTAACGCTTCCCCTTCTCTTTGGAGCAGTTCCGTTTCAAAGCGTGTTAGGTCTGTTTCCAACTGCTTCCGCATACCCGCCTGTGCGCCCAGGCAGTCTCCCCTGATCACTACTTTAAACGCATCCCATTTCACCTGAGGCGTCGTGGCTGTATCAGTATTATCTTCAAAATATTGGGCAATGTTGACAGCTAGCAAGTTGCGAAATGGTGCGTCCAATAGCAAATCTGGTTGCAAACGCCAGGTTGGGATAGGCGGGCGGGGGTGTTCCCATAGCATCTCTAAGATATGTGGGTTGTGGTCAGAGTACATCCTGCCCATATAGTAAATTGCTGATATATTGGGAAGCTGCGTTTCTGATAGCATATATCGGTCTAGCCGCACATGTAAATCATGAGCGCCAGAATAATAGGAATATACCCTGCCGCTGGGATTGCGGTGTCTCCAGGCATCTCTGAGATGCCACTGTGTTGCCCAGCTAGTCAGTGCCTTCATGGCATGATATGTGTTTGTACCTGGAAGTGGTGGGAAGGAACGGTCCAGGGATATGTCAAGTACATTATTGTAGTCTCCCCCCAGTAACATGGGAACATCGTGCCATGGCACCAGGGTATGTGACATAGTGTCTAGGAAGGTAGCCTGCTCTGTGTTGGGAGCTGTAGGAGAGTGGCATCGACTGCATAGTTGCCCCCAACTTTTTGCCGATGTTTGACTGTTTTCTGACTCTAGCCAGGCTGTGGCCCTGCTATCCAGGACCACAGCCTATCTGCTTCCTCTCTAAACTAATGTGAGTACCCTAGGTACATACCAATTGGATATTGAGGACACCCTATCAGCCCCTTGTAGATGGTACCCTAGGTATCCAGGGCATGGGTCTCTCAGAGGCCTACCAGGGGCTGCAGCACTTATTGTGCCACCCCTGGGACAGCCATAGAAACTGACACCACCAGACCACTACTTTAGTCTGGGTAAGGTGGTGCTTGCACCCCTTACAGGGATATAGGTATCCTGTATCCCACTTAATACAACACATATATCCTCATAGGTCACCCCTTCGGCAGGCTCTGCTAATCCTACAAGGCAGGGTGCTGAGATATGTGTGAGGGGGAACCCCTACCTGAGTAGGGCCCCTCTGCAACCATCGCAAAACTATTGCTGGGTTGTTTGTAGTGCAGCCATACCATATACTCTTAACCGCATTATAAGTAATCGCGATAGAGTGATAACTTGAGAGTGGCTGCACAGAGCCATGTCATGTTTGGTGTCAAACATCGTGGAATCATACCCCCAATCCAGTCATGGGAGTGAGGGCATGATTCCCCCCTGCTAGAGGGGTGATATGGTAAAAGCGGCAGATTTTAGACACCAATTTAAAAGTGCACACGTAGTACAAAATGGATGCTGCCCGCCACCCACACGACTCTGGCTGCCTGTTGCTGGACAGAACTCCAGCCACGGCAGCTGGACAATAGGGATCTTGTTGCAGGGAGGTGTTCCCGCCTCCCCAGACAGACTATGTGGATTGGAACTGGGTGGGTGCCCCATAGGATGTCTTTCAAACTTGCACGTAGGCTTCTCCAGTGCCTACTTCTGCATACACCACCTCAAACCGGTTCAGGGGCATCCTGTCCCCTGACCAGGCGGGAAAACACACAAAGGGGAGAGGGTGTAGCCACCCTTTCCCACCTGAACTCTCATTGGTGGGCTCTGATTCAGACACTCCCCTAATCTCTGGATAAAGGTGGGTGCAGGGTCCCCAGAGCCTCAGATTAATCTTGGACTTCAAAGACTTGAACCTTCGACTTGCTGCCACACAGCTGAATGAAGAAATCTCCCTTGGGGTAAAGGAGTTAACCCCCTGCTTGGCAGGCACCTGAAACACTGCAAGTGACCCGGTGGGAACTCTGCTGCTCCTACGGACATCGAAGACTTCTGCCTACCCTGAGGTGGGTTTCCAAGCATCCCAGAGGCCAGTGAGTGTGCACAGCAAAGCTCAGCACTGTGGACCCCGTGGGTGCCGAGATCCCCAATATCCCAGGACACCGGCCACCTCTTGCACAGCACACGACCCCGACCAGTGGGGAAGGTGTGCTTTGGCCCATTATTGAGCCAACCTCTCAGCATTACTTGTGCTAAAGGACGACACTCCAGCCCGCTCCGGCGACCCGTGGGCTCATCTTTACGCACTCCAAATTGCCGCCTCCCGCAGTCCCTTGTCTTTCAACTGGTGGGCCCTAGCAGAGGTCAATCTTTACTTTGAAGGGCTCCCCTGGTTGCTCCAGGCCTGCTCTACAGTCTCCTTGCTGGAGACCTCGCTCAGACCTCGTGGGTCTGCACCGTAGCTGTTTTATGATCCTTGCGTGGGTTGCAGTTGCTAAGGCTTAGTGGATCCAATCAAGACACTAATACCACAGCAGCCTTCACCCTTCATGGGACAGTCGCCCTCCAGAAGCTGGCCTTCCTTGAAGCCTCCTGGACCCCGTGGCTGCTGATCCAAGCTACCCATCTTCAACCTGAAAACACCCAACATTGAAGGGCTCTTTCTCCTGAGCTCCCTGGTCACTGGCTAGTGACCCAGACTCTGTCTCCTCTGCTTCCAGGTCCTTACCTTCAAGATCTACATCTTCAATCTGCACGACATCGACGATGCTTCACGCCAGCAGCAGCTCTTCACCTTTTTCCATTGAAAACGAGATCGCGACCCGACATCGAAAACGACCTATGCACCCGGCTTCTCTGGGGCAGGTAACAGTGGTACCTCGGTACTGTCGTGGGTGTGGGCCCTCCAAAAGCTTAACTCTAAGCTGCTGAACTTGAACTCCTGCTAGAAGTGTCCAGATTCTTGTAGTTTCCAACCGCGACATTTCCCATAGCGTTTAATAGGGATCCCAACTGTAGTTTAAACACTGCACCGTCTCCTGTGGGTCCCCTTCCTCACTACCTTGGGTGGTTTCGTAAGGGGCCAGCGACCCTAAGTGCCCTAAGCACTGTCTGCAGAACTGTCGTGGTTCTTATACCACTTTTTTAATATATGGTTTGGTCCCCCCCTGGGGCCCTGTGATTCCAGTGCTATTTATTGTTGTTTAAATGCTTTATTGAATTGTATCTTTACCTCCAGCCTCACAAGAGACTAGTGGGATTTGTTCTTAGAATAAATACATATATTTTGAATATATACCTGTGTGGACTACTCTTTCATTTGGTCATTCAAGAGGTTATCCATGATAAAACAATAAGCTTAACACTCCTTCAAGACTTAGCCTGAAGGCTGCTCTCCACAGCTACCACTAGGATAGCTTTCTTTAAAGGTTGTCTTTTAACCTATCACCTTAAGAGTCGAATTGGACTGGTGCAAGGTGTCCCCTATAACTAGTGGACAGCATATTCCAGGCCAACTTCTCACAGGAGCATTAAGGGATGCAATGACAATATGTCGGCCATCCAGCATGCCCTTAACTACAACATACCTGCCCTCCGCATCTATCAATGACTGTGTAATGGTCAGCGGTACCCTTGGCCTTATCCGTATCAGCACTCCTCGCGCAAAAGCCGAATATCCTGTAGCATATACTTGACCACGTCAGCGGCTATGCAATCGTGGAATTTCTGCTTTGCCCAGGTGAGACTCTTGCAGGAGAGCTATTTGTATACGATGCCGTTTGAGGTAGGAATATATCTGATACCTACGTGACGGTGAATGCATGCGTCTCACATTCCACGTACCAATTTTAAAAGAAGACATAGGATATACAGGTTGCCAAACATTTATGTGTCTGTATCAACCCAGCAGTCATATACATTGTATATAACCGAACGTCACACATCCCACCCAACATTCTGACCTGTAGGGCGCCACATTGCATACTTCGACATACAATAAAGGATATCTCATAATGAAACCAAAGTAAAAACATAATCAAGAATAATTCCAAAAGGGCGAGGATGCATCTAGCAATCGCCCAAACTTTCAATGAAGATAACAATCTAGACAATCTAGGGGGATGAGCTGCGTATTACGCTTTGCAAGCCTGCAGTTTGCGCACCTAGCATCCTAGAGGCCCCCGATGATCTGCATGTAGATGAGTAAGGTCAATGGCTACTTTATCAATTTTAGATTCGAGGGAGGTGCGTGTCTGATTAATAGTTGCTTCCAGCCGTTCTACTGCAGCGAGCACCGCATCTAGCTTGCTTGCAGCTTGATCTGTTAATCCCTGCTTCGCCATCTTGTCCGGTTTTGGCTTGGGCAGCGGCGGTATGGTCTGTGCTCCCCCTGCTCCAGCCCGCGCCCGGGTACCACCCGACATTAGTCGCAGAGTCTGTGTATCTGTGTAGCTCCACGTCGAACAGGTCCTCCGCACAACGTCTCTGGGGCGCAGATATCGCAATGAGTCCCCCCTCCACACCAACAAGCAGCGTTCAGCAGACACCACACGGCTTACAGACCCAGCATCGGAGCCGTTTCCCCACGTACCAGTGTCTTCTCTGCAGTGCAGTCACTATCCGGGCCGCGCAGCCACTCAGTTCATGTTGGGTAGGGGTGCACCAATCCTTCCCAGCAAGAGATCACGCTTGGGTGACTGTGGTGGTGTGAGTCTCTACGAATACCGCCCGATCAATCTGCAGTCGTATCCGTGGCGGCTGTGTAGTGATCACCAAAACAGTAGCCAGCGCCTCTTCGCCTCCCCAAGATGGGATGGGCTGGATATCAAAACGCCTTTGTGTTTGTATGGCAATAGTTCTGGAGGAACACCACCTACCTAAGCCTCAGGCAGCTAGTGGGGCAGGCATAGGCGTCGTCTGAGCAGTGTCTTGCGACCCCCTATAAGTGTGTCAATAGTTTTGTCCCCATCATTAGGCCTGCGGATAATTTCAATACGTCACCACCGCTCATGCATAGGGGAATATCCCTTCAGAAACCAGCTTTTGGTGGCGAGTAGGTAGTTCTACAGGGACAGTGTTCCTCATATAGTGCTACGTCATGGGGCCAAGGGTAGCGGCGTTTGCCCAGACGGTGCCGGCATATTTGATTCCTGCCTCTCCGCTACAACCGCCAGCAACCAGGTCGGCGAAGCTTTACTCTGCCGCAGCCCGCCGGTAGTGCAACAGGGGCTCCAGCCGCATCTCATCCCATTTCAACC
The DNA here is from genome assembly GCF_964204655.1 of Triturus cristatus. Lineage (NCBI taxonomy): Eukaryota > Metazoa > Chordata > Amphibia > Caudata > Salamandridae > Triturus > Triturus cristatus. The sequence goes on along the minus strand of NC_140579.1, from coordinate 455,371,608 downwards.
GGCGGGTGCATGAGCTGCAGGGTGCAAACGGCTGCAGCCTACGTATTGGCTGAGGGCCCCCCCCACTGCAATTGCACCGCCCAAGCAGCGGTAGCACAGAAGGCCCATGTCGCGTACCTCTTCACCGCCCCCCCCGGGTGGCAGCAGGGCCGAAGGAAAGTATATTTCAGCTCCTCGCGGTCAGTTGCATAAGGGCTCCCATCGCCTCACACCTCAGAGCAGTCGGCGGCTGCACCGCATCAGAGCCAACATCCGCAGCCCATTTCCATCGTGCGAGAGTTCTCTGCCTTAATCCCGTCGTAACGGCTACGGTTCAGTGGGCGGTTCGGGCGGCTTCTCCGTTCACGGTCCACCGCTCATGTCGCAGCAGTTCATGGGTAATGTAGGGTCTCACAATCGGGAGTGGGCAGATAACATAGCAGGGATCCCGACCACATCCCATCATGGAGTATCGAATATTTATTCGAAGGCAGTCTCTATCTAATTCCGCTCCCATCGGTTCAACACATCAGCACCATTGTCTGCGGCCCTGTGGGTGGAGCCAAGCCCCAGGCTCGCGTAGCTAGAGGTACCCTCGTTAGGAGCGTACGCACATCGCTTCCCTCGGTCGGAAGTCTTTCAGCGGGGTCCGGGCTAGCCACAACCAGCAATGATTCATCAGTATATGATCCTGCTTAAGTTGCACACAGCGATAGATTTCATATGCGGCTGCATTCGGAGAACTGGGCCTGTTTGGGGGAGCCTCCGGCGGAGCTCTACCCAGACACGGCTGCCTCCATTGCGGCTATAGCCAGGGCCCGGTAAAGGCTTTTCGTTGCAACCACGCATGCGTTGTAATGCATCCGTGGTTATGGTTATGCGTTGAAACGGCCGCGTTGTAGTGGCCGTTTCCCATGGTGCATGTCAGAGTAGTGAATCATGTGAAACATGACCTGATGTTCTGTCATCCTTAAAAGTGTTTGCCCTGATTTATGGCAGGTGAGCAAAGTCAGTAGCTTCCTACCCTGGAATGCTCCACCCCCACACCCGGTGTTGCAGGTTTCTGGAGAAGGGAGCCTAAGGACAAATGGAGATAAAATATGTTTTGTCTCTACATAGTCTGTAGTTATGTTGGATAACTTACAGAATTGTGGTACTCAGGTCTTGCAACTCTAGGCGCTCTGCAACAAGTGTAGGGAAAGTGTTAACAAATGTATGCCGAATCCGGTGCTCCAGGGCAAATGTCGGTTACCATACAACCCAACGTAGCTCCTCAACAAAGGAGCATATAAGGTCAAATAGTATAACATATTCACCAATGTCCAAACAAGGTAGATGAGTAGTAAGTCCACTTTAATCCATGTATGAGTCAATGGGTAGACAATCCCTGGAAATCTTCACATCAGGGTTCGACGCCGTTTTCACGTGTGTATTGGAGTACTCTCCTATAGCATCTACTTTCTGTGACTTGGAATCAACTTTAGACTGCACGAATGTCTTTGAGACTCCGGTTTTCCACCGTGGCTCAGCCGTATTAATTACTTTCATCTATTTGATGCGAGTCCCTATTCAGTACAGCCCTGATGAAGTCATGGTACTACTTACCTAATGACGAAACACATGTTGGCTGATTTTTTTATGATGGATATACAACTTTATTATTGTTGGAAGCCTTTTCGTTGTTTGCATGCAAATCAACACCTATGGGGAAATCTCCTGAGATTGTCTACCCATTGACTCATACATGGATTAAAGTGGATTTACTACTCATCTACCTTGTTTGGACATTGATGAATATTTTATACCATTTGAGTGCTGTATAACTTCCCTCCAGTTCTGCTGGTTCGTGAGCTACTGGTAAGAGTCAGGGTGGAGGGACTCACGTGATTATGTTTGTATCATTTGAGCATGCTTATGGTGATTTACTCTTCTCTGAATTCTGATGGATTTTTTTCTTTATGGCAGTCCTACCAGCACCGCTTTAGTGTTAAAGAATAACCCCCTGTCTGGCTATTCTTTCAGAGGAATAATTCCTTGTGTTCTTATTCCTGCTATTGTGCGTCTTTCTCAGGACAATATTCACAAAGGGATTTTGGTCTTAAGGTTTGTAAAGAAGTTTGCATCATGCCAATTCTTTAGAATCCATCTTGCGCTATTGATGTGCAATGAACAACACTCAAGTTTTTCCCATTAGGCGTTTGAACCTTAAGCTTTCTTGTTACATTTAGTAAAATAAAGATGAATGACTCCTCATTGCAATGTTCAAGTAATATATTTATTCTTGGGATTAGATGGTCAGGTACAGCATTCAAGTAGAAATGTAATCTGGTAAGAAACCCCACCGGGAGCAGGTACCTTCCTGCTCAGCCTTCAGATAACTCACTAATCTCATTGAACATCAACCGGTGGAACAGTGTATGACATCACAGAGACATGACATAGATAAGTAGAGACTGACACAAAGGAAGGACAAGGTAAAAGGAAAGCAGAATACAACACCCCTCCCCTTAACCAAAAAAGATGTAAAGACAAGAGCACAAAGAGAAGGAGAAAAAGTACAACAGAACAAAAAAACAAACACATGCATACACGCCCACTACAAAACGGTAGAGAAAAGGGCGAATATACAAAATGGGTGTGGGTACAAAAGTCGTACCAACACAATCAAATAGTTATTAATATGAGAAAACAGAACTCACATTTAATGAAAACGAATTCTCCTTCATTAATAACTAAGAATATAGAACTGAAGACCTCACAAGATAATGAGGAACAATATAGTTCAGTAACGTAGATAGAAAATGAAGCACAATAAAAGTGAGCCCCTGCGGCTCCTCACAGCAAGCATTTGAACTCCTCTAAAATAGAGCACAACAAGAATTTGAACTCCTCTAAAATAGAGCACAATAAAGTGGTTCATTTAAATTGACAATAAAACTGAGCCCCTTTGGCTCCTCACAACAAGCATTGAATTCCTCTTAAACAAAGAGCACTCAAGAGGTTCATAAGAAATGACAATAAAACTGAGCCCCTTCGGCTCCTGACAGCAAGCATTTGAACCCCTCTATAATATAGAGCACTTAAGTGGTTAAACTGAAATTACAATAAAACTGAGCCCTTACGGCTCCTCACAGCATACACGTGAACTCCTCTAACATAATAGAGCACTTATAATATGGTTCACATGAAACAAGAACTAACAACTGGGCATCACTAAAGCTCATCAACAATAAGCAAAACAAAAATGGAGCACCTAAGGCTCCTCACTGTATGCATGTGAAACACTGAAACTGAACACCTCTAAATAATTAGAGCACTTCCGTGATTCATCAAACTTTTATCACAAATAAAACTGAACATGAACAAAAGTGAGCACACCAGGCTCTTCAACTTTAAACTTAACAAGAATGTGGCTCCTCACAGCAACACTTGAAGCATTCATCAACATGCATAGTTTCTTCCTTTCATTCTTTCTTTCATTTGGAACATTAAACCCCTCAACAAATAAATGGAGCACCTCAATAAAAATTTAGCACAAGTGTGGCTCCGCATAAAATACACCATTAATGAAATGAAATGACTCAAAAAACGCATCACCATAAAATCAAATATAATTGAACACCTCAAAAATCTTGAGCACAAAAGTGGTTCCAAATTCCAAAATAAATCCCACACGCACACATATGCTAGCACTCAACTGTAAATTATAGCAGAAACAGCATACTGCGTAACTTAGTTAATATGCAACAGAATAGATCACAAAAGTTTAAACATAACAAGTTAAAACAATAAAAGTAGTCACCGTCGTCAAATCTTGCGAGACAGTTCTTTCCCTGAATTGTTGACTGAAATGTGAACGAAAGGGAAAAGAAATGATAAAGCTTCATTGCCCAAAATTCTTCCGTGAGTACATAGACCATATATCTTCATGTACATGCAGGCAGTTTCCTCACGTGCGGAGCTGCAGGAATTAATTTGTAAAAGACCATACAAGTTCTTATTTCTCCTTACATAAACAGAACCTTGTTGATGAGGCAGTCCCAAGTTTAAGCACATTCCCAAATAGTGGTAGTTTCATATTCTATAATGTTCTCCCAAAATAGCAATTTTTACAAAGGACTTCCACATGCTGCAACCCCCACTTATCAGCGTAACTCAGAGCTGCAGGTGTTGCAGACTTGGGCACAGTGCAGACTATTTTTGCTTCCACTGGTGTCTCATTTGCCAACTGCCGGCTACATCTCCGTCTGCCAACTCCCGCTCACATTTCCGTCTTATTAAATACCAAAAAGAGTACCTGTATTTGATGTTTCCACACGACGAAATGTCCACAACTTTATCAGCACTGGAAAACGGTGCGTGGTTGGAGAAACAGGTATGAAACGCCAATACCAACATGGCGGCACACTGCGTGCACACAGCGTACGCTGCACCGGGTGGCTCTCGGCACCCTAGAGCTGTGAGCACCGTAGAAACAGCTAAGCAGCCAAAGATGTCAGAATGGCTACAGAACTGCTCCTCGCAACCAGGTAAGCATTAATTACTTTACCGGGCTCGCGCAGTTTCTTTTTTTTTTTAAAGAAATATGACAATTAAACGTAGAGCAGCTTTAAAAAAAATGTGAAGATTGAACAAGATTGAACACACAGTACCTGCGCAATGGCGGCACACCAAATCCAGTAGAAATCACCCACAATTGAAACACTTTAAACTTTTCACGGGCCGCAGGTTCAGAAATATCACTTTCCTAATGGCTCCCAAAAGGTGACAGTTATCCTCAGAACACAATTCGCTGCTGCCCCTTCCTAGCACACGTGGCTGCTCCCTCTGGACAGTTGAGGAACAAACAATTCATCAATTTCAGCATTCAGTTCAAAACGCTGCAGCCGATTATCGGCACACATCGCTGGTCCCTCTGGACAGCTTCAATTCAAAACGAGAACCAGATGTAATGTCCAACACTTATTTCTGTAGTTCTGTAGTTCCATTGTGCTATGTACGCATGGGTTTGTATCCCATCCTCGTCGCCAGTGTTACATTTAGTAAAATAAAGATGAATGACTCCTCGTTGTAATGTTCAAGTACTATATTTATTCTTGGGATTAGATGGTCAGGTACAGCATTCAAGTAGAAATGTAATCTGGTAAGAAACCCCACCGGGAGCAGGTACCTTCCTGCTCACCTTCCAGATAACTCACAAATCTCATTGAACATCAACCGGTGGAACAGTGTATGACATCACAGAGACATGACATAGACAAGTAGAGACTGACACAAAGGAAGTATAAGGTAAGAGGAAAGCAGAATACAACATTTCTTCCTGTAATTTCTTCAGGATTAGTCTCCCTCTGTTCATGTGCAATAGGCAACACTCAAGTGTTTCAGGAATACTTTTGTGCTTCTGAACCTTAAGCTGTCTGGCCTTTATGGTGTTTTTTAGTTGCTCCTCCTTATTTATCGTCTTTAGTTCGCAGTTGGGATTAACCGCAGCGATGCAGACATTGTGGAGTCATCCCTTTGAGAAGTTATCTAGGATGGAGATGAACTTTCTGAACATAAAACATTTTCTCCTGGAGGCAATCAAGTTCACTGGAAGGATGGGAGCTTAGAAGTCTGTAGTGATCAAGTCCACTCAGTTGAGATGGTTTAAGGAGGTTTATTAGAAGATGGTACAAGATCACAGGAAGATTAGAACAGGACCAGATCAGGATCAGTTCAGGTCCAGAGGGAGACCCCACCAGGAGCAGCCAGGAGGCAGCTCAGCCCAGTCAACTGTCATTACTCACTGCAGATTCCCAACATTCTGACAGCATCAACACATTAACATTCCACTGGTGGTAGAATGGCATTGCATTAGCATTAGCAGGATATAACATATCCCCCTTTCTTATAAGGGAAAACATAAAGCTAGAAACATAAGAGGAGAACCTGAGAAAGTGAAAGCAAAATGATTACACAAAAGCAAGGAGAACAACAACGAGAGAACAACGATCATAAGAAAAGCAGTGTGAGAACAACCATAGAAAGAAAAGCAACCAGAGGGAAATTAAGAAACAGAGAAGAAAGAAACTCAAACATAGAAACCATCCTCCCTTATTACACAACAGCGAAGAAGAAAAAACAACAACGTAAGAGAAAAGGATAAAAGAAAGCACAAAAGACTGCCCCAAAGCACACCCACTGGCCAGAACATGAATGAAATGAAGGCTGAAAATGGAAAACGAACAGAACACAGGGCTACAGGCAGCAACAAACGCAGAGGAAGAAAACACGACAGAAAAACAAAAGAAAGTCCAGAATCCACAAGAGACACGAGAAGAAGACCACAGAAGGAAAACATAAAAGAAGAAAGAAACAAGGAAGATGAGGAAAAATATAAGGGTAATCCTCACCTACAAGAAACACCATCATCAATATAAAATTTAAAATATAATCTAAAGGCAACAGTGCATAATAAAATTCTTAACTATATGTGAGGTTCGGGAGGACTATAACCCGAAAACACGCCCTAGAAATATAAGGCAAAACAACAGTAACAGATGGGGCTAAGACCCATATGAACATAGTCCTTGTAAAGTTGACATGATGTCAAAAAACAACAAATATGGGTAGGAACCCATATGGTAAGAACAGTAAGTGTTTGGGTAAGAACCCGCACTAATGCAATAAGACTGTAACCTTTGCATGGGTACACCCTGTAGACGGGTACATTTGAAACCGTACCGATAGAAACCCGCAAATTGACTAATGCGAAAGGACTGTAACCTTCGCATAGACACACTCTGTAGACAGGTACATTAGAAAGCGTACAGGTAAGAACCCGCAAATTGATTAATGCGAAAGGACTGTAACCTTCGCACAGACGCACCCTGTAGACAGGTACATTAGAAAGCGTACGGGTAGGAACCCGCACTGCTGCAAAAGGAGTGTAACCTTTGCATGGATCCTCCAAGAGAGGGAAAAAGAATAGTGCATATGTGAAATGTGTACAAGTGAACAACGCGCAGATGGGACTTAAACCCACTGCTGGCAAAAAGGACTACTGACTCATTGCAATCCCAGTGTAGGGGAACACGAAGCAAGCAAAAAAAAACAGTAGACAAATGATAATACATTTGTAACAGACGCAGAAATGTAATGACATAAACCTATGTCACACGCCGGTGAGCGACTACTCACCCGAGCATCCCAAGCAAACAAATGCCCTTGCCTAAAGGAACAAAATGAAAACAAGCCAAGAAACGAAAATAGACACCTCATATACAGAAGCAGTAATATACGGGGTGTGGAAAAACTTCACACGTAGGAAAACTGTGAGAAAGACTCCTTGGAAAACAGAAACTTGTCTTATTTCAACTTGGCAGTAGATAGCAGTGTAGTTCTGGCCAATCTCGCAGTTTTAAACTTTATCATGCTGCAGTAGAGCAATTTTAAGCTTTTCCATCGTAAGATATTAGCCTTTCACTGAGGAACAAATAAGAACTCCTAGTAGAAAGACAACTAAAAAGTGAACTTCAACCTTGATGCAAGTGTTCTCTGACCTCGATGGGATGTCTCCGGACTCCAAAACATAGGCCGGTTTCGAATGTCCGGTGACTTGAAAGGGAGGACTGATAAGCTGAAGGATGTACTCAACGTTTTTTTTTCTTGACACGAAGTACGAGATGGTTGTCTGTGAGTGAGTGTTGATTTCCAGTGAAATGAGCGTGGTTGGCAAATGGCTTGTGAAACAAGGCAATGCAGTAACAATGGTGCCTACCGCAAGATGGCGGCACGTATTTTATGTCGCACCGGATGGCTCGCGGCATCACCAAGCACTAAATACGTCTAAAAGCAGAAATGCGTGCTCCACAAAGAAGAAGACGTCATGGAGATCTGTAACTGCCTCGCGCAACACCCAGAGCCAGGTAAGAAGCGCAAGCTAAATTCGAAATTTGAAAAACAGTCCAACAGTAGTTTTATCTGTTTAAAATGTAATGAAAATTTAAAATCCAAGAAATGAACGTCGATAAATCATAGGTAAAAATTGAGTCTGAAATGCGGTAAGAGACAGCATAATAAAGCTGTCGCACCTCTGATGATTTTAGTGTCACACTGACAAACTTCCTCCAAAACGGTAGCACAGTTCTGCTGAGCCAAAGGTGATTTACTTCACAACGCAAAGGTCAAATAGATCTACCTCATGGCAGTAAACAGTCCGAGAGTAACTACAAACCAGTGGACGCAGCGCTAATACAGAGGAGCGCTAATGGAAAATAAAAAAAAAATAAAAATTTTTAAAAAATGTCACACATCCAGACCCACAGAAAGGGAAAGCTTGAGCTGAATAAAGTGATGGATGATGAACTTGAAGAAGAATGCCTCATATAAAACAGATGCAGCACACTACGCACTGGAGACAAAAACACTAACAGCCACAGATTACCTTGTTTCTAGTTGCACAAAATACATTGGTTGTGGTACAGTAGACGTTTTTGTGTTACTGCAGACATTTGGGAAAACAGACACACTAAGGAGGAAGAAAAGATGAAAGCATAGATCAACACACTAACACCATCCTCCTCCTTTAATACTGAACAAAGAAAAATGTAAGAAGTGAAATAAGAGCTCACATAAAACAAGTGAATATGATACCCAGACTAGAATACTATGGGTAGAACGACACCCAAGGAAGTACTTCTCACGTGAGAAGACTGTGGCGAAAACCCAATACGCCACCCCTCATGTGAGGGACACTATGGAACTTAAACCCAAGTGAAATAAACATTGTTTGGGACTGACACCCAAATGTACAGAATACGTCACATGGGAATAAAACCCACGGACTTGTGCAGCAGATAAAACAGGAATGCAGCACAGTGTGGCATCAAAAGATGGCTACCCACACACACGACAGCGAATATTTAAATGAAGGGACTAATACCCAACACAAACGTAATAAAGGTGGGACTCACACCCCCTTTAAACAAAAAAATTACTGTGAACGTGGGGTGATGGGACTAAAAACCCACTCCCATCCCTAAGCAGGGATAAAAATACCATTAAAGGAAATGGGACTAAAACCCACTCCTATCCCTTAGGCAGGGATAACATATGTGAAATAGGGGTCATGGGACTGAAAACCCACTCCCATCCCTTAGGCAGGGATACAAAATTTAAAACATGGGGACATGGGACTGAAAACCCACTCCCATCCCAAGACCGGGAAACAATATCTGAAACGAGAAAATGCATAAATAAGAGACATGGGACTAGTACCCACTCCCATGCCAACAAAACATGTACGTGTGAAAAGCAAATTAACAAAGATGGCATGCAGCAATAGCAAAACACTATAAACATAATTTTCCTGTGAATGAAAACATCTTAGCATTTAAATCTCATGAAAATGCACCATAAACTTGTATTACGAAAACGTCAATGGTGTGCCTGTCACCGCAATAATGAGGACAGGCGTTCCTGGGACCCAAGCAGTACAAGGTAGAGATGAAACTGATCCAGGAAACTTGCAAAAAGAAGAAACAAAGCATGCAGAAGAAACAGACTCAATAGAGAGTGTGGTAACAGCAATTACCACTAAACTGGAAGAAAAAGCTCTGTCTGCCTGTAAATCCAATAAAAGATCGCATATGTAACAGCATCAATTAAAATGTAGGGGAAAGTCACTGCCAAGACAAAACTTTCATCAACGGCAGCACGTCAGTAGAAAATTCAGCAAAAGTCTGTTGTTTCCCTTATACACTGCACAGGCACTCGGACTTTGACCAAAGCAAACAAAGAAAAAATACCTGGATATAATTGAAAACAAATAACAAACCAGGAGAGTTGGTGCCGACTTCGTCGATCTTCACACTGTGACAAGCTTTTACAAAAAACCGTTATGAGGATGACAACGCGGTTGGCAAAGCAAACTTGAAGCAGTAGTAGAATCGTGTATGCAGGAGCATCACAATCCCAAGATGGTGGCACACTGAGTCACGTTGGTGCCAGAAGGTTCACGGCACGTCCATGAAGCAAAGCGTCTAAAAGAAGAGTTGAAAGACGTCATTGCAGAACAATACAAAGCTGAACAACTCCAAGAGAAAAAGGCATCGCTGAGTGAGATGCCTCGAGCTCGCTTTTGGAATCTGCTGCATAGCCGTTTAACTGTCACAGGTACAAGTTTAATAATGTAAAATTAAAAATAAACTCACGAAAAGATTCACTCATCTTGCCAACAAATGACCTTTTAAGTTGTATTCTTGGCTGATTATCCCGCTTAATGCCGTGCATTTATATCACGAAAGAAATGGCACCATGAAGTTGCGTGCACATACCACAACGCACACAGCAAAGCTCGTTAAGACTCACTGGCAAGACGATATCTGCATGTGAAAGTGGTGATGAGTAGACGACTCTCTCACTAGGATGAATGTCATTCTATATCACAAACAGCATACTGACGTTGTTAAAACAAACGAACTCCTCTCCACACTGGATGCAGCAACAAAATCTGCAACAGGTTACCATGCTTCTTACTTGCTACCAGGAAAATGCCAGTACTTGATTCAGTGTATAGGGAGTTAACTGGCAGCCATAAGTCTAGTTTGAACTTCTCTGCAAAGCGTCTATATGTTGATGTTGAAGATGCCGAAACCAAATCACAACAAATCATGTACACTTTCACGAAAGATGAACTTGCAGAAAGACAACCCAGCAGCATTACACTCCGCACTGCAGGTGAAAACTCAGGAAACCACAGATATTACTTCAGGCACTGTAGACGTTTCTTGTGGCGTAGGTTCTTCTGCACGGTGTAAGCAGGCTTGAAAGCGTAATTACCGGTGTTGTAGACACAGAGACGAAAGTAAAACACTTCCCCTGACATCAGTAGGCTTACCCTCACTTGAAGGCACAGCACAAATCGAAGACATTGAAGATGTTGGCAGGCTTACTCTCAATGAGGGCACAGCACTTGCGCAGACTATAGGAACAACTGGCAGACTGCTGTGGGCGACCATTGGGAGGTCACTGGTGGGGTCAGGATGCCAGTTGGGGTACCTTGACTTCAGTAGCAGGAGGTTCTGTATTTTAAGTTTTAAGTTTAAGTAGCTTGAAGACCTTGTAGAGGTGACAGAAGCAGGATCTTTAAAAGATCGTCGCCAAAATTCTGTAGTGATCAAGTCCACTCAGTTGAGATGGTTTAAGGAGGTTTATTAGAAGATGGTACAAGATCAGAGGAAGATTAGAACAGGACCAGATCAGGATCAGTTCAGGTCCAGAGGGAGACCCCACCAGGAGCAGCCAGGAGGCAGCTCAGCCCAGTCAACTGTCATTACTCACTGCAGATTCCCAACATTCTGACAGCATCATCACATTAACATTCCACTGGTGGTAGAATGGCATTGCATGAGCATTAGCAGGATATAACATAGATTCTAGACCCTCTAACACTTGCAAAAAGATCACAAATTTTAGGTAACGGGTGAGAGTCGACCCAGATTTCCTTATTAAGAGATCTCAAGTCAATGCAAACGCGTAATTTCCCACATTTTTTGCGTGCGACGACCAAGGGTGAAAGCCAGAGAGAGGATTCAGTGGGCTCAATTATTCCTAGATCGCACAATGACTTAAGTTCTCTTTCTAGATCTTCTCGCACACTGAAAGGTACACCCCTCAATTTATGCTTGATAGGGAGTGCTCCACCCTTCACTAGAATTTTGTGTCTGAACCCTTTAATAGCACCTAACCCCTCACTAAAGACAGAAGGAAAGCGTTTACTCCATTGACACAATTGTAGATCATCAGACACAAGGAGAACCTGTTCGGCAGTACCAGGTTTAAGAACCATCTTGAAAAGACCTTGATGGTACCACCCCAAAATATTAAGTCCTTTTACTGCTACATACACCTTCCCAGTAATTTTCCTGTTTTTGAAAAACAGATCATCTTCAAAGAACCCAAGAAGGTCTATTTTCTGTTCCTCATAAGAATCCGGTGAACGGTCTGGAGGATGAAGGAGTCTTTCTCCCCAAGTTTTCAGAGAACAGATCCTGAGTTATCATGGTAATTTTTGCCCCTGAATCAACTAAAAGATTGAGTGGTTTTACCCCCACAATAATCTCGGCAATAGGATCAACACATTCACTTGACTCATCAATACTGGACACCAATTCATTTGTAACAGATACAACAGATACAACTTCAGGATCAGACTCTTGATCTGACTCTATAACACAAGCAACAGATCTTCTGTTAAATTTACGCTTCATGCATACTTTTGCAAAGTGACCAATCTTTTTGCAGTATTTGAAAGTTACGTTAGCTCCAGGACACTTAGCACCTTTAATGTGGGGTGGATTTCCACAACGATAGCACATCTGCCTTGAATTTTGTAACTCCAAAGTACTTTTACCAGGGTTTGAATACTTATGTGCGTTGCTCTTGGGCACGGATGATTTGTTATACTAGCTTTGACTTTATTATTGGAAGCAACCACGTTTACAGGATCAGTAGGTTTATCCTCTAACTCCTTTATGGACACTTGGGACGTTTCAATGCTTTTGGCAATTTTCACAGTCTCATCTAGAGAAGCATTGGCTAGCGAAAGCAGTTTTTGACGGATTTGCTTGTCTCTACAATGGCAGACGAATTGATCACGGATCAGTTGGTCAGTGAAAGCTTCAAATTGGCAAAAAGAAGCAAGTCTACGTAATGCAGAAATGTAGGAGTCAACATCTTCGTTTTCAGACTGGTATCTTTTAAGAAATTTATGACGTAATACCATTAAGCTGGGTTGTTTGTCAAATCTGGTCTTAAGCTTTAGTATAGTGTCTTGATAAACATCCACTACATCATCAGGCAAATGAACAATATCTGGTAGGTGCTTGAAGATTGAGCGCCCTTCAAAACCAAGTGAATGTAGCAGTAACCATTTTTTCTGTTCACTGTTGAATCTTGACGCACATATAGCTCCCAAATACGTTTGAAAAGCATCAAACCAAATCTCCCACCTTACAGGTGGTTCTCCAGGAGATTCAAGGAAAGATGGAGGAGGAGCTACAGATTGCATAGTGAAAACTATGTTAGATTAAATATTGCGTCTCCCAAAAAACAGGAAAAGGAGAAAAGTATACTTACAGAGAGAACCTAAAAAAAAAAAAAAAATTAAGTATAAGTAGGACATGGACCCAAATGGTAAATGTTTGCTCGGAACAAAATGATGCCTCATAGATTAGAATAATAAAATATGTAAAGTTTCAGCACGACCAACAAATAAAAGTATACTATTTCTGTGGTTTCCCGTGGTATTAAAACTGCTTACTGAAAGGTAACATAAAGTAAAACTAAAAATAGTATTGCTTTTTTGAGTCAGAGCACAATGGTGTGTGAATCACCGTGAATTGAAACACACTTTATGAGAAAAGAAGACTTGTCCGAGGTGTGTGAATCACCGTTGTACTGTAAGTATTTGTTTTTTATAACCAGCGTTTATAATGAAGGTGTGTGAATCACCGTAGGATAGATCACACACAATGTAGCAGTTTGAGGCAGGAGTACAGCTGGCAATTAGCTGACTGTCGAAAGTCTTCCGCATAAACCGAGAGATCGGAAACAAACTCACGCTGATATGCGCAGCGTTACTGGGTTGCTAGGATGCAATGCTGACGTAGGAGGGGTTTTCGTTTCCGGCAAATGGAACGGTTGCCAAGAAACTGACGTGGGCTGAACTGCGCATGCGCGTGTGAAAGAAAACGCCTCACTTTGAGAAAAACACCAACAACACAAAAGAAAACGTCTTTAAAATTCTCAGATGAGGCTCAGAAGGCTCACGCAAATCGACGGGGCATATATTTAAAAAGGTCTGAAGCAGCCTTTCGCCGAATTAAGAATCGCCCTCTCCGCCCTCTCCATACTGTCCTCTCGAGTTGCGCAACGTGCAGAGCCGCCGATTGCCGATCGCCAACAATTGTTATCCTGTGGGTTTACATTCTCAAGGGATTTCTCAGATAGGAAGTTGTGCCTGTGTGTATCCGCTAATCCTAGGAGAGAGATTGCATTCATTAGGTATCAGCATGGTGGATACAATTTATTTCTCTGGATTGGAGAAATGAGACAATCATGCAAACTGTCACAGGTTTTCGTGTGGAACAAAAAGGTCTTAAATAGTCTAACTTTGTGTAGATGGGCCAGGCTGGCAAGTTCAGTAGTGTATTCAGCTGCAGACATGTGTCCTTACTGGCTGGCATAAGAATAATAATAATAATAAATATAATAATAATAAAAGGCATTGAATGCAAAAGACATACAGGGCATTTCATCAGAGGGATAACAGTACCTTGATATGGGTTACATGGCATGCCCCTGCTGGAAAATTTGCTGGAAGCCAAGAGGGAAAATTCCATCTGCACACATAGATCACAAGTTATGGGTATGGCAAGAACTGGTGGCATGGTAGAGAAAGTGAAGAGATTATTGCTAGCAGAGCTGCCCAAAATCACAAAGGAGTCATAGGGGGAAAGGGATCAAATGGGGACGCCTTGAATAAGGTAACAAAGAAAGTTAATATTGAGAAAGAACAGGCACTCAAGAGGCAACTCAGCTTCCAAAATAATCTACACCCAGGGTGTGCAAAAACATACAGATGAAATTTACAGTAAAGGGAGATATGGTAAAGTACCAGGAGCATCACTCGGTAAGACTGAAGCATAGTAAGTTTCCCACATATGATTGCAAAGTCATTGACTGAAAAATATCCAGGGACAACATGCAAAGGCAAAGCGTGTGAATCTATAACTAGGTGATGTAAAAGGTAAGATAAAGACAATACTCACAGCAGATGAGAAACAGCTAGGTTGGCAGCTGTGCCTACGAATGAGAATCACTCAGAAATAAGCAAGGTGGTAACAACCAGAATGGAGAACTAAACACACAGCTATGATGGGCAAGAGGCTAGAGAGAAATAGTGTTTAGCATGATAGAAGGGAACACATAGGTAATAGTGGGCAGAATGAAAGCATCATTACATTAGTACACTGGCACCAACGACAGCAGGGAAAGCCATGATGGCTATGGCTAGAAAAATGAAGAAAGTTAGGGAGGTAATGCTTGAATTACTCACTAAGTAGAGCTTCATTGCTCGAATTATAGTGTACATCCTCCAGCCCCAATGAGTTACTCTTCCGGCTTGTCTTGGTTGGGTGAAAAGTAAAGAGCTGCAAAGTGTGCCTTTCCAGGAACGAGTCTTATGCCAGCAACAGAGAGTGGCGGGCTGACAGTGAGTGACTGATGACTAAACTGTTTCTGGAATGGGTGCAATACCCGAGCAAGGACCTTCCTATGGTCAAGAGCTTTCAGAAAAAGGTTACATTGTTCTCTGCTCTTGCAGAAATGCACTCAATAGTCGAGGAACGGTCCCTTTGACTGACAGAAAATATACAAACAGTTACTTCTTTCTATTTGCCTCAGTTCAAGACATATCTTGCGCCTGGTTGGAGCAGAGGTAGTTTGAGCCAGGTCAATCATAAATCTCCCTACACTAAGAATCAACAAGCTTAACTGTGACTGCTGCTGGTTCTGCTTCTAAACCTCATTCCCACTGTCAGTCCATGGACACTCCGACATTGTCACCCCTTTTGTTGGCCACTTTCTTTCAGTGTCTGTTTGTGTGAATGAGTGTATGTCATACACATGAAGTGTAGTTTGCGCATGTGCAAAAACAAGTTTTGTAGGAGCAAACCTTTCTTGTTTTAGGAAGAATGCACATGTCCTTTTCTAGTACAAACCGGGCCATGTGACTTTCAGCCCTCTCTGTCACTTGACATACGCCTCAATCCGTGGGCACTGCAATGTTGAGCATGGGCGACTCACCATGTAGCCATTCACTAGTAGAGAGCAATCAGATACAGCCTGAAGTACAATAGTTGGCGCTTATAAAAATAATTCTAAGGGCTCTTCTTGCACATGCGCGGTAGTATTAAGATTTATTAATACTGTCATGTTTCTGCTTTGTTAAAAAAACGTAATACGATTATTCTTTCAAATCGTCACAATGTCCAAATAGGTATGTTATTGGGGTGTACTGTTCACATAAAAGTTGTTTTGGAAACTATTGTTCATTTAAAGATTCACACATTGTTGGAAAACGAGGCAGCATCTGTGAGGCCTGCACAAATAACATGACTACATTTGTCCTTCACTGGGAACCAAACACCCAATTGTAGCGCCTGACTCTCAGAGGGTAGCGTTGCAGAGCAGTCTGAGGCTTACTCAAGGGAGGTGGTGTGGGCTAGTAATCGCCATTTGCAGGTGCACAAAAATAACACTCAATAATTGATTGTCCAGTCTGTACTTTGCTTTATAAAAGTAAGAGTACATTTATTAAACACACACACCACTCAATACTATGCACCAATTTACAAATATACATAAGCTGTTGGAATTACTTTGTGACATTGCATAACATCTCCACCCCTCCCGCAGGGGGGGTGGGGTCTAGTACCACCACTCCCATGTATGCACATCAACTTGCCCCCAATGCAGTTAGTTGAACATAACCTGGAGCGAGGGCCCTGCGCACTGGCACCATCCCAGTGGCGACCCACCCCATTACCTCAACAAGCATTAAAAAGTGGTAAACCTGCCTTGGTGACACATGACCCTGACTGAGCATCTCCTACTGACCATAAAGTATGCACCTCTATATCTTAAGGGCTAGCAGTCTGGGGTCTTCACCTAAGCGCAGCAGCAAGAATCCATGTTTACGCACATTTTAGAATGACAGTACTCATCACCTTGGTTGATCATTTGAATGCATTGCAATTACAGCCCCTAAAGGCATCACAGATGAAATCACAGGATTGCGCATATACAGCCAGGCACCCTAGCAGGACTGTCTGGCAACATAGCCCCGCTTGGCTTATGACATCTCCTTACACATGTGACTTACAGTCCCTTCAAAAGAAGTACTCCTGGCAACTACACTTCTCCTGCAGTGTGCCTCTTCACTTTAAAAGGAATCACAGGTAAAAACATGGGATTACATAAATACAGCCAGACCCCCTAGCAGGAAGGTCCAGCAACATAAATCCATTTAGCTTAACATCACCTTACACAGGTACTTCACTTTACACATGTGACTTTCAGTCCACCTAAAAAGAAATAACCAATAGTAAATGCATTTTGGTGCAATTACACCACTTCACCTCCAGGGGATGCCCTTCTCCAGACATCCCCCAACTCAGCCCTTCACTCCGTGATGCACTTCATAGTACACCCTCAGCTGTAGAACATAAGTTCCAGCCTAGAAGGTGTTAAAGGCTGGCTGAGCCCTTGAGAGGTTATTCTTTCAGATGCCCCGTGAAACTTAGGGGTGGACTGTTCTTCTTTATGCTGGGGGAGACTGCGGTGCTCCTGCAGCCCCCCTGCACCCCTTTTCACACGTGAGGGTGACCCCCTCATCTGGGGGGCACCAAAATGGCAGATTTCTTCGTGCTGGGGGGGGGGGGGAGACTGGGCCTCTCCAACAGCTCCCCCAGCACCATTTCACAAGTGAGGGTGACCCCGTCCTCCTCTGGGGGCCACAAAGCACCAAAACAGAAGATTTCAAAATGCCTGGCGACGCACTATGGGGCGCTTCATGCTCCTCTTTACCAGCCCCCGCCACTGGGAACACTCTCCTCTGCCCTCTGGGACTCTGAGAGCGTAGATTCAGCAGTGTGCTGTCTTCACTGGCTCTCTGAGCCAGCCTTTCGCCAGGCTCTCTTTCTGGGCCCCTCTTGTCCCTGCGCAGAGGCCCCTGTTTCTGTGCACCAGTCCTGGGCTCTTCTTCTAGTGCTGATAGGGTCCTGGGGGCAGTCAGGGGGTCTCTCCTTCCAACTGGCCATTGCGCCAGGCTCCAGCACCTTCAGCCTCAGCCGAGCACACACCCCAGAGAGCTTCTCTTCCTGTGCAGGCACTTTTTAAAAGTTGAGTAGGGGGCTGGCAGGAAGTCTCTGTTGGTCCTATCAAACAGCGACACATCACGTCCCTGCCCCTGCTCCCTCCTTCTTGTCCAGCCTCTGGGTTTGTTAAAAATTCTGTCATCCAGTGTCTCTGAAACCCCTTTCGCCCTGCTGCCTTCCCTCCTTGGTGCAGCCTGGTGCCTGGCACCCAGTGACAGCTGCTAATTGATGAGCCTGTAGCCCCTCCCATCTTCTCTTCCTGGAGAGGAGGCCCTAGTTTGTGGAAGAAAGGTTATCAATCCATCCAGCTGAGGTCAGCCCTCAGTTTGGGTCTGGCCCTGGCTGGCTCACAGAAATATGACAGTTCTGGATGACCCAAAAGCAGTACAAATATGACTTTGGACTCTGCATAATACTTCTTTTCACCTCCAATACAATGGACTTTAGTGCATGTCTGGAAACTGTAGGCCTTGTGGAAGTTAATTTAGCCATGGGCCCCACATTCCCTTAAGGAAATAATGAAGTGAAAACACAGTAAAACACACTGACTTTCCCTGGCATGTTTCTTTCCTGCGTATAAAGCCTATTCCATATCACCACCTAATACTGCACAAGTCCTGCCACACCATTCACTTTGTAGCTGCTCCTGGACTGCGCACGCTAGGAAACTCCCCTGCGCAGCCCGTACACGTGTGCACATGCATGTTCACATGTGTCTGCATGTAACCAGCCCGGTGTCCCTTACTCCAGCTGCTGCGCAGTGGCCTGGTCAAGCCAGGGGTACACCAGTAAAATCCCCATGCAGTCTCTTACATCCTGAGTTCACTGTGGGTGAGTCCCAACTTATGAGGCTCCCCCACAGTAAAAGCTCAACAATTAGGTGCTTAAAAATCAAAAAATCCAGGTGGCCCATAGTGTCAGAACCACCTTCTAACACACGTGTGTTTTTTGCAGCCGCTGGTGCACCGTGCTTGTGCAAATGAAAAGAGACTGCAAATTGTTCGAGCACTATTCGCAGAGCACTTGCATGGCCATGTACGTGTTTTAAGCTGTGTACACACAGATATCCTGTGATTGGGAGTGCGAATAAAGGGCCGATTAGTGGGTACAGCAAACACTCTTCTTTGTGCACCCTTCATTCACAAGTGGGCTACCAAGAGATGCCCACATACAACGTAAGGCACCAAACAGACATTGGTCACACATAACCACTGTCCACACTGAACCCTAGGCACCAGGTTGTAAGGGTTTGGGCCCCACCAATAATTTACATTCAGAGCTCGAGGTTCAGGCCAAGCCGTTTCACACTGTTTACTAGAAAGACACCGTGTAAAATAGAGTTATCATCATGCCTGAAGGGGCAGGGATGTGTCCCAGCCATTTCTCATTTGTAGGACCATGCATCAAAACAATCAATACGGAATATCTAAAATACTTGTTGAAAAAGGGCCCGTTTTAAGGACACAGAGCAAACTTACCTTTGTTTTAAAATGTTAACATTTTGATGCACTTTAAAATCAGATACATCTTACCATTTAGAAAATATACATATGATTTACAAAAGGTAAAATAATAGCCTTATGATTTATTTTCCAACGTCCTTTTGTGCTAATATCTATTTATTGTTGTTTTCTAAGAAGGTCTCTTCAGGACACCAATAAAACAGGGATCAAGATGACAAACCTCTGAGATCTCTGCATGTAGCTTATATCTCAAAATAGACATTGCAAATGATGTTACATTTATATGCTATCTACATTGCAAAGTTTCCACCCGAGCTATGAGTGCAACGATGAGATTGTGCCAGTAATGAGGAAGTTCATCGTTGCACACTGTCTAACCGAATTTTGGGGTTCAGGGAAGCACAGCTTGAGTTTTTACCACTGGTTGTTAGCACTATACCATATGAATAAACAAGCGGCCTATTCATGGCTCTGGAGATGGGGATATTTGTTCGTTGCTGGGTCTTTCCATAGCCAGGTGATAATGCAAGAAGCCGCTCATATGAACTGAGCCCCACCAACAATTTAGTGAACCTAGCTCCCCTGCACACTGTAGAACATGTTATGCTCGTCTTTGTGCAATACATTCGTGTAGCTACTAAATTCTCAAACACAGCTTGATTTTATAGGTTGAAAAAAAGAAAGTAATGTATTACTCGCACTTTCCACTCCTTGCTTAACATCCGGATCCCATTTGGCAGGATCTGGTTTTACTTGTTCTGCAGCCTGCTCTCAACCAACGATTTTCTTTCATGCAATCTTCCCAGCATAGAGACTCTGCGGAACCTTCACATTTCAACATCTGTCTTGATGCACACGCTCTTGCATTCAAATATTGGTTTAATTAGATAGCGTTTGTTTCCAGATTTTATCAGAGTATTTTTAATTATAAAATTTGACATTAGCTTTAATTTGGGAGTAAGGTAGGTCGCTATAGAAGTATGGTATCAATTACTTACTTTGTCTTCGAGTTCACCGGGGAGAAAGTGAATTGATCTTAGGGGTTTAATTAGGTTTACCTTTGCCATGTCTTCATACCTACTATCCTGACTTTATGTGCTGATTGCACATGTTTACTCTATTTGATTATGGGTAGTTGTTTTTTATGTAATAATTTAATTTGAAGATCTCTTTGAAGTGTCAGTAATATTGGTTTAAAAATGAATCACATTTATGTCACTGAGCATGATGTGTCATAGATACGTGTTTTGTATATTTTTCATACAATTTTCAGATAAAAAACAATTGAAGTGATGCCAAAGTTAGGATTGAGATCTGAAATTGTTTGAAATTCTCAAGTTATGGGTTAGGTACACAACATAACAACAACCCAATGCAGCTGCTCATGACCTCACACATGACTTCACAAATAGCATCCTAACTTACATGGATGAAACCACTGATGCCTCAAAACATTTTTTCATTACACAGAGATGAAAGGCTGCTGTAGAGTTATTTATATGTAATATATATCGTGACAAACATTAAAAGTGGCTGCAGTGCCTATACTAGGATGTAGATGTCTTTGCATTACAAATATGTAATTGAAAGGCTCTCTGGCACACTTCCAAGCAGTACATGTCACCATACACATATATTGGAGCTGTAAAGATGCAATACCATTGGCAACATATAGGTGTAAACATAAATGATATAAAAAAGTGGAGAAAAGCTGCAGGAGTTGCACTCACTCTTGACAGATATCTCAACAGACAAGAAAAGCAGTTGTAAAACTACAACCCACTCTCAACATCCAGATGTAGAAATGGTACTGACCATTAGGCCTGCTGCAGTTACACTGACAACACAGAGATACTAAAAAGTACATTAAATACAGTTGTGAGGCCGTGTTATGGCTGTACGCCCTGCTTAGATAAACATAAAAATGATATTAATTTCCTTTAATCAGCAACATATTTGAAAATGTTGAAATGTTTACAGCTTCTGTGATATGATAGATTATGATTAAGACTCCCAGTTTTCCATTTTTACTGATTTTTACAGACAAATACAGACAGAAAACAATGTCTCAATTACTTACCGGTAATTGCATTACTCTGAGTCCTACTTCTTCCCTGCCTCACCAGACACCCATACCACGTGATTTATCACACGGGGACTATAAGTAGCCCCCACCCCACTCAAACCTCCTGTAATACCACATAGACCGAAACCATACCAAAAGGTTGGCCTGGACTACCAGGGAGGGAGGGAGGGATGTAAGTAATGGAAGCGAGGGAGTAGGACTCAGAGTAATGCAATTACCGGTAAGTAATTGAGACATTACCTCCTCATCCCTCCCTCGCTTCCATTCCTTATGCATTGTTCATCTGCTGTGAGGGGGGATCATGTCCTCATCTCTGGCTCTGGTGGCGTTACAGTTGT
Source organism: Triturus cristatus (assembly GCF_964204655.1). Classification (NCBI taxonomy): domain Eukaryota; kingdom Metazoa; phylum Chordata; class Amphibia; order Caudata; family Salamandridae; genus Triturus; species Triturus cristatus. The sequence continues at coordinate 455,349,821 of NC_140579.1, read as the reverse complement.
TCGTTTGGGCGGAGTCTCATCTAGTGGCACTCTCGGCTGTTCATATTTGGGGGGTGTCCAATTCCCTGGCGGATGCTCTTGGCAGGACCATCCCGTCCTCTGTGGATTTCTGCCTCCGTCAGGAGGTGTTTGTGGTACTGACGGTGAGATGGGGTGTTTCGGTGGTGGATCTCTTTGCGTGTGTGGGCGATGCCAAGGTGGCCCGGTTTGTCTCCCACAGTCGGGAGGGTTCGGCCTGGGCAGTGGATGCTTTCTCCTACCCTTGGCCTCGCGGGCTTCTGTATGCTTTTCCTCCCTTCCCCCTTCTTCTCCACTTCCTATTGAGGGTCCGATCCTTGGGGGCTCCGGTGGTTCTGGTGGCTCTGGCTTGGCCTCGTGCCTCCTGGTTTCCTCTCCTGGTGGAGATGGGGTCAGGGGTGGAGTGGTTGCTGCCTCTGTCTCCGTCCCCTTTGGTCTCCCCGTTGCCTCCCCCTCTCGTCTCCGATTACGGTGTCCCCTCAGTTACTGCCAGAACCCCTCTGATCATGCATCCACGAAAGGGCATAGCGAGAACGGGGGACCTAAGACACAGCGGAAATACGTCTCCGACCCCTCAGGAGCAGAGAAAGGCAAAAACCCCAAGCATTCCCCAAAGGGTCGGAGAAATGCAGGAACCCCTTCCCGACGAACAAACTGCCCTGAAGAGGTAGAAGGTCGATGACTTCCTGCCCTGTGAGGGGGACCAGAAGCCCCTGGTCCGACGAACAAAAGGATAAAAAACAGCCTCACAAGAGGCCCTTACTGTAATCAGGACCAGACACAGCCAGCCGAGGATCCCTGCCATCCCTACCGCTGCCACTTCCCCTTCCGGCCTCCAACCAAGACAGCCCCAGCCACACAGGACCGGTGACTCCGTCAGCCGGACCCCACCCGCTCTGCCACCAAGAGCGCACTGCTACTTCAGACGCAGCGAGGGAAGACATCGCGCTGCCCAGGCCAGCACCACCAGGCCCCGCAGGCAGAGAACAACGAGGGAGAGGTCCTCCCACGAAGAATCCAAACGAAGAAATCCAGAAGAAGAAGACCGCAGCACCACAAATGGCCAGCGCGTGGTGCGCGCATCTCAACAGGTGAGACAAGAAGAAAACAGGAGGTTTGAGGGGGGTGGGGGCTACTTATAGTCCCCGCGTGATAAATCACGTGGTATGGGTGTCTGGTGAGGCAGGGAGACCTCAATGCGTAAGGAATGGAAGCGAGGGAGGGACGAGGAGGTAATGTGTTTCCAGTCAGTAATTCAATTTTTTTAAGTGGAGAAATGCATAAAATTGAGCATCTTCTCAGTGACTCTCCTTGTTGTTGTTCATGATTTCCCAGTCAATAGTCGTGCAGATTGAAAGTATGTGGAGTCAAAAAACACATTACATTTCCTTAAATAACTGCATATTTTAACATACTTTTGTGCTATTGTGGAAATATTATAATGTGACTTTATAATTTTATTATATTTGGCTGCTAAATGTGCTGAAATCGGTGAAAGTATGAGTGCACATTTATTGGTTAAATAAATGTGGCTATATATAAGAGATACCGCATCATTTATTCACAAAACACAAAATAAATATAGATAAATACAACTAAAATGCCCATAAAAGAAATGTGCATAATTACCAATGGAAATGTTAAAATAATAAATCTAAAGAAACTGGGAGCCCTAATTTTGATGTTGCTGAATTTATATTTGATGTCAGTGACCTCACTGGTTGTATTATTTGTGACATCATATGTGATGTTGTGTGATATCATATGCAGTGCTATTTATTGGTTAATTTTGACTGCATATCATTGTTCATTTTTTGTTTTGGATTGATAGAGCGCCATGTGATTCTGAGATTTGTAGGGGTGCACCATATTCACTGTTAGTCGGCACCCGCATATAATCAATGTATATTTAGAAGCGTCATAGAAATGTATTTGCTATAATCATGTAACATAGAAGTGTTAGAATGTAATAACGTTTTGTGAAGTTTAACGTTGCAAGTTATCGTGAATGTATTCATTACAACGTTGCTGATTAGTTTTCACAGAATACTGTAATAGAGAAAATGCGTGTCATGTTAGAATCATAATTGTAGGTTGCTTATTTACACGTTGGTAATGTCGAATTAATGCCTAGAATGTGATTTCGTAGTGTGGTTAATTTTGTTAGGCCTAACCGCATATGTAGAAAAGAAGGCCTGTTTATTTCTTATTTTAGCCATGTTGTAGGCCTGCAGGGTTTTCTTTTTTTTGTCTTTTTTTTTTTTTTATTAGAAACCGTAGGTACACGATAAAATATAGACAAGGGCCTACAACCACCAGGGCCGGCCGCTATAGAGCCCGAGGGCCCGCAGTGCAACGCCACACATTCAAATGAACCAGAGGCAAAGCTCCCGGCAGTTCGTGAGCACATGTAACAGGCTGTGGCCATAGGCCAGGAGCAATCGGAAAAAACAGTTTCATTTTCTATTAAATATAAAACACACTCAAGGCAATGAGAGACCCGAAATAGCAGCGTGCCCTTCCCAGGACGGGGAGCAACGTACAGTGTCCAAAGCAATTCTTGTCTGGAAGCGGTAATGGGGGGCAACGGGAAGACAAACCATGGAACACACCTCACACCGTCCCGCAGAATGCGTGGCTAGGGGGACAAAGCAATATCGACCTCTAATGGCAAAGGCGGGGTGCAGATACGTCCACGATATAAATTCCATGGACCCCATACCTTAGTCCATTTCCCTGGCTTGCCTCTCGCCACATACACCGTCTTTTCCCTAAACATACACCAGTCCATATTCTCCTTCCATACCTCGATCGTGGGCGGCCTCGGGGAGCCCCATAGCTGTGCAATGTTACGCTTAGCCACCATATACCCCAGAGTCACCCACTGCGTCTGTGCCGCATTATAATCATTCGGTTCCCAGACATTCAACAAACACCTCCTAGCCTCTGGCAACAGAGCGACGTGCGTAACCTCCTCCATTACGGTGTGGATACCATTCCAGAATCGCACAACCTCCGAACACTCCCATAAGATATGAAGAAAGGTACCCGGCAGGCCACATCCACGCTTACACAGTCCATCCATCGAGTAACCCATACGCAGCAGACCGGGCCCCGTGACATACACTCTATGAAGGATCTTCAGCTGTACGAATCGTAAGCGGGCCGGGATTGCCACCTCTTTCGGGGAGGCCACCGCCGAAACCCAGTCCTCATCGTCCAGTTCCAAGCCATCGCCCGTCTATGCCTCCCGCAGACGGAGCAGCAAGTCCGCGCGATCATTAATGAGTTTCTTATAAATCAGAGAAATAGTGCTGTCGGGCACGTAGCCATCCAACACTCTATCCTCCAGTGGGGAATACTCGGGGATAGCAGCAACGTCCGGAAAAACCGAACACAGCGCATGGTAAACTTGCGCATACCGGAAGTACTCTCTATTGTTTAATTTATATTCAGTTTTAAGCATTTCAAACGTTTTGAAAGACCCCTTCGCCCAAAGATCACCCACCTTACATATACCAATCATATCCCATTTCTCAAAGCCTTTCGATCTCCACAAACAGCCAAGCCGCCCGGAGGCATACAACGGCGTCGCCCGAGTCAAGCGATCCCTCCACCCCATTGCAGCATTCGCCGCGTGCCACACACGTACCGCAACCTGCGTGGGTCCTGTCAACCGCGTGTCCGGGGTCACCGAGTACAGCGCCCTATTATAATCCCCACCCGGGAGCAGAAATTTATCCATCTCGAAGGCCGGATTCAAGGCAGGACCGTATATCCCGTGGTTCACCGCCGCCAACTGAGACGCCCAATAGTATCGTTTAATATCGGGGAGGGCGATCCCCCCATCGTACCAAGGGAGCGTCAACTTGGCGGGAGCAATCCGCGGCCGCCCGTCCCAAAACAGTTGGCGCTGAAGACCCTCCACCTCCTGGAAATAACGGGCCGGCACGACATCTAGAGTATTTTGCAAAGCACACAAAAAGCGAGGTAGCGACATCATTTTAAACAATGCCGCCCGTCCGAGCGGCGAGAGCGGAAGTCGTCGCCACCTCGTGACGTCGGCCTTTAATCGCTGGAGGGGAGGGAGGAGGTTTCGCTCATAGCGGACCGCGGGAGCCAGAGAGATAAAGATTCCCAAATATTTGAACCCCAGTGTAGCAATTTGGATGGGGCAATCCCGTGGCAGGAGGGGGGCCTCGCCCGAGAGGACGTAAACACATGACTTGGCCCAGTTAATGACCAGGCCAGAGTTGCGACCAAAGGAATTCAGTACGTCCACCAATACAATTAGCGACTGTCGGGGAGAGGTGAGATACAGAAGGATGTCATCAGCATAAAGGGAGAGACGGTCTTCAAACTCCGGCGTCCATCTAATGCCTCGCAGCGACGGCTCCCAACGCAACCAGGCGGCGAGAGGCTCCAAAGAAAGTGCAAAGAGAAGGGGTGACAACGGACATCCCTGCCGCGTACCTCTCCCCAGTGCGAAGGGAGCCGACACCCTACCATTCACCACCACCTGAGCCAGTGGGTCAGCATATAATAATTTTACCCAACCAATAAACTCAGGGCCGAACCCAAATTTCGCCAACACGGCCCAAATATACGGCCACTCCAAAGTGTCAAACGCCATAGTGGCATCTAAAGATGCCAAGATGGCCGGCCCACGTATAAACTCCGCTCTAGCAAGCACGCCGTGCAACCGCCTCAAATTCAGAGCGGTATTCCGATGGGGTATGAAACCGGACTGATCCTGATGAATCAAGTCGCCCACGACCCAAACCAGTCGATTAGCCAATACCTTAGCCAGAATTTTGGGTTCTGCGTTCAACAGCGAAATGGGCCGATAGGAGGCGCAGCGATCTCGCGGCTTCCCCTCTTTGTGTATCACAACTATGTTGGCGAGGCGTTGGTCAGGGGGGAGGAAGCCCGCCGCACGTGCCGCGAAAAACATGTCCCGAAGATACGGCGCTATCTTATCGGGACGCAACTTATATAGTTCGATGGGAAGACCATTAGGACCCACAGCCTTACCCGATGCGATCGAGCGAGTGGCCAGAGCGATCTCATCTGACGACAACTTCGCCTCCATCAATACTGCATCAGCCTCCGATAGGGTTGGCAATGCAATATCTCTAAGCAACCGATGAGAATCCTCCTCCGAACGCACAGAAACCGGAGAGTATACCCCGCGGAAATATTCCGCGAAGCAGTCAACGATCTCCACCGGGTCAGTCACACGCACTCCATCCATTCTCTCCACAACGGGCACCACCCTGCTCGCTCTCTCCTTTTTATCCAACCAAGCAATCAACTTTCCGGCCTTATCCCCCACATCATACAATCGTCCTTGCTGCTCTCTACTCCTCCCTTTAGCGGCTTCCGTGACTAGCGCTCTATAATCTGATTGTTTGAGGCTGTAAACGTGCAATTTCTCATCAGTAACTCCCCGTTCCAAGTCCAACTCCATTTCAGCTATTTCAGTTTCCAGGCGAACCACCTCTGCTCTCTCGCACCTCTTAGCATGGGAGATAAGGGACAAGGCCTGCCCCCTGATCACCACTTTATAAGACTCCCATAGGGAGACGGCCGACGACACAGACCCCACATTATCATTAAAGTAGTGATCAGTGGACTTGACCAGTTCCACGCGGATCTTAGGGTTACGTATATACCAAGGGCTAACGGGTGCTACTCTCCCCTCTGCCCCAGGGACAACCTTCAGTTGCAACCCTATAGGGGAATGGTCAGAAATACCACGGGCTAAATGACGCACCTCCCCAATCATACCAGCTTGGATCGCCGGCATAAGCATATAATCAAGTCTCGAGAGACTCCCATGGGCCCCCGAGGGAAAGGTATATTGCGCCTGTCCCGGGTGCATCAATCTCCAGCAATCTACAAGTCCCAAGGTGTCCAAAAAGCCACCCAACCAGGCCTGAGCCCTAGGGAGATCCCTGGGGGGGTGACGGTCCTCCAACCCAGAGACAACAGCATTAAAGTCACCCCCCAACACCAGAACCCCCCGAGGGAGTCCCAGGACCAAACGCCCCAGATCAGCAAATGTAGCCGTCTGTAACCCCGGAGGCACATACACAGCAACGAGCGAAACAGTCCTACCCTCCCATCTCCCCACCAGTGCCACATAGCACCCCCTATCATCGTGATGCACCTCGTCCACCTCCAATGGGAGAGAGGCCCTAACCAAAATGCCCACTCCCCTTGAGCCAGAAGTGAAACCAGAGTGAGCGGCAAGGCGATAGCCCCTCCTATTTAGGGCATGGAAGGAGTTCCCAATCAAATGTGTCTCCTGCAGGAAAACAATGTCGGGCGAAGTCTGTTTCAAAAACTGCAACACCACCCCACGCTTGATCCTGTCCCCCAGTCCATTTACATTCCACGAAAGGATTCTCAATCCCCTACCCCCCATCCCACTCCCGTGCATGATACCCACATCCCGGAAAGCACAAACCGGATAAGTCAGCAGAGAACTTCACATTGCCTTGCGAAACAAACAAACAATCCCCAACAACCCCCCTCCCCCACAATCCCCAAACCACAACTCCCCCCTCCCTGCACCCCTGCTTGAGCCCAAACAGCCCCCCCAACTTGCAGTGTGCCTGTCGCCCTAACATATACCACAAAAAGAACCCCAGAAGGAGGAAAGGACCCCAATAAGCTCCCCACAACCCCCAGGCATTTGGAGGGCATATTGTGCCAAACTAGGGTCCAGTTGAGCCAAGGTACAAAACGTCACCAGTCCAGTCCATCACCAGGAACCAAGTTCTAGGCCTGCTCCACCAAATCCTGTCCGCGCTCCGCCGTCCGACTGTCTCGATCCTGTCCCCGAGGCAGGGCATCCAACCAGTCTCCAACCGCCTCCGGACGGTCGAAAAAGTGTGAGCGACCCCGGAACTCAACCCGCAGCCTAGCCGGGAATAACATCGCATACTTCAGCTCCATGTTCCTCAGGCGCCGTTTGACGCCAAAAAATCCCAGCCGTTGTTTTTGGACCGCTTGCGTGAAGTCCGGGTAAAAGCTAACATTAGAGTTCTCAAACTTCAGCGGCCCGGCCACCCTCGACGCCTGAAGGATAGCATCCCTATCCCGAAAGTTAAAGAGTCGGGCGATTATAGGCCGCGGGGGAGCACCCACTTTGGGCACACCACCCCGAATCCTGTGGGCCCGCTCCACCGCAAAGAACTTGCTCAGTCCCTTGGGCGCGAGACGATTGATCACCAGATCCTCCACAAAAAGATCCGCAGCAGAATCCTCTGACCTTTCCGGCACTCCAATGATACGAACATTGTTCCGTCTAGCCCTGCTCTCGGAGTCCTCAAGTCGACGGTCCGTCAGATCACTGGCTAGCCGCAACCTACGGACCTCCGTCTGCAGGGCGGCCACGTCAACAGTTAGACTCGACGCCGCTTGACTCAAGGAGTCGACCCGCTCGTTAGTTTTGGACAGGTCTGCCCTGACCAAATTCACATCGATCAGGACCGCGTCCAATTTATGAGCCAAGGTATCAAACTGCTGACCCACAGTGGTCTTCATTTCCTCAATGGCGCCCATGACGTCCAGCAAAGTCAATTCTGACGATGGGTCTGAGACCTCTTTAGACCTCTCAGGCGATTTATGCGAGCTACCAGGGGATCCCTTTGCCTGCGCATATCGATCCATATTATTGACCTGGGTATAGGCACCCCTCCGAGTTGACTTGGGTTTCGACTTGTCTCCGTCTAGTCTCGCCGCCATCGTCTGGAGGCCACCAAGGTTGGCACCCGCCCGCACCAGGAAAAAGAGACCGGGTAGCTAATTCAATTGAACACAGCCGTCGCCGACAGTAAGCCCATGTATAGTCCGAGAGTCAGGCCAGACACTCCGCCGTCCGCGCCCCTCTGAAACACCAAAGTCTCTCAGCCGATATCAGAAAACGAGCTTGAAAACGAAAGTGAAAGTGCGGGGTCCGTGACAGGTCGAACCCAACCAGCCGCTGTTGTTCACTTCGTACCCGGGCACTTCATCAGCTCGAGATCGGGACCAAGGCGAGAGCAGGCCGCAAACTTCGGAGTGCAACCATTCCGGTTCCCGGCGTCCGATCCGGATTTGGAAAACTGTGGCACCTCAGCGCAAGTTCATCTGCAAACGCCCGTCGAATAAACCAGGATTAAGTCAGGATAGACGTGGGAGGTTGCGGGGGCCCTCGAGAGCCGTAAGCCTACGCGGCCATCTTGGTTGCGCGCTAGGCTCCTCCCCCCCAGGGTTTTCTTGGTTATGGTTTGAGTTGCAGCGAAGTGTAAAACTTCAAGATGCGAAGAGTTTTTCTTTTTCGTTCCCATGTTTCTGTTGCAGGTGCAAGGACATTTAGCTCGTTAGTGAGAATAAGTCTTTGTTTTAGGAGTTGAGATACGGTGTGGAGCCAACAGGGGAGTGCATTGGAATGTGCAACTGTAACTCTTAGTATGGAAGGTGCCTGGGACCCAAGGACAAGCTAACGGACGATGGAAGATGGACAGCTTTGGATGGAAATTTACCGGAGGAAGACCTGGCTGAAGAGAGGTGTCAAAGGGCGTGTTCTGAATTATTGGGGTTTTGTATTAGGGACAGTGCCCCGTGGGTGAGGCAGACAAGGCTTAGGTGGGAAGCTAGAAGGAGCATCGAAGATCGAGCTCTCACTAAGTGAAGACTTCTTAGGAAGTTTAACTTCTGCCACCTTTTCAGTGATTCTCTTGCATGGGAGGGAATGCTAAGTAGGGATGCCACTTTAGAATAGAGTAGGGACAGAAAGGTTTTGACTGATGATTCCCAGCATTGACATCAGTATTTCGATTTTCTATTTGATGCTTTTAGAATCTGTAATTCTTTTCATTTTTAGTCGAATGCGAATCCTTCGTAGGCTAGCTTTTGTGTTAGTGCCCATTTATCTTTTGTGCCTTGTATTAAGGTGCCTTTATGTTCAGATGTTTTTGCTCATAATAAAATCTCGGAAATTTTAGATCTTGAGTCCTTAGTCCTTTAATGATGTCAACTTGCGGTAATTATCTGTTAATAATTGTGTTTATTCCCTCTACGCTATTTGGCAAGTAAAAAGATGCTGGCGCCCTGAAAGGGTTCTTGTAGATAATTGGGTAGACAAGAATCCGGCCCTATCAGTTGGTAGCAGAGACGGATGGTTATTTCCGATAGCGAGGGAAGATCTAGATTAGGATAAGGGATCCTTGAGGCCCATAGACGCTAAGTGATGGTGAATCATCAGATGGTGAGCAGCGGACGGCGGCGGCTGATGGACATCGACAGAGAGTAGCAGTGCGGCAGAAAGCAGCGGTTCGAGGAGTGAGTATGAACAGGGCGAGATGTTGTAGATTGCGGTGTTGATTTGTTGTGTGATGTCTTGCGGAGTTGGTGTGAATGTTGAGTGATTGTGAGATCAGGCTGTGAGCGCGCGCAGCCCGGGAAAGTCTTAGGCTCGACGAGTAGCTTAAGCGATTGGGTGTAGAAGACACCCGCGGTAGATTTTGTTGACCACCCTAAGGGGATCGTGAGGTGCCATCGATCACCTGGACCGAGATAGGGGGAGCGATTGTGTGAGTGCATGACAAGCCGACGCTGGTCTTGGGTTGTTGTATGTGGATTCGAGTATTTGTAACCTATCAGAGGCGATCTGTCTGGCCGGACGGGGACAGACAGTTGTCAACCGAGGTCGACAACTTCGAGAGACTGTGGACGTACAGTCAGAGAAGTAACTTGTTTGGGACAAACGGTTATTTCAGCGTATGAATGGGACGAATGCAAGGGTGAGACGTGAGTTGTGAAGGAGGGGAGCTGCTGCGAGTGGAGGAAATAGTGACGCCAGAGGGTGTTGCGCTGCGATAGGTCGGTTGGTGTGGGCCGCGTTGTCATTGGTGGATTAATACCAGGAAGTAAACGAAAATATTGTGTGCATTCAAAATTTGGTCATCATGAAGTGCTTTAAAGTGTTCCGAGAGTTGTGTAGAGGTGACAAACATGTGGTTACTCGTGGGGGATAAGAAGCCCCTCCCGAGGATACTCCGGCACATTACATGGCAAGAAATGTGGGGTTGCTTACTATAATTTGGCTTGAAAATTGGCATAAAGTTACCCAAGGAGAAGGAGAATTAGCTTTCCCGAGATATGGTTCATTCAAGTTGGAAGTGTTGTACCAGTTGAAGTCTGTAATGGCGGCTTTACGACCTTTGCCGAGGCCAACACAATTTGAGGCATTGCATGCGTGGATTTGAGCGGCGCATGATAGGAAAAGAGATAAAAGCCAGGAAAGGGTGAAAAAGTCAATTAAGGTGTTCCAGGATGCCAGATGGGATGCAGAAGAGAAAAGATGGAGAGTACAGGCAATAGAAGGACACAGATTGTATCCTTTATTGGTAAAGACTGATGGTTTAAAAGTAAAGGCAGCGGATGATGAGGATGACAGCGATACTGATGATAGCCTACTAGAGAGGTTATTGTTTGAGAGACCACCTCCATACAACCCAGATGCCCCGGAAGGGAGGTCAGCCCCGATGGAAGGGACTGGGGGAGTACCAACTCAGTCAGAGGTGAGAGTAGAAGGAAAGATCTCGACAGGAGCTGAGGGCACTAGAAATCAGTCTGTAGCTAGCGCAGAGGTTGGGAGAGGTGCAAGGTTACCGGATGCTCTAAGGGTACCGGTCACTATTGGACCCATTGTTTCTGTTAACGACCCAGATCAAGAGAAGGTCGAAAGCTCAGTACAGTCAGCTGTAGGAGTGAGTAGTGTGACCGAGGGAAGTGGGTCAGTGAGTGGGATGGAGCAGACTCCGAAGCCTATAGAATGGAGTACGCCACTGCCAGCCACAGCGGACTCCTCTAGGGGACAGGGGGAGGCGAGACCATTGAGACCGAGGTCTTTGGCCGAGTCAAAATCAGATTTGCGAATGTGGACACCACCGTGAGAAACCAGAGCCAGAGTGTGATAACAGCAGAGAGCGAACGAGGCACAATAGTGAATCGTTCTGTTCCTATGAGTATGTCAGAAGAGAGTAGGTCATCGGAACGGGAATGTAGGTATGACGAAAGGGATGGCGTGGTTTGTCGAGAAGTACTGAGGGGAGCCCTGAAAGGGAGGATGTTAGACGTTGTAGGATTGAAGGCAGAGGTGGACGAGATAATAAGTGGGAATTTACCTCTTGAGAGAATCTTAATGTACGAACAAGATGAATTGCTTTTTGTGGCGAAGGATGTGACTCGCAAAGCACGAACTGCTCATGAGAAATTGTCGGATTTGGCCAAGCGGTATGAGGTGGATTTGTCTAAAACGAAATCATTGCAAGGAAGTCATAGGTTACAGTACAGTGATCAGGAACTAGAAGAGAAAAGAATCATGGGATTGAGAACCCATATCAAGGATCTCATCATAGCAATGCGTGCATGGGTTATGCTTGACAAGTGGGAGGAAAGATGGTCTAAGAAGAAAAGCTGTAAGAGAACAATTTGAGAGACACCACTTCCGGGTGGAGGGATGACGGAGATAGGGAATTACCCTTTACGGGAGGTGCAGAATGGAGGATACGTCCATGTACCTTGGAGTAGGGGTGATTTGGCTGCCTTCACAAATGATTTTCCCCGGCTTAGGGAGAAACCTGTGGAGTGGTATAAGCAAGTTGATCGCTTTGTCAAAATTTCGAAGGTACTGTGGATTGATCTGAACACTTTGTTCGACATTGTGGTTCCGGGTGATTTGTGGTCGGCATGTAAATTTGCTGTTGAGTGGCCGACTTCGGAGCCTGACAGGGACCCGGTTTTGAATGGTCCGTCGCCTATAGTAATGAAAAAGTTTGAACAGGTGATTACATGGTTGAAGTCGAAGATCTCACCTCAGGACATCGATTGGGTGAAGATAGATAGGACAGTGCAAGAGCCTAAGGAGACTGTGCATGAGTTATATGAGAGACTCTTGCAGGCTTTTAAACAGTACAGTTGCCTAGATGTGTTGGATACGAAAGATATGGGACAGTTTGTCTCTAAGTTTGTGTTGGGATTGAGGCCCGAGGTTAGTCTCATGATACAGCAGCATCTGATTTGTTGGCAGAACAAGCCTGTAGATGAGATTTTACGGTATGCTAGATACTGCAGTGATGAAATAGAATCCAAGCACAGGAAGTTGAAGGATAAATTGATGCTTGTGCAGATGCAAACAGCCCAGGGACAGCCTAATGGGGGAACATTGGGAAGGAGACAGGGAAATAATCAAGGAGGAGGGCAGAATGCCCAAGGTCAGGGAAGGCCAAAGTCAATAGACCCTAAGACAGGAATGGATGTGGCGACATTGAAAAAGGCTACAGCATGTCATCTGTGTCACCAGATTGGACACTGTAGACGCGAGTGTCCTCTGAACCCGTTGAACCAGATACAGCAGGAAGGAGAGTTAGACCAGGTTCCTGTGGCGGACGTGGTCCCCACAGTGACTCGACCTAAGATGGTCAAAGGGGGGACGGGTGTTCCGCAGATGCAGGTTCCCCAACCACCCAAGATACAGAACATGCAACAGGGAGCTCGGACATATTTACAGATGCCGATGTTTGAGGGGAGTGAGGAAAACGATCTAGACCAATTGGCACGACCCTGCTCGAGTGGAGAAGAGGATTATGCGCTTGGAGCTGTCCTAGAGGTAGATCAGAGGGGACCCTTTGTGGAAGCAGATATTGACGGTCACCCTACGACCTTTTTGGTTGATATGGGCGCTACACGATCGACTGTAAGATCTGCAGCGGTCCCAGACCTACCCCTTTCTGGACAATCCATCCAAGTCGTTGGCGTGGCGAATAAGAAACTGACTAGTCCATTGAGTCAATACCAGTCAAGATAGGGAATTTCAGCGATTGACACCAGTTTGTGGTGTCTGATTCTAGTCCAGTTTGCCTGTTGGGTAGAGACCTATTGTGCAAGCTCAACTGCACTATCTATTGTACCCCGAAGGGAGTGGAAGTACAGACGAGGGGCGATGATGCGACCTTTAAGGTTGCAAATCAGCGTGTGTGTGTGGGAATTTATCCAGCATTGACGGTGGAGTAACTTCCACTTGATCTGAGGGATTCAGTGTCAATTGATGTATGGAACCTCAGTGGAGAGGATATTGGATTAGTCAAGGGAGTAGACCCAGTGAAAATCTAGATTAAGCCTAATGTAGAGCGCCCTAGGACGCCTCAGTACAATTTGTCACCGGAAACAATTGCAGGGATTAAGCCTGTGATTGAGTATATGATCAAGCAGAGAATTCTGAAGGAGATCATGGGTAGCCCATCCAATTCGCCTATTATGGGACTACAGAAACCGAGTGGGAAGTTCCGGATCGTACAAGATCTGCGAAAGGTTAATGAGATAGTTGTTCCATGTTGTGCAGTGGTACCGAATCCGTCTGTGATCCTGTTTCAGATCCCATGTGAAGCTGAATGGTTTACAGTGGTTGACTTGTGTCAAGCCTTTTTCTCGATTCCTCTACACGAGGAGAGCCAATTTCTTTTTGCTTTTCTGCTGGAAAACCATGTGTTAACGTGGTGTCGTATCCCACAGGGGTATACAGAAAGCCCGTCTATCTTTAATCAGATCTTGAAGAAGAATCTCGAAGGTCTTGTGCTGCCACAGAACTCTGTTCTCATGCAGTACATTGACGACCTGCTCGTTGCGTCAAAGACTGAAGATGCCTGCAGGATAGATACTGTAGCTCTGTTGAATTACCTGGCGGAGAATGGGCACAAAGTGTCTCCGAATAAGCTGCAGTACTGTTTGAGCGAAGTGCAGTATTTGGGTCACAGAACTGAGAAAGGCAAGAGAAAGGTGTCACCAGATCGCATTGAGGCTATTCTGAAAATGCCTGTTCCTACTACCCAGAGGGCAGTTCGAATGTTTCTGGGAATGGTTGGTTATTGTCGCCAATGGATCCCAAACTTTTCCTTTGAAGCGAAGCCTTTACAGCGGCTGACGCGTAAGGATGTGAGTGATCCGGTACCAAGGGACGAGGACTGTTTAAGGTCATTTTTGAGGCTGAGAGAAGCTTTGTGTGGCGCTCCAGCTTTGGGAATGCCAAATTACAACAAGGCATTTGCCTTATTCTGCTGTGAGAGAGAGGGTTGTGCATTGGCAGTTTTAACCCAGGTTCATGGAAATGTCCGTAGACCAGTCGCCTATTTTTCAGCTACTTTAGATCCAGTAGCTTCTGCGTTGCCCGGATGTCTCAAATCCGTTGCTGCAACAGGTGTCAGTATCGAAAGATGTGAGAGCATTGTAATGGGTCATCCGCTTACTGTTTATGTACCACATTCTGCCGAACTGTTGATGATCAGGACTAAAACACTGCACCTCACGAATAATAGGTTGACGCGTTATGAACAAGTCATCCTTGCTGCAGAGAATGTGATGCTGAAGAGGTGTTCTGTTTTAAATCCTGCTACACTGTTGCCTATTCCAAATGTAGATGATGAAGATTGTGAGGACCATGATTGCCTCGATGTGACTGAATTGTGCACCAAACCGAGACCTGACATTGGCTATGAGCCGCTTCCAGTCTCAGATGAGACTTTCTTTGTGGACGGCTCCTGCTTAAGAGTCAGTGCTGGGCGATTGAAAGCAGCGTTTGCTGTATGTACCATCACTGGAGTGGTTGAAGCCGCTTGTTTAGAAGGAGTATACTCCGCACAGGTGGCTGAACTTATTGCTTTGACCCGTGCCTGTTTGGCTGCTGACAAGATCCGTATAACGATTTATACTGATAGTCAGTTTGGGTCGTTCACGACTTCGGACAGCTATGGTCACAGAGAGGGTTCATGACATCTTCTGGGTCGCCCATTAGAAATGGGGATTATGTAAGGCAGTTGTTAGAAGCGTTGCAATGTCCAGAGGAAATCGCAGTTGTTAAGTGTTCGGCACACACAAAGGGAAATGATTTTGTGTCATTAGGTAATAACTATGCAGATGAAGTTGCTCGATTTTGTGCAGAGCAGGGATGCACATTCACTGAAAGGCATATTGAGGAGAGCCAAGAAAGAACCGATTTCAACGTGATGTTAGCCATGGCCGACACATGGGAAGAACTGAAACAGTTGCAAGATGAGGTTTCAGACCAAGAACGGGATAGTTGGATGCGAGCTGGATGTGGAAAGGGAGACGTGGGTGAATCCTGCTCCCTGCTTCCTATCCATCGCCGTGAGGGGAACGGCTGACTGCACTTCATTTCCCAGCAACACCCGGCTCCGGCGCAGCGCCCGACGTCACCAGAGCGAGCCGGAGCCCCATTTAAGACGCCGGGTCCTCCCGCAGCGCGGGACGCGCGAGGGCTGCGCCGGGGCAAAGCCCGGGCCAAGGGCGGGCCCGTCCTTGCCCGTCAGTGGCTGTTAGAGGCTGGACTGCGCCCCTTCTCTTGGTTTCTAGGACTATTGCCTAGTAAGTTGTACTGGGGTCCAAAAGTAGTACTTGGTATTAGTGTGCAGGGCTACTGGCGGGCTGTTTGTTGTGTAGTGACACCTTCAACATGAGCAAAAGGAAGGCTGAGGGAAGGATAGCGGGCACTCTGGATGATTATCTTACTAGGGTTGAACTAGAAATAACTGACAAAATCTTAGCTGTGGAACGGAGGCTGTCATTGGATCCATTAACTGCTCTGACCAGTGCTGTCCCTGCTGTCGTTAATGACAACCTACCGGACGCATGCCTGGCACCTTGTTTATTGGGGGGTTTAGCTAATGCGTCCCCATGTTCTGGTCATACTGATCCATCTTTTCCATCTAGCCCTCCACCCATCCCTGTAATGGTATCCACACGTGCGAATAATAGAGCAGCTGGTCCTAAAGCCAGAGAACCCCCATGCAAAAAGAGGAAAAGCAGGGTACAAACTAAACCTCCCATCCCCCGAGTTCCCACTGGCCCCCTGGATGCGCTGCCCCCAACCCAATCTACTGCCCCTATATGTACAAGTAATATACAGTGCCCTGGTCAGCAGAGTTTTGACAGCTTAAGCTCCTTATTGCGGGACCAATTAGCGATACTTATTCAACCAGTCCTCGCTAAACTTGATACTGTGGTAACCAGACTTAATCACATTGAAGATAATTTGACGAAACTTCAATCTTTAGCAGTGATAACACCTGCACAGAACACTGTGGAAGTGGCTAGTAGTACTAGTGTTAGGCCTATTATCACCCAAAACGCTATAGGAACCTACACAAGTAACCCCGCGATCTTATCTGCTCCAAGGGCTCAATCTTTTAGACTTCCCTCAGTCCATACTGCAGCTAGAAGTCTCTTGACTGATCACCAGCTTACCGAGGAATCGACAATACCTGTACCACCAAACTTAGTGGCATTGGTAGAACCAAGGAGCCTTCACCTCCCTCCAGAAGCTACACCCTATACAATCATCCTTGCCAATGTTCCACATCTGGCGGAGGGGTCTAGCGAGCATTGGTCTAATTTAAAAAATAAAGCTTTGTACTTCCTAGGTAGGAAGTTTGGGGCGACTCAACCACTTTTTGAAGACTTTAAAATAGTCAGGCGTGTGCCCTGGGTTGGTCATGACCAAAAGGCCCTGAGAGGTGACTGTGTCGTACTAAGTTTTAGGTCTCCCCTATTGGTAGAACGCATCCTGGAGCAGGCAACACACCTTGCTTTCTCCCAAGATGAGATTCTAATCCTACCCTTAGGTTACTTTTACAGGCCAGTAAGGGCAACGACTCTTATGCCACAACGTGCCCCCTATTGTGTCCCCCCATCAGGACCACAACCAATTAGGTTAAATAATCGTTTTGCTGCATTGTCCACTCTGGAGGACAACGATTGACAGGGGGATATTCTTGTGTCGACCTGCCCCGTTTTAAACGGGAGTTTAGTGCGTGTCTGTCGGGAGCCACCTCTTCCCCTGCAATCCTTGCCACAAGCCAATGAATCTGCCCCTTCTGTTACCCCCGTACCCATGAGCATACCTCCCGTCTGCCCTATTAGTGACCCTATTACGGAGGCTCAGTTAACAAACCCGTCAAATGTTAACGGCAGCTTATCATTTTCTTCTTGGAACATAGCCGGACTCCAGTCTAAACTGACTTCTCCTGACTGGGTGGCGTTTGTAGATCAGGTCGATATTTGGTGTTTCCAGGAAACATGGGCAGTGGACCCGATTTACCGTGTAGGGTACGTAAATTACTATAAAGCAGCCATGAGGGGTATCAGAGGCAGACCGGTGGGTGGACTGTCAATATGGGTACGCCAATGTGAAGGCATAGAAGTAAGGGAAGTCCCTACGGATAGTCCCGACATATTGGCCATACATGTTTCCTCTACTAGGGGCCTTAACATTTATATATTTAACATCTATCTTAGGGGAGTTCCTGGTGGAAAATGTCCTCCCCCTGTTTTTGTATTGGACCAAAAACTACGAAATATTCCTAGAACTGGTCACAGGGTAGTGGCAGGTGATTTTAATGCCTGTTTCGAACCACTCGGTTCCGACGATGGGCTTCTTTCCGAGGTTGAGGATTCTGTGTGGGGTATTCCCCAACTAGAATTAAACCCTATTAGCAAATGGTCACAAATAGCCCTTTTTTTAAAGGGGCTCTGTTTGGAAATGGGGTTGCGGGCTGTCAACGGAAGAACATCTTCGGATAGGGTTGGCAAGTCTACCTTTGATAACGGCAGAAGTAGGAGCAGAATTGACTACATCTTAGTTAATTGTGAGCTATGGGCAGATGTCATCGACATGGTGGTGACGGACAGGTTAGAAAGTGATCACAATCCTTTGATGCTGACCTTATCCGATAGTAGCTTTTCAGGAGGTTCTACGGACGACGTATGCTCCTTGCAGGCGCAAGTCACCATGTCAAATGATTTGAGAAGGGTCCGTTGGCCTAAGATTGCCCCTGATCCCTCTGCCCGGGCTGCTATTAGGGAGTTGGTTAACGTCGCTCTCTCTAAACTGTCCAGTTGTGACCCAAAGGAAGAGATTATTAATTGTATTCCAGACATTCACTGTGACTTATTTACAGCTCTTAAAAACTTTTTCATTAAAAACGTCCCAGCCACTGTTAAACCCATTAGTCAGCGGGAAAATACATGGTTTGATGCAGGGTGTAGAAAGTCACGTAAAGCTTTAATTCAAGCAATTAAATTAAGGGAGCCGATAATGATCAGGAGTTGTAGAGCCGCATATAAATCTGCTCAAAGGTCAGCAAAGTTAACCTGGGACGAATCTCGCTGGCGTGAGTTATTCGAGGCTTGTGTGGGCAGAAACATGTGCCATTTTTGGCAACTCCTAAAATGGGGTAGAAACCCACAGGCTATGACTCCGGCCAACCATGTTGCACCTGCCCAGTGGGTTAGTTATTTTGAAAACCAGTTTAAGTCCACAGAAACCACCCTTAATGCCTCGCTGCATCTCAGTGATGCAGGTGTATTAGAGTTTACCTGTAGTGAGGTGTCTCTAATTTTAAAATCTCTCCCCAATGGTAAGGCTCCAGGTCCTGACTGTATACCTGCTGATCTATTCCAACAGGATCTGGATTTATGGGTACCCTATTTAAAAAACCTAGCTAATGCCCTGGCTAGTGGTGCGTCGGTTCCGGAATCTTGGTTTGGGGCTGAAATTCTGCCAATTTATAAGAAGGGCGACCGTTCAGCCCCTGCCAACTATCGCCCAATTAGCTTAATAGATGCGGCCCAAAAAATTACTGCTCGGTTGTTGCTGGGTCACATCACTAGTTGGATTTCCGATAATGACGTCTTGACGCCCTTTCAGGCCGGGTTCCGGACACATGTCGGAACCATAGACCAAGCCCTCAGGTTTACACTTTTATATTGGAAGGAAGTCTACTTAGGGGGGGGTATGCTCTTTGCAGCATTTGTGGACTTAAGGTCTGCATTTGATATGGTGCCTAGACCCAAACTGTGGGAGGTCCTTCGGGAGATGGGTATGCCGGCCGAATATCAGAGGCTTTTAGTTAAGCTGCACACCAACACATATGCACAGATTAGATGGGGTAAGCCTGGGGAAGTGACCACGAGATTCAAAGTGTCCAAAGGGGTCAGGCAAGGGTGTGTTCTGGCCCCTACATTGTTCTCCTTGTTTATCAATGGAGTAACTAGTTACTTTTCTGACTGTCCGACTGATGCCCCCTCGTTGGCTGGAATGAAAGTCCCCTTGCTCATGTTCGCGGACGATACGCTCCTTATTTCAAAAACCCGACAGGGGCTTCAACTGGCCCTTTCTAGGTTTGAGTTATTCTGCCGCGAACATGAGCTTGAGGTCAACGTGGGGAAGACCAAATTTATGGTCCTTCGAGGCCCACGCCCGTTAAAGCTAGGGTTGTTATGGGTGGTGTAAGGCTGGAACAGACTCCTACATTTACATATTTGGGGGTCACCTTTAGTGACAACCTAAGTTGGGGGCCCCAGATAGAATTGCTTAGTTTAAAGCACTCACAACTAGGTGGTGCCCTATTAAAGGAACACAGGCAATCCTGTACAAAACCCATTGCACCTGTGATACAAATTTATGGGTCTAAAATCCTCCCTGCAGTTATGTATGGTGCCGAGTTATGGGGGTTTAGTAATCTAGACTCCCTGAGGGTGGCCCAAAACAATTTTTTGAGGTCATTGACAGGGCTACCCTCCTCTACCCCATGCATCCCCTTGCTATTCGATCTGGGATGTCAACCCATTGAGGATATGATCCGGTATAGGCCCTTGGCGTTTTGGCGACACCTATGGACTACTCCGGAGTTATCCCTTTATGCTAAGGCGCTGCATGAGGTAAAGGATATGAGGGGTTCCCATAGAATCCGTTGGCTCTCAGAAATCAAACGTATACTGACAGAAATGGGCATGGGTGACTTGTGGTCCAACCCTGCGTCGGCTGTCTTCCCCCCCAAAAAATCTTTTAGGGAAGCTTATTGGCTATGGGCTTCACACAAACGATATACTCTTTCTACTGGTAGTTCCCTGACCACAATCTATCTGTCTATTAAGGATCAATCATCTCTTGAAGCATATTGGGATGGAATAACCAAAAAGCTGGATCGGAAATTATACCACCAATTCAGAATTGGTACCCTCCCTTTATGCTCCCTCACTTCTAGTTGGACATTAAATGGCACCGACAAATGCCCAACCTGTATAAACTTGGTTGAAACAGAAGATCACTTCTTATTTGTTTGTCCAGCATATCACCAACCTAGACGAGTCTGGCTGCGACCTGTGTGTCGTGAACTAGGTGTCAGATCAGCCCAGGCCGCTAGAAGGATCTTAAAGACTGATACATCCTCTCTTGTGGTCATCAGTTTAGCCAAATACATTAGTTGGGCGTGGCTTTTACGGAAAAGATGAAATATCACCACTGGTCATATATATTATAGCGTAGCATTACCCCCCTATTGTAAAATGAGTTTCAAGTCGATGTCAAATGTAATGTTTAATACCTTTTTATTATTGATTTTAACCTGTTATTTATTAAATGGTTTTTTACTCTCAATGTTATAAATTTTATATCAATTTGAATTGTATTGATGAATTTTAATATGTCTTTTAAGATGAAACATTCGAAATAAAGACTATTCTGACTTGACTTGACTTGACGTGGATGTGTGGGTTTCGAATGATGGAAGAGCTGTGTTGCCGGAATGTCTGTTGAATCCAATGGCAAGACTGATACATGGTGCTGTACATCTTGGCAGAGATGCGATGGTGCGAGTGTTTCGCCAAACATGGTACAATCCAAAGTTTCGTGCAGCAGCTGAAGCTGTGTGTCAGAGATGTGTTACGTGCCAACAAGTTAATGTAGGGAAAAGGACAGCGGTGACTCTGAGTCATATTGGGAGCTCAGGTGGGCCTTTCAACAGAACGCAGTTGGATTTCATTGAGATGCCAAGGTGCAATGGGTTGAGGACATTGTTCCCTGTTGGCGGTGAAACAAAAATAACGATCACCTGCTCTACACCTGTTAGCACCTACCCTCTGCCGCTGGCAGAGGGTAGGTGCTGACTGAGCCGGCCCCCGACGCAACCCAAATAGGGCGCAGGCAGCCTCGGCAAAACCTAGGAAGCCCCCGTTCAGATACACGAGGGTTACACTAGCTTGGTACGCTCTTTCTGTCTTTGCTGACTAGGTCGCTGTACCCCGCAGCCCCGTACCTCTCTCAACCTCCTTTAGACGTGGGTTACCCTTCCAATCTCTGGCACCCTCGTCTTCACCGTGCACAACCTTTCACTCTTATTTGGTCCTGATGAAACGCCACTGACCCGTTCGGACATTTAAGGCGTGAAACATGTCGACCTTTTATTAAAGTCACATTAGCACCTTGCGCTTATTAGTGACCCTGCGACCTTGTGGTCTTTTTACTTTGCCAGAGGCTCCATAATATTAAAACTCACTTTTTGGACACCCCTAGGCATTTTTATTTCACACACCCTGCACGCACGCAATCACTTTCCTCTCGGATCCACCTTTACTGTTTTTTTGCCCACATACCCGCATTCACCTTACGGCTTTTCTCTTTAAAAGACCTCCGATAAAGAGACCCTTCGGGGGACCGTCGGGCATTGCAGCGCCGGCCCGACGAGGAGCAACAACAAGCCCAATGATGAAGCAAGACATCCCTCGGGGTGTGTGCGGGCTAACTAGAGGCTACATAGAGTCCTCCCCTTCGGGATTGGATCCTTGAGACTGGGGAAATTTCTCTCTGCCTCTTTTCATCTCCCTTCTACCCCCCTCCCCCCCTCTATACTCTCTCTTCTCTTTCTACTTGTGTTGAGCAGGTGATCGTTATTTTTGTTTCACCGCCAACAGGGAACAATGTCCTCATTGATTTAACTGTCATGAGTGGAGCACGGACATTGGACCATAACCAGCTCCTGGTCCCCCTCTTCTTTTTTTGATTAAGCAATGGGTTGAGGTACATATTAGTTGTAGTATATGTATTTTCTAGATGGGTGGAGGCTTGCCCAACTCGTAGATGTGACACATTCACCGTAGCCAAACTACTACTGAGGGAACTTATCCCGAGGTTCGGTTTTCCGACCTCTTTTGAATCAGACAGAGGAACGCATTTCCATAGTGAGGTTATGAAATTGCTTTGTGCGGCCTTGAATGTGGACCAAAGGTTGCATTGCAGTTATCGACCAGAGGCTTCTGGGATTGTGGAACAAGTTAATGGGACTTTGAAAGCCCGAATGGCTAAAGTGTGTTCTTGGACATCTTTGAAATGGCCAGACGCATTACCCTTGGTTCTCATGAGTCTCCGTAGTGTGCCTGATAGCAGGACTGGATTGTCGCCTCATGAGATCCTCATGGGGAGAGCGATGCGTTTGCCAGCGATACCTGCCACTGCTTTGATTAACATCACTGATGATTTGATTCTCGACTACTGTAAAGGCCTGGCTGACGTAGTCCGTTCTGTGTCTCAGCAGGTGCAAGCAGCAGCTGTTCCAGCCGCAAGTGACCTGTGCCACAACTTGTGCCCAGGGGATTGGGTACTTGTGCGTAAACACGTGAGGAAGAGTTGCCTGGATGCTCGTTGGCGTGGGCCTTACCAAATTATCCTGGTCACGAATACAGCAGTGAAGTGTGGGGGATTGCCGAACTGGGTGCATGCCTTCCATACCTGTTGAGTTCCAGCACCCTTGGAAGATACAGCCCCTCTTGTGAATGAAAATCCAGCTGAGGTGGCAGAGCCATCTGGGAGGGCAAGTCAAGCTGTAAGGGTTGCTGATGCGGTTGGTTGTGCACTAGACCGAGCTGAAAGGGGAAGTGCAAGTCGAAGCCCCTAATCTGACTCAGATGAAGAAAGTGTTGCTGTGGGTGGAGTAGAGTCAAACTCTGCAGAAGAAGATAATAGTGCACAGGGTATTCGAAGGGAGGGCAGAAGTGTCACAGAAGCAGAAAGAGTTTGGTCCGTGGGTCAGAGACGGGTAAACTTGCGAGTGGCACCGGGAAGAGATCTTGCCCCAGTTTCTGAAACGTCCGAATCAGAGGAGGCTAACGAAGAGCAAGCTCAAGGTGGCCTGAGAAAGTCGAGGAGAGCAAGAGTGCCGTGTAGAAGGTACGCCTCACCAGAGTGGACATACGCTGTGACTGATGCCAGGCATACCGAGGCTGAAATCCTTGACGCTGGTCAGCAGTTCTCTAAATCTGAGGGTAGAAGTGTTGCTGAAAATCCCAGGATTGGATATCGATGGGATATTGACCCTCAATATTCCGAGTCTACCGCTTCTGAGTAAAGTTCGTGAACTGATTTTGGAAACCTTAGTCTTTCCGACTTTTGTTGTCATACCAGCACCTCAGGAGTTGATGACACTTCGAATTGAAATTTTGCAAGGGGTCCTGGAGCTTTTGGGACCGTACATTGTTATGGACTGATGGTGAACTTTTGTTGTATATAAGTCTTAAAGAAGATAACCTAGACCCGAGTGGAAGAAGAACAAATTTAGGGACTTTCCGTTAGATAAAACAAAAGAAGGCTAGGGAAGTCTTTTTCCTGGACTGTGTAAATAAGGAACTGAAAATTGCTAGGGGTTTTTCTAGCTTCAGGGTATGGTGATTGAACTGGTCTGACAAGAGACACATGAATGAGAAAGAGACTCCTACCTGTTGTCATTGAATTGGATTCTGAGAACTTTTCGAAAATGGCAAAAGCTGGAAATACTCACCGTAGGGCTAAATTAGTGATAGGTACACTTTTAGGGGTAGTGATAGCTGTTATAGTTGCGGTAGTTGTAGCCTCATATGTAGTGTCACATGAGCAGGAGGGGGAGGTACAGGGGACACCTACACCTACCACTTCCAGCCAAAGAGGGGTTACTGTAGGAGCTCAAAGAGCTTTGACACTGAAGAAAGTCGTAGATTTCATGTAGATTTATCTAGGGGTGATTTCAAACTTAATGCTTATGCAAAGCTGTTGTATGAGTATGTTGATGCGATGGATGCGAAGGATTGCTATGTGTGTATGCAGTTGCCTTCTTCTGTAGATGAGGGTATTAGATACCATCACCTTCCACTAACATATGGGATTTCTTGCAGCTTATTGCTTAGCCTGTTTTATGAAAGGAAACAGTTTGAGTATTTCTTTTCCAATTATGATGCAGTACTTCCTGAAGTTCCGGCATTTAAGCATTTGAATAAGTATGATTATTATAAGTCAGAAGATAGACTTCGGACTTATTTCATACCGACTACAAGTCTAGATACAGCTTATGCGCATAGACATAATTTCACCTGCTTGTTGTCCGAAACAGAAAAGAAGTTTATTGGCCAGATTGAGGATAGATATAGAAAACTAACCCAGACACGAAACGCAGGAGAGAGTCCAGTAGATTGGACTGAGGAGGAGAGATTACACAGATCCAAGGGAAGTTATGGACCTATAGCATTAGACCAAGTGCAGAAGGGTAGTTTGTGTGTGGGACGTCCTCAGACCTACTATGATAAGGTTTCAGTGGGACATAGTACGTGTGATCATACCTTTACCATGGAAGATTCTGCTAAGAACTTTTTGCAAGGTCCGGTGCAAGTGATTCCAATGGTGTATTTTGTATGCGTAAAGAATGCATATGTGAGACTGCCTGCAAATTGGTATGGTACATGTTACTTGGCTATCATTTTTCCGAAGATTTACCATACAGAAAATTTAAATTTGTTGGAGACAGGACATCATTCGAAAGTGCGAAGAGCTGTAAGTGCAGGTGCAGTGATTGGTGATATCTTTGGAGCAATGATACCAGGGTTGGGTGTGATTTTGAATGATGTGAAAATAAGAAAGTTGGCGACTGTGGTTGATGAATTGTCAATGAACACTGCTAGGTCATTGTTGTTGGTTGATGGGGAGATGTTATTGATAAGAACTATGGTTTTGCAAAATCGTCTTGCTTTAGATGTGTTATTGGCAAAAGAGGGCGGAGTCTGTAAATTGTTGAAAGTTCAGGAATGTTGTACGTATATTCCAGACAATAGCAAGGATCTGAAGAGATATATAGATAACATCACGACCATTCATCAAGAGATTACGGAGTTGACTGAAGAGAATGTGTGGGAGAAGATTGGTAAAGGATTTGGTCGTATTGGGAGTTGGTTTGCAAACTTAGGACAAGGATTCCTCGGATTTGTACTGAAGCCACTAGTTATTGCAGTGGTTTGTGTGATCTGCTTGTGGGGACTCGTAAGGGCCTATAAATGGTACAGGGGAAATAAGGTTGAGAGAGCTTTCAGGGCGAATGAGATACGAATGGTGAGACTGCAGGACAGTCAGTATCAGAATCTTAAAAGGATGGAGGGGTTCCGACAGAGTAGAATGGCTACTACCACTGTTTAGGTCGGTTCTTTCTCCAAAGGGAATGAAGTTGAGATGGTGTGATGACAAGTTGTCATCAAAGGGGGGAACTGATAGAGCGCCATGTGATTCTGAGATTTGTAGGGGTGCACATATTCACTGTTAGTCGGCACCCGCATATGATCAATGTATATTTAGAAGCGTCATAGAAATGTATTTGCTATAATCATGTAACATAGAAGTGTTAGAATGTAATAATGTTTTGTGAAGTTTAACGTTGCAAGTTATCGTGAATGTATTCATTACAACGTAGCTGATTCGTTTTCACAGAATACTGTAATAGAGAAAATGCGTGTCATGTTAGAATCATAATTGTAGGTTGCTTATTTACATGTTGGTAATGTCGAATTAATGCCTAGAATGTGATTCCGTAGTGTGGTTAATTTTGTAAGGCCTAACCGCATATGTAGAAAAGAAGGCTTTTTTATTTCTTATTTTAGCCATGTTGTAGGCCTGCAGGGTTTTCTTGGTTATGGTTTGAGTTGCAGCGAAGTGTAAAACATCAAGATGCGAAAGGTTTTTCTTTTTCGTTCCCATGTTTCTGTTGCAGTGCAAGGACATTTAGCTCGTTAGTGAGAATAAGTCTTTGTTTTAGGAGTTGAGATACGGTGTGGAGCCAACAGGGGAGTGCATTGGAATGTGCAACTGTAACGGATGTATGACATTACAACGCGTGTCATTACAACGCGTGCAGTTACATTGCATGCGTTACAACGCATGCGATGTTACAACGCTATGCCATTACAACGCAAGTCTTTACATCGACTTGCACTAGATGTCGTGCTAACATTAGAAAAGTGTAATTTACTATTCCAACTCCAGTCCACGTAACAGTAGGGAAGGTGTTGGGATAGTAAACTACACTATTTGTAATGTTAGCACGCCATCTAGCGCAAGTCGATGTAAAGACTTGCGTTGTAATGGCATTGCGTTGTAACATCGCATGCGTTGTAACGCATGCGATGTAAAAGCTGCGCGTGGTAAAAACCGCGTTGTAATGGCTGTTCCCCAACTGTAACTCTTAGTATGGAAAGTGCCTGGGACCCAAGGACAAGCTAACGGACGATGGAAGATGGACAGCTTTGGATGGAAATTTACCGGAGGAAGACCTGGCTGAAGAGGGGTGTCAAAGGGCGTGTTCTGAATTATTGGGGTTTTGTATTAGGGACAGTGCCCCGTGGGTGGAGCAGACGAGGCTTAGGCGGGAAGCTAGAAGGAGCATCGAAGATTGAGCTCTCACTAAGTGAAGACTTCTTAGGAAGTTTCACTTCTGACACCTTTTCAGTGAATCTCTTGCATGGGAGGGAATGCTAAGTAGGGATGCCACTTTAGAATAGAGTAGGGACAGAAAGGTTTTGACTGATGATTACCAGCATTGACATCAGTATTTCGATTTTCTATTTGATGCTTTTAGAATCTGTAATTCTTTTCATTTTTAGTCGAATGCGAATCCTTCGTAGGCTAGCTTTTGTGTTAGTGCCCATTTATCTTTTGTGCCTTGTATTAAGGTGCCTTTATGTTCAGATGTTTTTGCTCATAATAAAATCTCGGAAATTTTAGATCTTGAGTCCTTAGTCCTTTAATGATGTCAACTTGCGGTAGTTATCTGTTGATAATTGTGTTTATTCCCTCTACGCTATTTGGCAAGTAAAAAGATCCTGGCGACCTGAAAGGGTTCTTGTAGATAATTTGGTAGACATTAGGATCATAAACTTAATGTCCCTTCAAATAAAAAGCAATTTCCATGAAGAAAAGCATTTTCAATTTCATTGTTAGGGTTTTGCAACAATATTTTACAACAGGTGTATATAATTTGCCTGTTCCCCTGCTATCAGTATACAATGGGCAAACCACTTTACCATGCCCTGCAGTGTCTAGGCACTGGGCGGAGACACCCCTGCCCAACCCCCCAAAGACTATGGCCTTTGGCTGTGCCTATTTGGCTGGGTGTGACCTTTGATCATGGCGCATCCTACGTGGGCGAAAAATGCTCTTTATTTTTAAAAAGATCTTATAAAAGGCATCAGGTTTGCAAACCTCTTCCTACTTTATAAGCCAATAGGCACATTTTTAAAACAAAATTTACTCTTACAGTACCAAGAAACATATGTTACTCTTGGAGAGGAGGAATGTATCCACAAAAATGTAGGCGGAAGAGCGTACAGGTGAAGGCCAAGCCCTACAAGCTTTCGGGCTAAGGGGAGTTGGCATAGGGCATGGGTTTTGACACTTCTGGTATTTACAGAGACTGCTTAGTGTAATCGAAGACTGCCTTGCAGACTGTGGGGGTCGGAGACTGCAAATCTCTGAAAAAGAAAACTTTTTTAGCAGACGTTAGAATTATATACTACAGTCAGCAACTAAAAAAATCTATGAAAAAGCATAAGAGCATAACCTTAAAAATCATCATTTTGAAACTACTTTATGGCGACCATGCACAAAATAAAAAAAGTGGTTACCAAATTGCGGGGCGCGTTTTACAAACAGGTAGATCGCAACTAGTGGTCACAAAGTGTGCACTGACTTTTTGCGACCTGTCTGTAATTTTGCAGTGTAATCTATCTTTTAAGAGGTCACGTCACATAATCTCCAGTTGATGAGTGTCTCACCACGATCTGCCTAATGAATGGCAATTAGGCAGGTTGCTATTTGCAAACCCAAAGAGACAAAGTTTGAGGTCTCTTCTGTTTTTAATAGGTACCACACTGGAGACTTCTCTAATTCCTCAGATATCCTATTGATAATGTTTTTGCCACGTATTAAAGTTGCGTCGAACAGTGCAAACCACTATAATTGGTTTCATCATTGAACTGGTGGCCTTCGAGGAAGGCAGAAATCATCCCTGCATTTGCATTCTCAAACGGGAAACTTTTTTTAAGTTAGCCCACGTTCCTTTGCCATTTAGGAATGCATCAGTAGGAGTAGGCAATGGTCCTCAAGAGTGCTGCCTACTGCCCCTGAAAATGCCTGTTACAATTCCCAAAGGAGAAGCTGTCATACATCATTGTTATATTTAATTGTGAATCTCAACTTGGAAGGGACACCCCTTTCACACTACCTCCTATTTGCGATTCGAAATGAGTCAATAAACCCATTTTACAATTTTGAAAGGGTTTACCAAAAGCAAAATGTGATTAGTGTGTGGCATAACAGTATTTTACAGTCACAAATCCTGTTGTTTTTCTAATCGCTGTGGTTGTAACCACAAAATGGTATTGTACATCTGGGCCACTTGGCCTAATAGCCCCTGACGTGAAAGGAATGCCACCTACTTGGGGTACAGACGTGTTTCCCTGCCCTGAGGGTGCAGCTGTGAGAATCTGGAATTCTGGTTTATTATTTGGGCCCCAGCTGGAGTTGTTCTGATGCCCTGAAAAGTGGTCTCAGTGGCCCAGTGACCTTTGAACCCACCCAACTTATCTTGCGTCAAAAAGAGGGCATGCAAACAACCAGAGATTGCAGCGACTCAGGAGCTTATCCACGAGCCAGACTCCGGGTAGAGGGCTCCACAGCTGCTGCTCCCAAAGGCCAGACTGGAGTGCCAGTGATGATGCTCTATCACAATTTTCTAGTTTTGCTTAACATATATATTAATCTGCTCACCATAAGCACATATTTAAAGTGTGATTTTTACAGTAAGTTCGCCATAGCTAATGTAGGCCCAATTTTAAATGATTCACACTAATATGAAAATATTGCTTTGGCGGCTGTGTTCTTACTCTCATTTCATTTAGTTTACGCTAATTAGAATGTTAGAAAATGTTGCAGTTTCTGTGAGAAATATTTATCTGTATGCATTCCGCAGAGAGTGAATAGTGAATTTCAACACCCTTGCCCTGGACAAACTAACCATTGTGTACCATCTTGCTACGAGACATCTCCTCAAGGTTGTGCAGCAGAAAACTTTTGTTGGGCGGTGACTGGGACGAGAGTGAGGCCATATTATCCGGGAACATTCAATCCTGATTGGCCTCCTCACCATGGAAATCATGGGGAGCGTTGCTTTTGTCAAAAAGTGTATAGTTGAATTGTGCATTGCTGAGCTAGTTAAATGAAGATGCCCCTCTCCATTCTCTTAAGACCAACTGGCTTATTCTGCTCCTGCTCAAAGAGTTAGACTGCTGAGAAAACCCATCATGTTTTTACCCAACTGAATTGATTCTACCTTTAAGCTTTACTTGCTAAGATTGTCTGCTCGACTTTTCCCATTCATTCAACTTCTTAGTTTAACATGTTAGGGAACTTCCCTTCAGGGTAAACTGAATTTGCCCCATTTGCCTGCGCCACTTTAAAAGGTTTGTGTCTAGTCATTTGAATCGCTTTGAAGTTTACTGACCAATGTATTTATATTGAATTGAATTTAATTGAAAAGGCATTTCTAAAGCGCATGGCTACCCTCGAGCATCCGAGCGCTACAGCAACCCTTTGAGCGGATAGGGGACCTAGAAGAACAGGAAAGTCTTAAGAAGCTTACGAAACAAAAGATAGTTTGATTCACAACGAATCGACAATGGCAAGTTATTCCAAAGTTTTGCAGCGTTATACCCAAAACAACATCCTCCACTGTGCATTCTTTTTATAATCGGAACTATAGCTAGTTGCTTTTTATCCGATCTGAGCGATCTAACCGGGCAGTAGGGCTGGATAAGAGATCTAATGACAAGGGGACCTTTGTTGGAGAGGGCTTTATGAGTAATACATAGTGCCTTGAAATGAATTCTTTGGGAGATCGGCAGCCAATGAAGTGCTGCAAGCGATGGTTTAGCTGAAATGCGCTTAGAGAAGTTAGTAAGTAACCGTGCTGCACAATTCTGAATGACCTGGAGCCTCTTAATGGCTACCAGGGGAGCTCCCAAATACAGGGCATTAGCATAGTCCAGGCGTGAGAGAATAAGTGCCTGGACCAGTACTCTTCTTACAGTGAGTGGAAGCAAAGGGAGAATCTTCGTAAGCATTCTGAGAACTCCATAGCAGCCAGCGGCTACCTTACTCGCTGGCTTCTTAAAATCCAGGTTATGGTCTACCCATACTCCCAGACTCTTGATTTCTGCTTTGGGAGTGGGCGGGAGACCAAGATAATTAGGCCAAGAAGAGGCTGTTGTACGAGGGGAATTGTTTCCCAAAAACATAAGTTCCATCTTGTCCCCATTGAGCATCAAATAAGAGTTGTCCATCCATCTAGAGACTTCTTGCAGGCATAAGGCCAGAATGGGGGAAGCATTATCCTCTTGACTAAATGAAACCTCTAACTGGGTGTCATCCGCGTACATAATAATCTGGATGCCATAAGGAATTACGAGTTCCGCCAGGGGACTCATATACACGTTAAAAAGAGCAGGGCTCAGGGACGAACCCGGAGGAACCCCACAACCAAGGGGCATTGGCTCCGAAGCAAAATTTTCTTCAAAGACCACAAAAGAGCGGTCCTCAAGGAAAGGTTGCAGCCATTTAAATGCCAGGCCAGTAATTCCAACCTCCCTAAGCCTTTGAATCAGAAGCTGGTGGTTAACCGTATCAAAGGCTGCGCTGAGGTTGAGCAAAATTAATGCAGCTCAGCCCCCGCTATCCATAATTTTCCTTAGGCTTTCCACCACTACACTACATGGAGTCTGGTTATGAGGACCACCAGTGAGTCCACAACTTTGCATTCAATGTTAATGTCAGCCCTCATCACTTAATACACACTTTCACCAATATTATATGTGAAACTTTGCATGTTTTCTCCTGGTGTGGGGGGGGGGGTAGATTGTGAATAAGGGCCTCTTAGTTACTTCACAGACGAAGGCCCTGTCTCCTTTTCATGTAGTGACTTCTTTATTTGTATTGTCTGGCAT
Organism: Triturus cristatus; assembly: GCF_964204655.1. Classification (NCBI taxonomy): domain Eukaryota; kingdom Metazoa; phylum Chordata; class Amphibia; order Caudata; family Salamandridae; genus Triturus; species Triturus cristatus. The sequence continues at coordinate 455,318,618 of NC_140579.1, read as the reverse complement.
ATTGTAGTGTGTAGTATTTCGTTTTTGAGTTTATTAAAGTACTTTCTTTTTATGTAACACAAGCACTGGTTTTGACAATATACTATTGTGCACATGGGTGATTGTTGAGTTCTGAGCTTGATGCACCCCCACACTTACCGATTCCTCACTGGTGACCGTGTGAAGGGAGCCAATATCGTGTGACACACTGTGCCACAGTGTGCGTTGGCAGCTCTGATATGCAGGTACGAAAATCTACTGGTTTTGGGTTACTGTACCCATTGCTTAAGGTTCTCTTATGCTTACCTTCCTCTAAGCAGGTGTAAGATTAGAATTTTTTATTGAGATGTTGTGCTTTACATCACTGATTGATACAGCGTGACAGAAGACAAGATAAATGGTATTTGACAGTCATGTCATAATTTTGACATCGTATAGTGCAGTAGGTTTCTGTTGCTTGACGGTCGGCACAGGGTGACAACAAGCAGAGATAGAGAAGATAAAGAAGTAACATTCTTTGTCTCAAACAGAAGAATTTTAGAATGACTCAATTTGAGAAATAAGTAATGTAGTATTGAGTTGTGCGTGCTCTTCATGTACAGTGCTACTGCTTTAATAATGTTAAGGGACCTGCTAAAATAGGATGTGTTTGGGAGGAAGCCTCCAGCGACTGACAGGGGAGGCGAAAGGGTGGGGTGAACTTCAATGTGGAGGGGAGCAACGACGGGAGGGTACAACCTTGCATTGTGGACAGGCAAATGAGTCAAGAGGTGCGCGGACTGGGGGCGCAGAGTGGCCAAGGAGCGTAGTGAAGGACAAGCGTTCAGACACCATATTTCCCAGTGTGCCTCGGCTTCCCCAGGGTATGAAGGGGGACAAGGGAGTCACCAAAAGGGGGCCACCGAATGTGTGAGGGGAAGAACTGGGCGCCACTGGCTGATGGAGATTACACGATCCTGGCTCATGATATCCTGCAAAGTACTGCCTAAGGGCTGGGCTCAGCAATGGATGACGGTAGACGGAAATGGTTGGCTGCACCATATTGGTTGATGTGAATCTGCACAATAATTGCTGATGGTTAGCATTAAAATACTGGCTGAAGAGAGGCTTGGGTTTATATGTGGAGGGGAGGGGTCTGTATGATGTTGAACGAGACATAATCCAAGCAGCCTCATGCGTATCCTTCAAAGCTTGTCTTGTAGATGCCCATTAGGACCTTCCACGGCTCCTCACTGCTCGACATGCAGCCTGAAGGCCTCCTTGCCCCCATCTCTTTCCCTCACCATCATTAGTCTGCTGTAAAAGTGCTCACCTAGCCACATGTTTGGGAGCTGTATAAATGGAGTCAATATAAATGGTCAACAGATTGCAATGCTTTACGCTGTATGAGTCTGACATTCTCTGGTAGTGCAATAAGGCTTTGTAACTCCTTCTCACAAGCCATTCGCACAACTTCTGGTTTATTCACATTAAAAAGGGAAATATATGAGAGACACTTTGGTTAAAGTGAGGATCGCTGCTCTCATGGCCTATGTTCATTTGACGTGTCTTTCCTGTTACGAAATGTTTGTTCTCTACTCTCTTGAATAAGTGCTGCCTATTTATTGTCATGGTTAGCTAACGGCTTGTTATACTGTAACGCCTCTGCTGGTATGAACGGTTTGTTCCATGTTTTCCTGGTGCTAAAAGGTTGTTTAAAGACGTGTTTAACCCAAACTAACAGTTTGCTCTCTTGTAAAGCTCCCTAATGCCTTCAGACCAAGCCTTTGCTGTACAAAAAGAGCAAAAGTAATACATACAAAAATAAAAATAACGTCTGTGTACTTAACGTAGAAGCGAAACCAAACAACACCTTGAGTCCCAGCGACATGTTGTACGTGCCCCTGGCCTCATCTGTGCTGAGAAGAAACCGTGACAGACACCCCACACGCCGTGACGCAGCTGCTGTGCGTGACACACACGAATGAACTGTAGCAGTGGGGATTGTGAAGCTGAGTGAGTAATGCGCAGCAGTGACGGGCGGGACAGTGATGCAAGAGAGACTCAATCACGGTACACACTGACTCAATATTCGCAGAAGGGCGAAGCAGGAAGCAAGGAAGGCCAAACTGTATATATAAGCAACAGCACCTTCAAAGAAAGGAAGTCACAAGAGAGAACTAATGATAAGGCAAGGGTGCTCAACTTTCAAGTAATGCACAGAAAGTGCCATTGAAATAGCGGGTTTACAGTTACAAAACAAGCATTTGCAATGCAATCGGTCTCGCCTTTGGGACCTTATATGTATTTAGTTATACAGCCTATTAGCCTGGGTTCTAAAACATGTTGGCATTTACTTTTCCTAACCATTTGGTGCCTGCAGCCTGGGTCCTGGATCACATGACTATAAATAGCTAGGCAGTTGGCCTTTGTGTATTTCTCCCACACAGAGAGACACGGGAGGACAGGTGTTGGCAAGATGGCCAATCCTGCAAAAATGGATCGTGCTGAGCTGTTCCCTGCCCCAATTATATTTAAAAGGGCTGCTTCAAGCGCACATACACAAAGGGGCATGGCACTGACCTTTTGTAACCCTAGACTGCTTGGAGCTGTGACATGGGAAGGGAATAACTTTCAAGAGCAAGATGAAGGGGTATCTAGGTTGCCATCCCACTTCAAAGGCTGGCACCAAGTATAAATGTTGGACCTCCTAAACCATCTATTCACTACACTCCTGGACCTGCGGGCTACAGAAGAAGGACTGCCTTGTTCCCCAGATGACTGTCCTGGTATTTGAAGCCGGCCTTGTTCTTTAGAGGACTGTCCTGCTGCTGCAAGAGGAGAGCCCTGCTGATTATTGATGTCTACCTTGTTCTCCAGAGGACTGCCCTGCTGCTAGAGAACTGCCCTCTTTGAAGCAAGACTGAACCTGTTCCCTTCATCCCAGGCTAAACTGAGTGACTCCATGGGTCGGCTGGCTTTCCTCCTGTTCTATGCTACAGGGACACAAGAAGCTCCAGACACCTACCGGCAACTGCCCAGTCTACCTGAGCTCTGCTGGCCTCTGGTAGAGTGAGTCCTTATTTCCTAAGAGGTGCCACCCTAGGACCTGGACCCTTGGCTGGCATCAGAGTGCATTCCTCTGGAAGAAAATAAGAAAACCTGAAGTGTTGGGATCTTCACAACCAAGAAGACAGTCGAGACCTGCACTACAGCAACTGCTAGTGACAACAGGCATTGCAAGATCTATACTTTGTGCTACAGCAACGACAGCCCATGGTGACCATTAAAGTGAAGCTCCAGCAATGACCGTCTGCGATGCTTTGCAATATATTCATGCTAGAGTGATGACCGCCTATGATGTCCGACCAGTTCTTCATGCTACAGCAACGACCATTTGCTACACTCTTCTGGCAAGCATATGGCACTAACATAAAAAGAAGTCAAACAAAAGTATGCAGCACCAAACAATGGTGATTATATACTTGCAATAAAAACAAAGAAAAATGAAAGCAAAAGAAGTTAAAAAAAAAATGCGCCCACGAAAATATGGTGATCATACACTTGCAGTAAAAGCGTTCAAATACAAATAGCTGTTGCTTTTAATTGTAATAAGACTATGGGTGCTTCCTTTCAAGTTGGGGTGCTTAGAGCATATATAAAAGCCCATTTAATTTTAATGCACTTCATAATAAAATATAAATCGTATTAGAAGAGAAAAGGCATAATTGGTTATAGTTCACTGCGTTCTAAATATATAGTTTAAACACATAAAAATTACCAAAAAATAGAATCAACACTAAAAGTGAATTAAAAAATAAAGGCAGATGAAGAATTGAAAGGAAAACATCAATAGCCAACAAGTGTTACCCAAGAGCTGTGCCACTGAAGTACACATTTTTCAGGCAGACGTGCACATTTGATCAGGTAAAAGGCTGTCAATTTTAGTGAAAGAGAGCCAATAGCTTAAGTGAGTTGACCCACTGCCAGAGGAATTATGCTAAGCGAATGACAGTTGAACAGGGCAATGGAAGAGAGCTATCTCAAAGCACTCTTTATGTATGAATATTTACATGTATTTATTCATCTATAACGTTATTAGATTGCATGAGGCTGGGGAGACAGCTAAGGATGTCTCTAGGCCAGAAATAAAATTGATGGTGACGTAATTACTGGCTACTTCACATCCCTGCATATAATTGGAAAATGTGCAGTTCGAGCGTGCCTGGTTTGAGTTTCTCTATCCCTGCATATCTATACTCTGTGACTGCCACAGTTACCGCGTGCCCATTACTGGATGTACAATGGGATGACAACAATCATTCATTTGCGGCGCATGAGCAGAAACGGTTTTACAGCTCTGCGTTGCTCGCCTGTCTTTGTGCTCATATTCTCGACCCCTGAGGGCTCTCGGAGCCTGGGTCTACTACTTCAGGAATATGAACTATTGGAAAATCTATTTCAGAGAAAAGTCAACAACAAAAGGAAAATATAAATAGCTCTCTTTTAAGAGTTATTGCATGCCTTCATTGCGTGAGATGCAGTACTGGTATGTACTATCGGACCAAAGAGAAACACGTTATTCTGCACTGCGGATTGCAGAAACAATAATAACGATACAAACAAGCATTTGCAAGACAATTGATCTTGCATTTACGAGAGTTTAAGCTATAGTCATTTACAATGGCATACCTCAAACTCCTCTAAATGCAACACCTCGGTCGCCACTGTCCCAGGCAGCTTGAAAGTGAAAGCGAACGGAGTGCTGTTGAAATACGACCCCTGCCAACATAACACTGTATTTCTTGCTACTAGAGCTGTTCATAAGAAGTGACTACATGGGTGTAGGTTGTGACTGCACTTTCTTATAAAACACCTGGTTCTAAATTGTGTGTATTCAATTTCAAAGTTTGAAGTATCTAATTTGAGCCGCAAATGTAATATTGTGATTTTAGAAAATGATTTGGCGTGTCCCCTGCTCTACAGAAGTCTTCGGAGGTCTGCCTAATGAACAGCTCGGCTGAACACACTACCAACTGAAGGGGAGGGCGAACCTGTCCAGAGCCGGTCTCCGGGAAATGACTCAGTACACGGGTTTCTCAATTCCCAGCATGAAAGCCACACTGAAGTGGGTGCCTGCTTGTACACCAGGGGGACCGCAGAGTGTGTTCTGCTAAAGAAGCACTGTAGTAGGTCCCTGCTTGTGCCCCGGGGGGACACAAAGTGCGTTCTACTAATGAAGCACTCTAGTAGGTCCCTGCTTGTGCACGCACGCAATGTCGAACGCAGCAACGGCACGAGATTAAACGATTGAAGTTTTTGAATATCACGGGCTTGACTCAAGTAAATAAAAATTATCCGGAACGGGAAACACACTCGGCAACCAACTAACAAAATGTATCCGTATATTGCAAACGGGATGGGCGAGCGATAATAAGATAGGAACAACGGAAGGGGTGGGGGGCGGAAGAGAAGGCTCGGACAGTGGGAGGAGTGGCAGGGGAACAAAGTAGTGCTCAGGAAACACACAGTAAAGGGGCCAATAGCCGTGGAAGAGACATGGCTGTCATAAGGCGGGACTAGCAGCCTCTAAACCAATCAGAAGGCAGCACTTAGAAAGGAAAAAGCCACAAGCCAATGAAAAAGTCCACGGAGGAGTGGGCGGGGCTTCCCTCACCTATAGTGTATACTGCATGCCTCGCAAAGCGAGCAGCGCATGCGCTGCATCGCTAGGCGAGACCTAAAAACTGGGCAAGCATGTTCAGGGCCCCTTGAGTTAGTAAGCAGGACACGCCTCTTACCACGAGCCATGGGGCGCCTGTGCTGCAAGCAGATTAAACACGCACAGCAACAACTGTAATCCTCGCACGAGGGTATGCCGGTGAAATGGTGTCTCTATGGACTCCCGTGCTTCTCTTAGATATATAAAGGTGCGAGGTGGCATTGTGGAGTCACGGGCTGTGGTAAGACGTCTGCATTGTTTATTATGTTGAGCAAACAAAGGATTGGCTCACGCAGTCAACTAAGACAAAAGTGCTCAGCAAAACCGGTCATTTTCACTCAGGCGTGCAGAAACACGCACCCCTCAAAGGGGTGCTGCGTCAGCCTCACTAAATGATAAAGCACAGGGAACTACTGTATTCCGCCGCGATGGTCAATACACGGCCGTGTCCTCGGAGCCCTGGAGACGTGACGCAAAGCCAGAAAGTGATATATGGAATGCTTGCCTTATCTCAGCCACTAGAAGGTACTCTGGACGGCATTCCGGAAGTTTGTTCGTTTGCTCACTGCATAGTACAGACAAGGAAGCATACACCATATGAAATCAGCCTTAGCCCTGTCCCAAAAGTGACAGACAAGCCTGATCTGTTTGGCCAGGTCCACTCTGTAGGAAAACACAAGCAAACCCCGGCAGGGTGTGCCCTTATTAGCAGTGTGCATGTAGCGTCCTATGGGGGAGCAGCTGAAGGCCCCAATCTGCACACACCCAGGTGAGTTTCCTTACGTTGCATGGGTATGTCTTGATTTGGGTCCCTCGATCGCTGTGTCGTGGGGTCTTGAATTGAACCTCATTGACCCCCCAGAAGCGATGTATGACGTATACACACTCCTCGGATGTTGCATTTTCACTAGGACGTCTCCAAATGCTCAGTATCTTTTGGTCATCACAGAACTTTGGGAGCGCGTTGTTATGTGTCTACACACCGCAAAAGTAATTGAAACCTCCAAGAATGTCCCCTGAGATGGAGGTGGGTGATCCATGCACGGTTAAGTATACTTACCATTAACTGTAAGCACATTTTAATGTTATGATGCTCGAATTTCATACAGCTAAAAATAGCTACTGATAAATCCACACCCAGGACACCATGTTACCACTAGACCCGTATTGTCTATGAATACCAAGCTAAAAGGTACCTAAGGAAATTAAAAATAGAAATGAGCAGGGGGTGTTCTGCATCCAGGTGTTAACTTTTGAAAATCCCTTTGAAACTAGGCCAATAATTCCAAATAGGAGGGTGGTGGAGTTAGGCCTCCGACTTCAATTCTGACTTGAGTACACTTTGCTGTGAGATTCAAAAAACATCTTTACCAAGTTGTAGCAAGGGAAGCACCACATTCCGTATAAATGCAGACCCGCCACCACACCACCTATCTTGACCCTGAGTTGCTTTGAGGTAGTTGCGACAATCTAGAAATTCAGTGATATAAAAGATTGTTCCTTGTTGTAGTAAACCATGGCAAACCCTGCGAACAAGCCCACAGAACCAGAAAAAAGCAGCCTAAAAATCTAAACACATAACCCCTATAGCTGCCGACTTGCAAAGAAGGGCATACATGTATGTACAGATGTTAATATACAGCTAGAAGCTAGAAGAAATTACCAGATTTCTCCTTAATTCCCATCAACCCACTCACATTTATTTTCTCTCAAAAGATGCAATCTACCAGGGTCATTACACATACTAGACCAGCGACCAACAACACATAGAGAACTATCCAATCAACATATCTATCTATCTATCTATCTATCTATCTATCTATCTATCTATCTATCTATCTATCTATCTATCTATCTATCTATCTATCTATCTATCTATCTATCTATCTATCTATCTATCTATCTATCTATCTATCTATCTATCTATCTGTCTGTCTGTCTGTCTGTCTGTCTGTCTGTCTGTCTGTCTGTCTGTCTGTCTGTCTGTCTGTCTGTCTGTCTGTCTGTCTGTCTGTCTGTCTGTCTGCCTGCCTGCCTGCCTGTCTGTCTGTCTGTCTGTCTGTCTATCTGTCTGTCGATCAATAAATATATATACAAGCATCAGGTGACAGCAATTGGTGTTTTGCATATGATTAAGGGACTCATCCCGAAACGCGTCATACCTCCTGTGCTGCAATAAAAGCCTTCTCCTTGTCCTTGGTTCCCCGATGTGTCCCTCCGGTTCTTTCCCTGGTGAAGGGAATCTTTGTGTGTGTATATATATATATATATATATATATATATATATATATATATATATATATATATATATATTACCTACTGGCGGTCGCCAGTAGGTTGTTATAGTGAAGACCTATTATCAATAGGAAATCCGCAACATTCTATTTGGAATAACTTTGGCACCGGTTAATGAATCTTCGCGAAAGTTTCAAAACTGGTGGGGCGCTCCGGTCCGCTCTTATCCTGAAAGTCTCGAGATGATTCGTCAAGCGGGGGCCGAGAAAAAAGGGGGTCCCAAAACGTGTTTCCCCTATGCAATTTTCCATAGGAACCGTTAATCGCAGCTGCAGCCCGACTGCTGAACGGAATTACACAAAATTTGGCAAAGAGGTAGCCTTTGGTTCACACTCGTTCCTTTTGGATAAATGGTGTAAATCCGTTCAGTAGTTGCTGAGAAAATCAAAAGTAAAATCATAGATATATCTGGGCGGAGCCTAACCACACATCTCATCGTGAGATCTGATTGGCTGTCTGCACTTCATCCAAGAAGTGTTGGCAGCCATCTTGGGACCAATATACATGATAGCACCTCATTAAAAAGCATTGCAGTTAATAGAAGGTTTTAAGACTTTAGTTACATGATAAATCATTTGTTGATGGTACCATACTCATTTTAGGAATTGTGGTGTGTTCTAAGGTGATTTTACCATGTGAAAAAGCCTTCTGCAGGGATATCATGAATCATATTTGAGAGAAAACTATTTTCTCATGCTTTTCCCACAGAGGTTTGGAAGGTGATCTATAAGCTAAACTGAGAGCATATTTTCTGTAAATTCACATTATCTTTCTCAGCCATGTGAGAATGAAGTCTGACATTCTCAGTAAAACATGTACATCCAACAAGGGCAGAGACTGTCAGTTGATTCCTTTGTGTTCTACTGCAGCTTCCCAGAGTGTTCTAAAGAACAACTAGAGCGCTAACAGTCTTACTTATGACAAACGTATGGCACACCTGAAGCCATCTTGATTGGAATAAAGTGGTAACTCTTAAAACATTTAATTTAAAAAGGAACAAAATGAGGGGTTTCATTTTGCCATAGAAAGTATGATTAGTGCTGCAGAAATAAAAATTAGGGCACATTTTGAGTGACTTCTCAAATCCTCTTCTATTTCATTAAAAAATTCTGATATGCAGACTGAAACATGCACTTTCATTACCAGCAGCAGACTTTCCTGGTGAGCAGTAGCTTTACTACAGTGATCTAATGAGCAACTAGAGTGCTAACATTCTGAATTTTTGGCAAATGTGTGACACATCTGAATGTCTTCTTGATGGAATCAAAGTAAAAAACTGAAAGTATTTCCTACTGAGGAGACAGTAGTAAATGAGGAAATTAGGAAACTTCATAACAAATAAGTCTCCCAAGATGGCCACCAGAGACAAAAGAGCCCAAATGTAGAACAAATATCACCCAGATGTAGCCCAAGTATAGCACAATGACAGAATGTCCGAGAGTGTTCTAAAGAACAACTAGAGCGCTAACAGTCTTACTTATGACAAAAGTATGGCACACCTGAAGCCATCTTGATTGGAATAAAGTGGTAACCCTTAAAACATTTATTTGCAAAGGAACAAAATGAGGGGGTTCATTTTGCCATTGAAATTATGATTAGTGCTGCAGAAAGAACAATTTGGGCACATTTTGACTTCTCAAATCCTCTTCTATTTCATTAAAATATTCTGACATGCAGACGGAAACATGCACTTTGAATACCAGCAGCAGACTTCCCTGGCGAGCAGTAGCTTTACTACAGTGATCTAATGAGCAAGTAGAGTGCTAACATTCAGAATTTATGGCAAATGTGTGACACATCTGAATGCCTTCTTGATGGAACCAAATTAAACAAGCATTGAAAATGCAATAGGTCTCGTCCTTGTTTAAGTTAAAGCAATTCTGTTTGTAATTGTGTGGCTTTTTAGCTTTGCTTTTATTAGTGTTTTTCAAACTTTGATGTACATAACATGCATATGTATGCATTTATGTATATGTATGCATGCATTTATATTTGTATTTATATAGTTATGCAGATTATATATGTTTATATATGTATGTATATATATAAATACACATACATATACATAAATGCATATGCATATATATGCATATATATGTGTGCGTGTAGAGAGAGGCAGAGAGGTAGAGGTGTAGAAGTAGAGGTGTAGAGGTAGAGAGGTAGAGGTAGAGAGGTAGAGGTGTAGATAGGTAGAGGTGTAGAGAGTAGTAGAGAGAGAGGTAGAGAGAGGTAGAAAGTGAGTAGTAGAGAGTAGTAGAGAGTAGTAGAGAGTAGTAGAGAGAGTAGCAGAGATTGAGTAGTAGAGAGTAGTAGAGTGAGTAGTAGAGAGTGAGTAGCAGAGAGTGAGTAGCAGAGAGTGAGTAGTAGAGAGTGAGTAGTAGAGAGTAAGTAGTAGAGAGTGAGTAGTAGAGAGTACTAGAGAGTGAGTAGTAGAGAGTGAGTAGCCGAGAGAGAGTAGTAGAGAGTAGTAGAGAGTGAGTAGTAGAGTGAGTTTAGAGAGTAGTTGAGAGAGTAGTAGCGAGTAGTAGAGAGTGAGTAGTAGAGAGATGTAGAGAGTGAGTTGTAGAGAGTGAGTAGTAGAGAAAGAGTACTAGAGAGTGAGTAGTAGAGAGTAGTAGAGAGTGAATAGTAGAGAGAGAGTAGTAGAGAGTGAGTAGTAGAGAGTGAGTAGTAGAGAGTAGTAGAGAGTGAATAGTAGAGTGAGTAGTAGAGAGTAGTAGAGAGTGAGTAGTAGAGAGCAAGTAGTAGAGAGTGTGTAGTAGAGAGTGAGGAGTAGAGTGTAGTAGAGAGTGAGTAGTAGAGAGAGTAGTAGAGAGTGAGAAGTAGAGAGAGTAGTAGAGAGAGAGTAGGAGAGAGTAGTTGAGAGCGAGCAGTAGAGAGTGAGTGGTGGAGAGTGAGTAGTAGAGAGTAGTAGAGAGCGAGTAGTAGAGAGTGAGTACTAGAGAGTGAGTAGTAGAGAGTAGTAGAGAGAGAGTAGTAGAGAGTGAGTAGTAAAGAGTAGTAGAGTGAGTAGTACAGAGTGAGTACTAGAGAGAGTAGTAGAGAGAGAGTAGTAGAGTAGTAGAGTGCGTAGTAGAGAGTGAGTAGTAGAAAGAGTAGTAGAGAGTAGTAGAGTAGTAGAGAGTGAGTAGTAGAGAGAGTAGTAGAGTAGTAGAGAGTGAGTAGTAGAGAGTGAGTAGTAGAGAGTAGTAGAGAGTGAGTAGCAGAGAGTGAGTAGTGGAGAGTGAGTAGTGGAGAGTGAGTAGTAGAGAGTAGTCGAGAGCGAGTAGTAGAGAGTGAGTAATAGAGAATGAGTAGTAGAGAGAGAGTAGGAGAGAGTGAGAAGGAGTAGAGTGAGTAGTAGAGAGTGAGTAGTAGAGAGAGAGTAGTAGAGAGTAGTAGAGAGTGAGTAGTAGAGTAGTAGAGAGTGAGTGGTAGAGAGTAGTAGAGTGAGTAGTAGAGAGTAGTAGAAGAGAGTAGTAGAGAGTAGTAGCTAGTGAGTAGTAGAGAGTGAGTAGTAGAGAGCAGTAGCGAGTGAGTAGTAGAGAGTGAGTAGTAGAGAGAGAGTAGTAGAGAGTAGTAGAGAGTGAGTAGTAGAGAGTGAATAGTAGAGAGTGAATAGTAGAGAGTGAATAGTAGAGAGTCGTAGAGAGAGAGTAGTAGAGAGTGAGTAGTAGAGAGTGAGTAGTAGAGAGTAGTAGAGAGTGAGTAGTAGAGTAGAGAGTGAGTAGTAGAGAGGGAATAGTAGAGAGAGTAGTAGAGAGTAGTAGTGAGTGAGTAGTAGAGTAGTAGAGAGTAGTCAGTCAGTGTCAGTCTGTGTCAGTCAGTGTCAGTCAGTCAGTCAGTGTCAGTCAGTCAGTGTCAGTTAGTGTCAGTCAGTCAGTGTCAGTCAGTTTCAGTCAGTCAGTCAGTGTCAGCCAATCAGTGTCAGTCAGTGTCAGTCAATCAGTGTCAGTCAGTACCAGTCAGTCAGTGTCAGTCAATCAGTGTCAGTCAGTCAGTGTCAGTCAGTCAGTGTCAGTCAATCAGTGTCAGTCAGTGTCAATCAGTCAGTGTCAGTCAGTCAGTGTCAGTCAGTCAGTGTTAGCTAGAGCAGCTCTGCTGACCTGGTTCTCTGGCTCTAAAGCAAATCTGCTGACCTGGTTCTCTGGCTCTAAAGCAGCTCTGCTGACCTGGTTCTCTCCCGCTAAAGCAGCTCTTCTGACCTGGTTTCTCTGGCTCTACAACAGGTCTGCTGACCTGGTTCTCTGGCTCTAGAGCTGCGCTGCTGACCTAGTTCTCTGGCTCTAGAGCAGCTCTGCTGATCTGGTTCTCTGGCTCTACAACAGCTCTGCTGACCTGGTTCTCTGGCTCTAAAGCAGCTCTGCTGACCCGGTTCTATGGCTCTTTTTTTTAAAAATAATTTATTAAAGAGTAGCATGACACAAAAATCATCCATCAAAACTAAAACATTACAAGAAAAAGAAACACAAAAAACCCAACCACAAGATACATCTGTATCATGACCTCTTAGTTTTAACAATTATCAACCCCGAACCCCCCCCCCCCCCGAGAACCCCACCCAACCACCCCAGGGTAGCTGTGGACAGGAGATAGACTTGAAAAATCCATTACATAAACCAATTATCTCCAAAAAAAAAAAGACCGCAGCACAACACAATATATGCAATATATATACATTACTATTACTCTTCACTGTTTCAAAAATCATTGATTTACCCGGTCCAGCCAATTGATTACTGGTGCCCAAATTAATTCTCCATTTCTACAGGCCCTTGGACCTCTCTTTCTGAAAATCAAAAGCTCCCATTTCCCAACATTTATAAATTTGCTAAACCACTCGTAATCTGTCGGAGGGATAGGGTCTAGCCAAACAGTAGCTATACATAATCTAAGCGTAGCCATGGCTACAAAAAATAACTTCTGTTCGGGAAGCGTCATTTTAGCATCCACTACCCCCAATATGACTGCCTGAGATGAAAATTGAAACGTACGATGAAACAGAATTTCTAACCATTGTTTAACTTTGTCTAACAAAGGAATTAAATTAGGGCAAGAAGAAAACATATGAATAATATCAACCGCAATCTCCCCACATCTAGGGCAATTAACTCCCGTGATCCCACCCCATTGTTGTATACGCTGTGGGGTTACATACACATTATGCCAGGTTTTAAAGCATTGGACCTGGAGGTTTGCGAATAAGGTGGCAGTATGACTGAGCCGTAAAGACTGTTCGCAGACCTCCTGCCCGGCAAGCAATCCAGCTTGCCATCGGGTAAAATGTTTGTATAGATCATCTTTCCTTCTTTCGTTTATCATTTTATAAGTTGAGGATATAGTGGAATGCCCACCTCTAATAGCATCAACTAAAGGGACAGTACTCCAGCTAACAGTTTTCCGAGAGAGAAAATCCCGAATCTGTAAAAACTTGAAAAAATGTTGATTATTGAGATTACATTTCTGTTTTAAATAATCAAATGTCCTTACCCCATTGTCCGAGACTAAATCCCCTAACTTGATAACTCCTCGGGAATTCCATTCTCTAAAATACCCGTCTGCGAAAATTTGAGGGAGAAGAGTATTTCTATTAATTGGTGTATATATATATGTATTCTTCCTATATTAAATAATTAATATAGGAAGAATACATATATATACACCAATTAATAGAAATACTCTTCTCCCTCAAATTTTATGGCTCTAAAGCAGTTCTGCTGACATGGTTCTCTGGCTCTAGAGCAGCTCTGCTGACCTGGTTCACTCCCTCTAAAGCAGCTCTGCTGGCCTGATTTCTCTGGCTCTACAGTAGCTCTGCTAACCTGGTTCTCTGGCTCTAGAGCAGCTCTGCTGACCTAGCTCTTAGGCTCTAGAGCAGCTCTGCTGACCTGGTTCTCTGGCTCTACAACAGCTCTGCTGACCCGGTTCTCTGGCTCTAAAGCAGCTCTGCTGACCCGGTTCTATGGCTCTAAAGCAGTTCTGCTGACCTGGTTCTCTGGCTCTAGAGCAGCTCTGCTGACCTGGTCCCTTGGCTTTAAAGCAGCTCTGCTGACCTGGTTCTCTCCCTCTAAAGCAGCTCTGCTGACCTGGTTCTCTTGCTCTAAAGCAGCTCTACTGACCTGGTTTCTCTGGCTCTACAGCAGCTCTGCTGACCTGGTTCTCTGGCTCTAGAGCAGCTCTGCTGACCTAGTTCTTAGGCTCTAGAGCAGTTCTACTGACCTGGTTCTCTGGCTCTACAACGGCTCTGCAGACCTGGTTTCTCTGGCTCTACAGCAGCTCTGCTGACCTGGTTTCTCTGGCTCTACAGCAGCTCTGCTGACCTGGTTCTCTGCCTCTAGAGCAGCTCTGCTGACCTGGGTCTCTGGTTCTAGAGCAGCTCTGCTGACCTGCTTCTTAGGCTCTAGAGCAGCTCTGCTGACCATGGGTCTCTGGCTCTACAATGGCTCTGCTGACCTGGTTTCTCTGGCTCTACAGCAGCTGTGCTGACCTGGTTCTCTGCGCTCACGATGCACGCACCCGACTTCGCAAAAATATATTTAAAAATAATCTAAGTTTATTATAAGTACAAATATATTATTTTTATGATTATCTTAGATAATCTCTTGCCCTAATATGTATATTAAAGACACATACATATAATTTTGGAACATACATTTTTTTTGCGGAAGTCGCGCACCCAGCGTGCCCCAGCATGTATATGACGTCACGCGGGACCTGCCACCGTGCAAGCATCTCGTACCGTAATGCGCATGTGTCGCGAATGTGCGGGAGCAGGAGTCACGGACTGGTCGCATACCAATCGCGCACATCACGTAATGTTAAATGTATATGATGTAACTGAAAAACACGCAGCCGTCGCACACCGTACGCGGATCCTTCACACCTTTTCTAAAATGGCTTTTAAAAAAAAAAACTAATAATAATATAAATATATTAAAATAATAAATGGAAAAAAAATGAATCAATATTTTAGTTTGAATGTTTTTTTTATTTTTTTTTGCAATTTTCAGAAAAATATAGAATGTTATTTAATGAATAAAATATTTATAAATAAACTGTTAAAAAACTGTAGAAAATCAGTAAGAAGAAAATAGGTATAACTACTATCACACTTAAAAATTAGCATTTAAAAAACCTTTGAAATTCACTGAAAAAAACCATAGGTTTCAGAGACGTTATAGTTAGAAATTAGCATTTAAAAAAGCACTGAAATTCACTGAAAAAATCATAGGTTTCAGAGACGTTATAGTTAGAAATTAGCATTTAAAAAAACCTTGGAAATTCACAGAAAAAAACATAGGTTTTAGGGGTGTTATAGTTAGCTGGCCATTTCACTTGTACAAAACCATAGAAATTCCTCCGTTATAGTTAGTTCTGCTAACTATAACTCGCGCGCCCGCAATGCACTGCTGATGATGTCACATATTGCATCATTCATGACATGGTCAGTGACATCACTGATGACATCTCAAATGACATCACTGATGACATCAGTGATGACATCATCCACGTGACAATCTGGTACACCTCATCTTACACTAGTATAACCTTTCATCACTCACTGTAAAATACAGAGTACCATATTTGAAACCATTGACACACTAATACCAGTTACTACATACCCACTCACTGATTCCTAAGTCTACACACACAACTACCCATTCAACAACAGAATCATTTATACATGCAGTCACTAATTAATAGAACACTATCAAATGCACTTATACACATATATATACATTGACACATCAGCAGACATCTTAGTCGGTTATGCAGTCCTCCTACTCACTCATGAAAAAAATTAATCACACTTGCATTTACTCACTTACACAATTATCCAACAACATCTCATTTATTCAAACATATAGTAACTCATAGTTAATATGTTAAAAAATCACCATTACAATTATACACTCATTCATATAGTTACTCTCACAATCACTGACTTTTACACATACTTATTTATATACACCAACTCTCACATACAATGCCTTTTATTTTTTTACTTTGTTGAAGATGTACAACTAAAACATATATTCGCTCACCAACACACAAATAAATACACTCAGTCAGCCAAACAACTGTTTCCACATGCACTCTTAATCCTATACACCTAGTCAATCAACTATTCACACATCTGTGCATAGAATTACACACACCCAATCCAACCACACACAAACTCAGTGTCTCATACAAATACTCACCCAACTAATCAATAACTAATATACTCACTCATGTAGTTAGTGACCAACTGATGCAGCATGTTATACAACAACAGAGACAGTGATGCACACATTCACATAGTTTAGTTACTATATGTATTAAGTGAGACACTTTTAATTACTCACTTAAACAGACAGTCCGACAGCTACTAAATCCTCCATCCAGACAGTTATATATCCACTCAATCTTCAATACAGATTGGTATATATATATAATACATATTTAAATTTCAAACTAAACCACATTTACTTGATGATGTCATCAGTGATGTCATCAGTGATGTCATTTGAGATGTCATCAGTGATGTCATCAGTGATGTCACTGACCATGTTATGAATGATGCACTATGTGACATCATCAGCAGTGCATTGCGGGCGCGCAAGTTATAGTTAGCAGAACTAACTATAACGGGGGAATTTCTATGGTTTTGTACGAGTGAAATGGCCAGCAAACTATAACACCCCTGAAACCTCTGGTTTTTTGTGTATATATATATATATAATATATATATAATAATTAGTAACATATTCATACCACTTGGTGCTTTCAGTTCCCCAAGGACGCGCTCTCTTTGAGAGTCCTCCAATTTCGAAGTACTCATTGCTCTACCAGGAATTATCAAAATTATTCGATTGTATTACATAAGAGATGGAGTGAGAGGTATAATCAATGCACACATCACATAATTATACTCTGCATGGATTGAATGTCAGTCGAGCCTGCAATCTTCCTTTGGGTGAAAGGTCGTGAGTTTAGCAGGTTTCTCCTGCTTGGGTCTCCCTCACGCCAGCTCCTCTCGGGGTCTCCGTGGCACTTAAGGGTGTTCTTACCTGCTGGCCTGCTCGCGGGCTCCCCTCCCTCAGTGATTTTTCTTGGCTCCTCCTTGAGACATATGCTGCTTGCTTCACAGCATTACACATATATTGCAAAAAGAGACGGCGCCTGCCAATGTTTCCTGGAAATGGGATGCTCGCAGCCGCGTCGCCTGCTTTCAAATTGCTTAAAAGAGGCTCACCAGGAAGGCCTTGGATTGGACGAGGAGCTCAGGCATCTTTCCAACCGCCCCGTCGTCTGGAGAGGTGACTGCCATTTAAACGGCCCTCCCTTGCGTGCAGTGACCCCCAGGAAGGACGGCGTGTCATTGTTTGATCTCTGGCCACGTTTGTCTCTCTTGGCAGGGGCCCTTCCTTTCCCTGCTCTGCAGCCTTGAACTATCACCCTTAACAGTAGCTGCTCGAACTTTGCAACCCGCGCAGCCGTGCAAAAATAAGCTGCGGGCTACTTGATAAAATCTGAGTTCCTATTCTCAGCAAGTGATAATCCTCGGAGGCCGCCTCGAGGCCTAGAGACTGGACTCAAGAAGAGGATTAATGTACGGCGAGCAGTGACCAACGAACCCAAGGCTTCTTCATGAGCAAACCCTTCAGGCTCCCCATCATTCACGTCAATGACCGAGAGTTCAGGAAGAGACATCATTTACACACTTCCTTACCTCCTATGGCATTGGCCATAAACCTGGTAAGGGTCTAAAGGTAAAACAAAGGGGGGCTTTGTTTTACCTTTAGCCCCTTACCAGGCTCCCATTTCCTGTTGAGTGACTGAGAGAATGCCAGCAGTGGAATAAAAGGCCTTGATTACTTCCTGTTACCGCTGCTTCCTTCATGATCCTTGAAATTAATTGCAGTAAGCGCAATGTCACTAGTACCAAAGGTGAGGCCAGGAGTGGTAGCTGCTGCAACCGGCTACACTGGATTAACATCCATGAGACTCACCCGCTTTTCCCTGCCAACACTACGCCAGCTGGCGGCAGGTCAGCACAGGGCCCTCTATATTTCACTCTGGCTGAAATCCTCTTCCACATATCTAAGGCAGCCTTGAAAACCACTTACTCAGCCTCGAGGAGCCGCACATCTGACCCCATATCACATGCAAGGCTTGTGTTATGATACAAATATCTAACCTGCAAAATCTCCATATATTGTGATATCGCTGTTCTGTACTGGTCCTCGCCAATCATCTGCAGATCTTTGCACTGGCTTATATTCTCCCCATAAGCGCATGGGTGGGACCAACCCGAATGTTGGGACAAATAATCCACCTTGTTGGTGCAACTAAAGAAAACGCTGACCCCTAAATACCAAGTGTTGAACAGGAGTCTATGTACAGTCACTGATAAAGACCAATCAGCACATCTAGCCCACATTCGATCTGGACTCCAAGGTCCTCATTACAATGGGGCCCATAATTCTAACTCTGGTGCAACCATCTGTGGCCGAATCGAGATCACAAGTTTTGTCCAAATTTCACACAGAGCTGGTGGTTCCTCTCCACATAAAATTAGCCAGTAAAATCTGGCAACATTTGTACCCAGGAGGTTTTACCCCATGGCAATTCCCTACATCTGACAATAAGCAAGTGAGCCAAGGCTCTTATGAATACAAACAAAGTAGTCCCCATTCGCTTAGGTTGGGTACTAAAAGACAACAATAGTTAGAGTGATGTGGGCTTCTCATACCCCGGGACCTCCAGTGCCACTGTATCTGCTACATTTATGGTAGCTATGCTCCTTTCTCAAAGATATAGGAAAATGTTGTGCTGCACAAGTGGTCACACCTCTTCCTAGGACCAAAGATCGGAAATTCCATGCCAAGAAACCAAGACACAAGCATTGGGCAGAGCCCACTCTTAGTAAATCAGAGTATTATGAGAGGAAGAAGGGGAACTGTTTGTAGAAGAAGAATGGGTTGATTTGAGCTGGCAGAAGGAATGGATTCTCATGGGCCAGTGACCATATTTTCGAGAAGCACCATGATTTTGTTGTATGGTGTATCCTTTTTCTGTTTCTCAGCCCCAGGTAAATCCTAATTTGAGGCCAAGGCAGCAATCATGTTTGGATTTGGGTCAAATGTGCTTTCCTATGGCTTTGCTGCCCTCAGACTTCTCTTTTTCCAGAAACATGTGGTCTCTTCTTTGAGTCAATGAAGTTTCTCGGTGGAGAGTACTGTGTTGCGGGGGCATTTGCTATGCACTTCCCGTCTTGAGGAGATTGCTTAGTGGTGAAGGAACTAGTTGTTGTTGCCACTTATAGGGGTCTGTAAGTTCTTTTCTGTGTGGTTAGTTACCATAGCGGTCCAGTTTATGTGTAGATATTGAAAGGCACACAGCAGTTGTTATCTGTACATATTGGATGTATTTCTAATGGCTGGTCCCAGGGAGTCCTGGTTTCAAATGTTCTCATCTGCTTCTTTTTGATTGATTGCAACTCTCCGTGTAATGTCAGGCATGGGATTGAAGTATTGCTTGAAGCATTGCCTTGATTTTGTTTGCAAAGTCCTTTAAATATTTTTTAAGCTTCTGCTGTCTTTTTTGTTGTGCTTCATCCGTGCTATCAAGGCCTTTGATCCTTGAGTGAGCAGCGATTTGCAGCTACATTCAGCTGTCTTTCTTTGATGTCATGTGGGCCTACTCACTGAACGTTGAATGCTTGTTTGTGTGTGTGTGTACAGACACATACACACTCAGACAAGCGTATAAAGTGTATGCTTGCTGTAGGAATTGAAATTGGTTTTGATGTACCTGTGTGAGAGGTTGGAAGAATTAGTGGGAAACGTTCTAATCAAAAGGTGAGTTTGCAAATTGTTAAAAATGCATATTTATATGAAAATTAGTATTTAATTTGAATTTTCCCTTTCACTTTCCTCACCCTAACGTTTAACCTTTACCTATTCTTATTATTAACATTTGCTCTAAACCTAACCCTAATCTTTATATCAACCCTGATCCTAACCCTATCCATCACCATACCCTTATATCTATTTGTAGCACTAAACCACACTGTAATCCTCATCTTAACAAGAGACCTACATTCACAATCGCCCTAAACCTAACGCTCACTCTATCCCTTACCCTAACCATAGAATTATCTCGAGCTAGTTAGCTCTTCTAAAACGTATCTCCCTTGTCAATATTTTCTTTCTCACCAATTTTGTTTTAAGCTATTTGGTTTGAACTTCGTGTAATTTGAACCAAGCGATTTGAGGACCAGTTTTGTTATTGCTTTTGGAGTGCGCTGTATTCCCACGATGGCACCTGCTTATTGTGTTTTGTGCATTTTAGTTCCTCATCATTTGTAGTTTATTTCACGGCAGAAGTGATTATCTCCACACCAAGGCCTATATAATGTGTGCGGCATGTGGATATGCCATGGTTAATGCTTTCTGAGCAGTGTGTTTAGGGAGGTGTTGTTCCGTATCTACTTAGTTGATGCACGTCTAATCGGTCCCTAAGTTGATGTTTGTAGAAGTTCCCTATTGCTGTGGACTCTGTGTGTAACATGAGGAAGATGCACATACTTTGCAGGATGTCTCCAACAATGAGGTGGTGTGGGTATGCTCAGAAGTTGCTTCTGTTTGAAGGATGTCATAGGTTTCTACCTGATCTTTTTGAGAGGAGAGTGGCTGAGAGGTCCAGGTTTCAATGACTTCACTGGATGCATCAGTAGAGGTTCAGCACTGCTGTCATTTCATTCTGCTACACGTGGGAAGGATAAAGACATATCAGGCACTGAAACCCCTCTAGGAAGAGTAGAGATGGCCAGACTATAATAGTTTGCCTGGAAGCCAAAGTCTCAGGAAACTGTGCTAGGAGGGAACAGGTTCCAGGAAGTTTGAGGCCCTACATCCACAGAGATAATGGTGAGTGGATGTTCTGTCTGAGTGAAGAACATTGGCTGATGTGATTGAAGTATTCTAGGGCTAGACAGGAAGAAGCTGCGGGGACCACTGTGGAACAACTGATTGGTAGAGAAAGACCTACGATGGGTGAAATAGTTACAAACAGCTGGACCCTCCCTCGCCAGAGAGAGGCTCCCCATTAGTTAGACCTTTTACTAATTCCTTTAGGGAGGAGCCCTACGCACTAAGGTTGCAGCTTGAAGGATGAGTTTCTGTTTGCTACCCGGCCAATCTTGCACAGGAGGTTGATGTTGCTGAGAGGTTGTAATTGGCGAATATTGGTGGAACCTTGCGAGACCTCATTAGAGCCTAGAGAGACCAAAGCAGTACTTCAGGCACTAAGGATCTAGCTCATGCTAATGAACATGGCAACCACTGTCGTAATTAGGTAATCTAGCAGCTTTCCCAGTGACAGGCAACCTCACTTATGCCGTTCTGGCACTTGACTGTCTTTTCCAGCAGGTATACTCTGGCAGCGATAGCTTAAATTATAGGTCTGTTGCCTGAATGCCTGTGCAACGTGCATCACCAGTGACGGAAGATGGTTGGTTGCAGTGTAGATGACTAGCCGTGGAAATGGACTACTGACCTTGACCTGTATGGAGTAGTATGTGAGAGATTATCAGAGCAAGTGCATCCATTTGAATGCTGTTTATTGTGTAATAGGGAGTATATTTATCAATGTGTAAAAAATTATAATAATGTATTTGAATTAGTGCCATAATATTGAGATTGCCTATTGTTTGTCTGAATGAACAGTGGCGTACCATGTGGGACTCCCTGGATTATGATTCATCTTAATATTGAAGTGGATGCGCTGATCACCATGTGTTTGATTTAGTCGTCTAGCAATTTATTGGCAAGGGATAGGGCATAGTGCCTCACTGGCGTTACAAACTCAGAGATGCAGCCAGAGATAAAAAAAAATTCTCAGATAAACAACGCTTTTTAGCTCAAATGATGCCTTGGTATCTGCTCTCCTGTTGCAGGTACTACAGCACTATTGTGTAGTTGTGAGCTACGTTTGTAATTGCCTTTTTGAGTATGTTAGGGGCTGTGTCCCTAGAATGCTAAACCATGATCAGGCACACAATCTGTAGTGACATTTTCACCAAAATACTTTGACCCTGAAGCACAATCGTTGTGGACACTGGCCACTCCTTCCTGTCCATGGGAGAACTGATACGAAGTGAAGTGGAGATAGTAAACATCTTGAAAGGGCAGAGACAAGGTTGCCTAGTTAAAGAAAAGCTCGGACCAGAAGTAAATAATTGTAATTAAGTTAGGAGCTAATAAACTAATAATAAGTTGGTATCTTGTCAACCGGCAGCTACTTGCATCTAGTGAGGCAGGGTTAACATAACAACCAGACAGCATTTGCAGAAAAGGCCAGCTTCTGTGATCATCTGCGTGTATACATGTATGCATTTTCCTATTGGTACCGTTAGAGTATGATCTATAGGAGAAGAAATTAAGTAGTTTAAGCCTAGTGGGTGGTGGGAAATAAAATTTAAGAACAAAGAAGGGGACCTGGAGGGCTCTCCTAATGTGGAAGTCATGATGATTGGCTCCCAGAGGTTCCGAAGAATAACACCTCAGGAATTAATGGAATGTGAGATGTTCCATGAAGAGATGCATTTTAGCTCTTTTCTCAATTGGTAAAGATAAGGAGAGAGTATGATCTGTACTGGGACATAATTGTAGCGGATGTGTAATTTCAGGAAATTCTTTCCCCCTTAACACTCTTGGGGGCATATCATCAATGGCCATATCGCCGATTTTTCTGCTTTAAAAGCCAAAAAAAGCGGCGATATTTCCATCGCACTATAAACAAGCTCACGCTAACCCTTGTTAGCGCTTGTTTTCGCGCGATGGCTGCCGTTTTTTATCACCCTGCCTGCCATCGCTAATGACATGCAAAGTAGGCATTCCTGGGTAAAACAGCATGGGAGAACCCTCTAACACGGCTTTGCGGTATTATCAAGCTGGCAGTAGACCCGCGAAGTCATGTTAATAATCGCGGTAAGCACCCTTTATCGCAGGAATTTAACTCCTGGTTTAAAGTTGACTTAGCCATCTTAGTAATGGGAGGTGGATTGCAAGGCTGAGACCACAGGGGCGTATTAGCAAGGTTTCCATTATCGCCCAAAATATATCGCAGCATTTTCACACTGTTACTGCTTTTTGCTGCTATTGCTGGATTTCCTATCGCCTTTGAGATAAGCGTTGATAATAACACACTAACTCGGCGAGGAAATCCGCGCTAGCCGGTGATAGAATAAAACACGCTAAGCACGCTCTGCGATATTTATTGCATTATGTTGATAATATGCCCCTTGGTTTCCATTCTGGCGATGTTACATCTACATGTGTTGCATTGCCACTGGAGATGATTTTTTTACTCAGGTTGTGAGCTACTGTCTTATAGATGGAACCGAAGGTCTTGATGATGATGCAAGCCCATTTATGGAGCAAATCCACATCTGCAGGCCTTGAATGAGTGAGGTTGTTTTATGTAAGATGCTCTTAAGTGGAGCTGGTCCGGAGTCTGGGATCCAGTGAGCAGGATATTGCCCCCACCCAGGTGGGATACGATCAAGGCTTAAACTTTTGTACTGTTGTTCTCTTTTGGAAAGGAAGTTTCTGCAGAGAAGGGATAGACAGCACCAAGCTAACTGTCTTCTTTGGCTATGTACATTCTGAAGGTAATGTTGCTGAGAATGATTATTCCATGTCATTTTGAATTTTCCATGAGTTGTGAACTCAATCCTTCAAGATTCAGCTTTGCAGGGCATTCCTATCAGTGCTTGTTTGGTGCAGGCTGTAATGAAAATGAACTAGGACTTAGTGGGATTTGCTTTCAGTTAGGAACTTGACATGTAGGCGTAGATGCTGGGGAGGCAGTCTTTGAGTTGGTTGATGTCTTTGATGAGACTTTCATGCAGAGTGTCATCAGTGTATTGATGGATTTTGATGCTAGGACTATCCAAAGGATTAGATGTATAGGTTTGTAATAAATCCAGAGAAGATGAATCCTTGGGGAATAACAGATGTCAGTGGCATTGATTTAGATCTTAAGATATTGATCTGGAGGGATTGATGTCTGGTGTAACAATAGGAGATAAATCACTTCACTCTCATGATATGGAAACCCAAGTTTCTAGACAGGTGCTTGGTGGTCAGCGGTATTTGACCCTGCTGACAGATCTGGTAGGGTCAGAAGGCATGGGCTGCTATTCCCACAAATGTGTAGCTCTTCGTCTGTAAAGTAGATGGTTGTTGTCTGAATGTTCGTAATCCTGTTTGTTAGCCCTGTAGGAGGGAGTTGGTTTGGATTTGCTTTTGTGATTGGTAGCCAATTACTCTCTGAATTATCTTGGCACAGAAGGGCAAATATGTGATAGGCAGTAGCTGGTGAGGTAGTCTGGAACAAGGTAATCTGTATTCAGTGTTGGTTAAATTTGTCGAATGTCAGATTCATCAAGTTACATGCTTGTGCAAGTGTGACATTGACACCATCCTTGAGGAGTGTGAAGAATTCTGCAGAGAAGGATTTTATGATTGTAGAAAAGATGTCATCATAATAAGTGCAGGTTATTTGTATTTGTAAAATGACTATTTTCCCAATGCTTCCAGGTTTTGATTACATAGTGAGAAGAGTGGACCATCTGCCATTTCAGAAACAAGTTTAATCTATTTGATAAACTTTGTGCCTATGCTTCTGAAAAGTTATGAATGCCAGCTCTGAAATTAAACTGCTGTTTTCTAAGATTAGTTTGCCAAGATAATATATTTCTAGCCACAGTTTGGTAATTTTTTGTATAATTTGTTTTCCACTAATAAACATATCAACACAACAAATAGATGAGGTGGCACGGAAGACAAAAGCCAAAAGTCAAAAGTCAAGAAAGTACTACATGTGGGCAGTTTGTGAGTAATGTGTTGGTGACCAGCAGCAGTTGATTTACAGAGGACTAATGTACAAGAAGACATAGATTGAGGGCCTCATTACAAGTCCCATTGTAATCCCGATGGAGTCTGAAACTGACGTTTCTAACTGAATCTGCACTACAAGTTCTACATAGGAAATTACTGCACCTTCAGAGTTCCCTCAATTTTTGCCATGTAAAACCTGGTGAATAATGTGCAGGGAAAAGCCACAGGATTCTGAAATGATGTCCCTTTGGCTCTCACTGTCACTGAGCAGGTGTGGACAGAAAAAGGAGAGAAAAAAGCAGCAGAGGCAAGAGAGAGAAAACAGAGGAGTAGGAGAAAGTAAGAGAGATGTGAGAAGAGACAAGGACAGTTGATGAGAGAGCGAGAGGGGTGCTATAGAGTGTGATAAATAGACCTAGAGAGACAGAGTGAGAAATAGAGAGAGAGGACTCAGATACAAGTCATATAGAAATGCGCAATAACATCGATGATCAGTGACCAAAGCTCCAAAGAAAGGAGGTAGACAAGTAAAAGTAAAGAAAACCCGGCAGGCGAGAGGGAATGAAAAATGAGAGAGGCTGAAATGAGAGTCAACGTATGGGGAGATAGACCGGACAAAGAAGATACACGGGACTGAGAAGGAAGGCGACAAAGAGTTGACAAGGGATTGGGGAGAGAGAGATCAGGGATAAGTTATTGGGGGAGAAGAAAGCCCGAGTAGAGAGACAGTGATGAACAAATAGCTACATTCTCTTACAAACTGCAAGGGGATGTTTGTATTTTTTCCTATAGGGATATTCTTTCCTATAGTGATATGCCATGTATGTGTGACAACAAAGATCTGCATTTATTGTGAAGCAAAAGTATGTACATATGTAATGTATGTCATAATGGAATGATCGGTCCAAAGTCTCCGACAGAATGATTGCAGATTCTATGGCATCAAGATTCTGGATATGCTTTCATAGGTTACAGGCAAGGGCAAAAGCAAATGAGTTCCTGAGAGGTGTCCAGTTTAGGTTCTGAGAAGGGTTGGGGACCAGGAAACAAAGAACTTTGGGCCTGGTTTAGAGTTTGGTGGACAGGCCACTTTGTCTCAAACACAATGGATGTCTCTCCCCCCTTATTAGAAGTGCATTTTATTCCATAGCATCTCTAATAAAGTGGCTGGTATATTCATGGTTGTGACGGAGTAACCTGTCCATCAGACTCTAAGTCAGGCTGTTGGTAGATACGTCATAGAGAAAGCAACTGGAGTCCATTTCGTGTCAGGTGCGTTCCCTGTTGCCTATAGGTCCAATCAGTAGTTGATGTTTAGAAATATTGGGGTAGAGGAGGAGCTGAGCTTGTTGTTTAACATGCCGTCGTCATTATGTGCCATGGTTAGGCTTGGCTGCAGTGGTGAATGTAGCCCATCACTAACCTCTGTTGGTGGGGTTTGCCTGGGCTATCTCCTGGCATCAATCGTTGTCATCCTGTACATTAGTGGTTAGAGAGTGATCTAGTAAAACCTGAAACCCAGAGATATAACCCAGTATTTTTTTCCAATGATGCTGTATTGATTCCACAAACAGCAATATGGTTGGAGTACCCTGTATCAAGATATGTCTGTTTTATTGATAATTTAGGGTCAGGACAAACGTGTCCCCGCTGAACGTCATGTCATTCAGCTCGAGCAGTATGAAGGCGTCTATCAAGGTCCACAAGGGTTAACATGTGTCTTCTTGTGTGTAACTTTCAGTGACAACCCACACTGTTGTCCAATATGTGCCGCCTTCTAATATGAATGGGGGAATCCCATGATGGAGCTGGCATTTAAGGGATCCCAAAGACTTGTGTTATTCAGAAAGAGGAGAATAACTGTGTTAGGAAAATGTTAGGTTCTCTAAAAGGATTGCCAAATTATGACATTCACCAGGAGGCGTAGCTCTCTTATTTGTGGAACAGCATTTAATGTGCACCTCAGCTGCTATGGCTGCCGGGCTGGAGTGAAACGTTTGGGGCGCTAGACGAGACCCAGTTAGGCTGCAAATAGTCTTTACAGTGTTCTACTTCCAATCTATTCATGAGTGGAAATAGTAGCGTTTGAGTCCCCAGTACCTATAAAATGAAAATGTTAATACTAAGCTTTCCAAGAGAAAGAATAATGTGATGTCCTGCCTTTGTAATTCGATTTCAAAGCATCTTATTACATTTGCTGTTGGTACATATCGGAGGTGCACTCAAACTGAGATATCGTAAGGGACATCAAATTTATTAAATTGATATGGGGGTGTTTTTGGTTGTGTTTATTTATTTTTGGGAACGGGTGTATTGTTTACTGTGATTTTATACAGGATTTACTGTGTAATGTATTATGGTTTTATGAGAAAAATGAAAAAAGGCAAACTTTTTACGGATTGACTTGAATGGCTTACTAACAAATATTTTTGAAACATACGCACCAAAGTAGTTTAGGGGCAGGCAGCACTTGAT
This sequence comes from Triturus cristatus, assembly GCF_964204655.1. NCBI lineage: Eukaryota > Metazoa > Chordata > Amphibia > Caudata > Salamandridae > Triturus > Triturus cristatus. The sequence continues at coordinate 455,291,297 of NC_140579.1, read as the reverse complement.
TCTAACAGATCCTTTTGAAATGGAGATCCCTGCATTTTCAGCTGGCCTTCTCCTTTCTTTCGGGAGAGAGTGGATCCACCCTGGAGTTGGGTGAAAAGACATCGGCCTTACTTCATGTACATTTTCTTGGGCAAGTATTTATTTCTTCCACCTCCAAATTGTGGAGGCTTAAGGCTTTTTTGCGTTTTGAACGGCATTTACATTAAGCTGCAGCTGCTCCATAGGGGCTGCTAGGGCACCCAGTGATGAAGCAGTATCTGGGGTTGCAGGCTGTGGGCACTGGTACTCATTTTGGGATTGGGAGTTGTTTTTATCATCAGACATTTACTCAGGGCAAGAGGGATAAGGAAGGGGTTGGACGGGCGCCCTGGGGACCGTATGGTGGTGGGGGGCAGGAGGGTTGTCTGGGACACAGGACCTTACTGGGGAAAGGCAGTACTGCCTGATAAGTGAAGGGTGAAGGCTACGAATAGGGAAGGGGATGTGTCAGGCTTGAGGGCTCCCAGGGCATTTACCTGCCGAGAAGCGACAAGACACTCCCTGCCCCACGTGGCCCTTCAAAGGAATGGGTTCTGATGAAGATATTCGGAAACTGTCATTTTAGTTTTTTTAAACATTGCAAGTTTTGCACGTTGTGAAGCTTTCTAAACCTCAAGACACTATGCAAAGTTGTGAATTACCCGACTTTGCAACTCTGCTCACCCCTACTGATAGAAGCGTTGACCTAATGGTGGCCATCCTTGACATATTTTGGGGATTCTGGGCATACTTATGGCAATACCTGGAATAATGTTTGCTGTTGCATAATGGTACTTTCCTTTGCATAATATGGGCGCACAACTGATTTGAGGCGAGCCGTAGCACAATGGTGGTATTGGGAAGTCCATTCTCAACTAAGGCATAGTAGGAACATTAGTGGCACGTATGTGGATACAAGCAACAGTATAGAGGCCCTGGCATTATGGTCCCATTCATTACATATTTTACACATCCCTAACATTATTCTGTTTATTCTGGAATATTGTTGAAGGAAATCCATGGGTATTTGATTATGATAACTGAGCATGAAAGTCAGAATCTGTCTGTGGATGTAGAACATTGGGAACAAAAGAGGATATATAAGCCTTAAATATATATTTGGTAACTACTGAGAGCTGGTAATTAGGACACAAATAGTGATTTTTCATGAAAATGACAACATTTTTAGTTTGGGGACATGCTCAGAGTGGGAACCCATTCCTCGACGACTTCCGGTGGGAACATGGCAGCCAGCTAGCCAGCCGGTCGCGAGTCGTTCGCCCTCTAGCCTTCGTTATGGGCTTTAGGAGCTGAATTTCCCCGATGTTTTGTGCCTACCTTCGGTGCGGGACTGCTGGCCTTTCCCTCTGGATTCTGTGGGACTCACTGGATTCTGCGAGGTGATCTTGTGAGGTGCTGTGAGGCGTGCCGGGCTCCGCTGCCTCTGCTGTCTCCTTGCTCGGAGCGGAGCTGGAGGCTGGTGCGGTCTCGGCTTGTCTGAAGGCTGCAGGTGGGGTCTGACGCCTCCAGTTATCCATAGCTTAGGAAGGCGTAGCATAGCGGTCAGAGAGTGAAGAGAAAACGTGAAAATACGAGCTGCGGTAAGGGGGGGCAACAATTTTGTTTGTCGCCCGCTGGGTTCCAGATGTGTGGCGGCTCTGTACTCGTGCTTTTTAGGGCAGCGGGGTGCTAGCTGAGTGTCGTCGCACCCGGTGCTCTTTTCACAACCAGTCTTCCGGTTATTTATCGAACTATTGCAGGGGCAGTCTCATCGACATATCTTCCCCTGAAACGAGGTTCCCCACCTTTGGCAGATGCTACTTAGAGCTCAATACAGAACCAGGCACAGTGGTAAAAGGCATTGCAGGAAGGGGCTATTCAGTGGTCAGGCTTGTTACACCCAGTGATCAGTCAAACAAAATAACTAAATTAAGATATGAGCCTGCCCTTTACTCCATGGAGTTAGCTACTCAGCAACCTGGACAAACCGAGGCTATCAAGGGGGGGTCAGTTAAAGTCAAATAATCCTGTACTTGGGGCCCCTACCACTGAGGCACTTTTGGGCAAAAGATACAAATTAAGATCACGTACCTTTCTGGGTAGAGAACCTCCTGCGCAATAACCGTGTCAAGCCACTGAGACTTCAGTAAATAGTCATAAGCACAGACAGCCTCTCAATAAATCTGCTAAGTCTACCCCAGCGAAGATCAGAAAGAAAAATAAGAACCTGGTTTCCTCAAAGGTGACTCCCTCACTCAGGTCCTATTTTATGGCTAATTCTCTGGGCAATATGGAACCTGTAAAACATGCTGTGTCCGCAGCAGGAGAATCCTTGGAATTAAACCCTTCTATCCCACTTTCCAACCGATTCGCTCCGTTAAGTGAGACGACCTCTACTGTGGGGATGGGGGGTGTCAAGAGGAACAAGGTGAGGTAGGGGATACGTCTTCAGAGGTAGCAGCACAGAGTCCGGATACTTTACACAGGATGTTAAGGCAGTTATCGGCGGAGATTGGAGCTCGTTTCTCTACCTCTGAAACAAATCAAAAAAAGATACAAGATTCCTGTACTGGGTTAGAGGAAAATCTGTTGGCTCTGACGCATAGGATGGAGGCCCTTGAACATAAAGTAGGGGAACTAGGTCAGGAGGTTAAAGATAACACTGAAGAAGTGGTTAGACTGAAAGAAATAGAGCGGAACCTTGATGAGGGATTGGAGAGGCTTGAAAATATTTTAAGAAGGAATAACATTAGGATTTTAGGCTTAAAAGAAGGGTTGGAAGGTGATAACTTAAAATCCTATGTTATAGACATTTTGACTAAAGCCTTCCCCCAGATCGCAGTGGCATCAGTTTGGGAAACTGAGATCCAGCGAGTCCACAGGGACCCCTTTAAGTTGAACCCTGTTCGGAAAATGCCCAGGAAAATTCTAGTATACATCCAATCCTATCTTCTTAAGGAGCAACTACTGGGGGCGGCCCTTAAACTTAAGACAATACAGGTTCATGATGCCTCCTTCAGAATGGGGTCCGACATCTATCGGGTCACTGAAGATAGGAGATGGGAACTGGGTAAGCGGATGGACGCATTAAGGGACCAGGGAGCTCAAGTCCAGCTGCGATTTCCTGCCTTTCTAAAAGTTGTATGGGCAAACAAAATGTATAATTTCAGATTTCTGGAGGAAGTAGATAGCTTCTTGGCGCAAACTAAATCTAGTTTATAGCTTATGGATTAAGGGAATTTCTATTGCCAATGGGTAGTCAGGGAGGGTTCCCGTGGGTGGGTTGGAGGAGTTTGGGGTGCTTGGGGGCAAGTGGGGGTTTTCATGTTTGTTGGTGGGGAGCATTGGGAAAAAATAAAAAAAAGTAATAATAATTTCATGTGACATAAAAACCTCCAGTAGTTACAGCAGAGGGTGGAGTCAGGATAAGGGTGGGGGATAGACCTGTTCGGGGAGGGAATCGATATCTTGAATTTTTAAGTTGGAATGTTAAAGGTTTAAGGGTTAAAGGAAGACAGCGCCTGATTCTTCAATACTAAAAAGTTCAGCTAGGATCCTTATGATCCAAGATCACAAGTAGAATGTAAGGCACTATTTGGGAAACACAGATGAGTTGATAAGATCATAGCTTCAGACCAGCAATGCTGTTAGAAGGGGGTTGCCGTTATACTAAAAGTGAATTCAGGAGCTGAGCTTATTAAGTCACAGGTAGATGACAGAGGATGTTGGGTTATTGCGGAAATTAAATGTCAGGAGTCTAAATACACGTTAGCTAGCTATTATGGGCCCAATGAGGACGATACTACACCTCTGAATAATCTCTGTCTTGCCATGGCTGATTTTGAGGCTCCTCTGATATTGGGAGGAGATTTTAATGTACTCTTAAATAACAAGCTAGATAGGTCCTCCCCTCGAACGCAGATAGCTGTTCCGCGTGTTAAAGCCCATCTTTTGAATATATATATTTTTTTTAACCTCTGTGATGTATGGCGGAAAAAAATGGGAGAGAGTAGGAAGTACTCCTTTTTAAGCAAGAAGAATTCCCATTACTCCAGAATCGATTACATATTTATGGAGCACTCAGATCTTGAGAAAGTTAGCTTAATCAAATATTTGCCTATACACCTATCTGATCATGGTGCCATAGCTCTTAACCTGGAACTCCCTCTAGAGCTCACTCTGAGGAGATGGATATTTTATAGGAGGTTTCTTTTGCAACCTTCAACTCCTGTTTTTTTAAAGTTAGAAACTGCTACTTTCTTTCAAAACAACGTAGTGTCTGCTCCCCTGTACATTGTCGGGGATACCTTTAAGGCCTGGATGAGAGGGATACTAAAAGGGGCTGTTGTGGGTTGGGCTAGGGTCGAGAGGAAAGAACTGGCCAATTTAGTATTACAGATAGCAGGGGCAGAAGGAGATTTAAAGGTGAGCTGTCCTCTTGAAGCAGAGAACGATACCTTAATAAAGAGAGTTGAGGAGCTCCAGCTGAAGTTCAGACTTAAGCCTGAAGAGATCTTACTCCAAGAATGGGAGTCAAGCAAAATGAGGGACTTTGACCAAGGGGAGAACTGTGGCAAGCTTCTTGCCATGAAGAGCAGGGTCGATAGAGCTAACAATTATATTAGTAAGATTAAAATGGGTACACAATTCACAGAGGATGAAGGGAATACAGAACAGGCTTTTGTGCAATTCTTTCAGGAACTATATCGAGAAGACCTTCAGGGTGTAGAGGTACATATTGATAGGTGGCTTAAAGAGAAACAGCTTCCAAAAATAACTGAGGCTAGTCAAGAAATTATTTCTCTAGAAATAACAGGGAGTGAGATATTATCTGTTTTAGATACAGCTAAAAAAGGGAAAGCGGCAGGCCCCGATGCAATCCCGATTGATGTTTATTCCATGTTGAGGGAGGAAATCATCCCGGTCTGGCTGAAATTGTATAAAGAGATCTTAAACGGTACATCCCCACTGCCTGGCTCCTGGAGTGACGCAGTTATCACTTTGATTCTGAAGCCCGGTAAGGATCCAACTCACTGCCACTCATATGGGCCAATTCAATTATCAAATGTCGATTATAAGGTCTTTGCTAGGATTTTAAATAGTCAGCTTTGTAAGATCATAGGGCCAATAATTCATGAGGATCAAAAGGGCTTTCTCCCGGGCAGGCAGATGTCAGAACTGGCACACACTTTAATTGGGGCGGTGGATCTGGTGTCATCACTGGGTCTCCCTCTTTCAATCATTCCTGTCGACCTCGCCAAACCCTTCGATCGTGGGAATTGGCATCTCCTGGGTAGGTCTCTGAAGGCCTTTGGCTTTGCCAACGGTTTTAGAGAAGTTATTAAAAAAATATACAAATCACCCCGGGCTCGGATTCTGCTCAATGGTAGCCTTTCTCCTGTTGTTAATATAGGGCGTGGCACCAGGCAGAGTTGCCCATTGTCCCCTATTTTATTTGATAAACACATAGAACCTTTAGCCCAGAGTTTAAGATTAAATAAGAAGATCGCTCATTTTGAAGTAAATGGGCTGGTGAGGAAACTAGCACTCTACGTGGATGATTTAATTTTATTATCCTCTAATGTCGACACTACACTTCCAGAGCTTCTTGTTGAAGCCCAGATTTTCGGGAAACTCTCTGGCTATGAAATAAACAACGACAAAACTGAGATTATGGCATGGAACATCACTGATCAGGAAGGGATTTTTGCTAGGTAGCTCAGATATCTCGGAGTTATAATAAGTCAGGACCGTAGAGTGTTGTGTGTAGATTTAGATTCCGTATATAGGTTTCCTGATTTATGCCCTTATATAGGTACAATTCATATTGCCCTTATTTAGGCATTGTCCATGCTAACCAAATACAGTCATGGCCTCCTACATCCGTCAATCCACGTCAAAACGAGTTCTTGGAAAACCAGACTCTTCAGCCTTTAGTAATTTCCCTTGCTTGAATATTGATTTCTCCAAGAACTCATTTAGTATGCATGAACATCTATTCCTTAGGGGTTTATTAATGACATTCCGATTCCCGACTTTTACGTCAATACAGGCATTCCTAAACACCTTCAAGGTATAAATATACCTGCACTTGCCCTAGCAAACCACGGTTCCGGTACGGTCCAGTTCGACTGCCTACTTGTGGTTCGCCACAGTAAGTTCGGAAGGAGATCGAGTTCCCGCATGATGCACTGACCAGACGCTGTCATCCTCCTCGCAGAGAATCCAGCTCCAGTGTTTCTGACTCCCCTTGTGGGGTGTTAGATATCGAAAGAGATTCCAACCTCACACATTCTAAGGTATGGAGCAGACTAGAACTTAGAGAAACTTTTGCCAACTCTTGGCAAAACTATAGCTAGCTATACTTTAGAAAACAGCACCTACTTCTTACCTCGTACTACACTTAGGTAAGGTACACTGGGGTAGAACTATTTAGAAGCATCAGATGAGTATTCAAATTTTAGCCTGTGTTATTTTTATTTATGTATTTTATGAATATATGTCATAGCTACAAACCATGCTATTACAGTATTATTTTATCTTGTACTTCGCATTCTGTCTTACGATTGTAGCAGTTCATATCTCTTGCATGAGAAATAAGACTGTTCAATAAACCCCTTTTAATTGAAACACCTGTCTCTCTATTTCTGTGCAACTCCGTAGAAACGAAGCATGTACGATTGACTGAGTGAAACTGTTATCTATTGTTTCCACGGTTCTGAGATTGTTCCGACTCTAAGGGAATAAAAGTTGTCATGTTTATGCGGTTGTCAGAAACTAATCCCTTCTTGTTTATTCGAGAAGTTTCTAGTGACCTCTGAGTTAGCTGGCACACACAAGTAATTAAGTTTAATGTCCTCTATAGAGACATACTGACCTCAGTCCTATGTCAAAACTATAGTGTATATTATTCCAATGCCAAGGGCCTATCAGGGATAAAGGAACTACACTACAAGAGAAATTCCAAAAACTAATCTAGATAGAGTTTCAAAAGAGGTTGATGTTCTATTAAAAAGATGGCAGAATATTCCACTCTCACATTATGGTCACATTATTAATAACAACAATCAGTCGTTGTGAACAACGTTCACTGGACTATAGTGTTTATCTTTAAGAAAGTCTATCTTATTTTGTACTTTTTCTCTTTGTTCTTTTGGAGCGAAAATATGGACCTCATATTCAGATGGAGACACATATATATAATTTTGTGCACAAAGTAGTGTTGAGTTTAGCGGAAATTAAGTGGCTTGATGTTTACAGTTCCTGTCGCATGCAATTGATTAAAGGGAAATTATGCGAATATTTAAATGATTCTTTATATATTGATTTCGGACTCCAAACACAGATGACCTCCTATAGACCACTTTAAGATGGCGTTGATGGAAAACGTTAGCTTTGAGTCGTTCCCTCTCGTGAAAGTTCGTACAAGCTTTAATTGGCATATTATAGCTGGTCGATTTATACATATCGCTTTGGGTAATGTATTTTGGATAAAGTCTCTTTGAGAACTTAGAAATGAGGCGCTATTGCATGTATCATGCTTTTCCAAGATGGCGCTTTACAATAGCGTTACTCTGTTAGTCCCTTCTTTCTATCTTGGATGATCCGATTAATACCACTCTAAGATGGCGCTGACGATAAAACAATACTCTCTTACTGAGAACTGTTTTGCCTTGTGGACCGAAAGATGAGGTCATGGTTTTTATGTAGACCGTTTGTGAAATAGAGGTGTATTATTACTACATATACTTAAAAAATCCTCTTTTTTGGGGGGTATGCAGCTTAGATCAGACTGCTGTGGCAATCTGTGTATAAGGAACTAGGGCATATAATATACCTTTCTAAGATGGTGCTCCGATTAGCGTCAATCTGTTAGTCCCTTTTTAGTGATTGCTTAACTCACAGGTGAAACGGCTTTAGCAATCGGGGTAGATTGAATGCAGAAGAGAGGAGTATAAATAGAGACACGCATTTGGGTCAAGGCTCACTTGCTGACGGGAGGACGATCTGAGGACGCCTACGTGCTATTAAAGGACTTTGACGTTTCGAGCAATGGTGAGTTAGGAGGGAAAGGCTTGAACCGTTGTTTGAACTGGGGTAATTTGGAGTTTTTCTTCTTTTTTTCTTTGTTAGTATTTTAATTTAGCCCTTGTTTCACCCTTAACCAATAGCTGGTCGGGTACTTGGTGGTGTTAAAAGATCAGGCATTGCAACCTTCCACGAACCAAATGTGGGCGTAGATCTATATGGAATAGCGGTAAATCTCGGTATCGACCGAATATGTAACTTCTTTTGGAATTTTTTGATACACTCTCCTATATTCGTTTTTACTATTTTGGGTTAGGACTTTGGGAATAAAACTTTGATTAAGTAGTGCATAGGTATGATCTTCAGTGTCCGATGATTTTACTTTGGTCCCTTGTCCTGGGACCTAGACTCTACACTTGGGTTATTAAGATTAATTGATTTTTATTTTCCCATTTGTCTTCCTGTAACTTTTTTGCCATAGGGACACCACAAAGAATTATAACAGCGTGTATCTGTATTCTTGGGATTTCTCTTATATCTGGGTTTGGATGAAAAAGAAATACCCTGATGATCTTTAAGCAATTTACTTCTTAAAGGTATTTATGATCCTTTGACTCTGGCGATAGTATGCAGTAAGGAATCTCCCTGTGAATAGAAGATAGGTTATAATGCAGTGTACATTAACTTCCTCACACAGATATATGGAACACTACGGAATTATTGTTGGATGTACCCTGACCTCACATTATATCTAGTGGGACTTGGAGGTTATCCTCACTGGTAGGTAAACATTGTGCGGATGTAATAATAAGATCCAGACATACTTAAATAGGGAAGTGATATGGACAAATATAAAATGCAATTACCTTGATTTAGTTATTGTGTTTTAAATTCTATCAGGATATCGTCAGATAAAAAGGAAAACAAAGAGAAAAGAAAGGAAACTACTGTGATTACCCTTTACAGCATAAACGGCAGGCTTTGTAGTTCGATATTGTTCCCCTTGAATAGTAAGTAATTTTCTTTACGTTATTGAGAGGACTACAACAGAAAACATTATCTTTGTGTTTAGACCTATACCTTCTTGGTTAGAGTAGAGTAGAGTACCACAGGGACTATTTCCATTCACATTTTGTTTCAAATAATTTCTGCCAAAATGTAACTGTTTTTTGATTAGAAATAAAACTTTATATTGCACTGTTATGCGTGTTGGCCCTCTTAGACTATCTCTGTTTTCTCTAGAATTTTTCTGGTTCACTTTGATGCTCAGTTGTATGAATTGGCCCAATCGGTGTCCGTTGTTATAGCACATAGGATTTCTAAAAATAATGTTTAGTGGCTAGTGACAAATTTTTTATATGTATGCACTTTTTTTAGGATATCCCAGGTTGTGAGAACTTGCGCTAAGAGAAGTAGCTGGTCCTGAAGAAGGTGGTTTTCACGTTTTCTCTTGCCACCGAAACGCGTTGACCAAGTCTCTTTGTAGATCCTACAACTTTTTGTAGCAGCTCCCTCTTGGGGGCCATTAGGACTACCTTATCACCAACAATGTGTTAATTGGGACAACTATTGAGATATATGTGCAAGGAGTGTCTGGTATGTGTTTGTATGAATGAAGAGTTTGTATGTGCAATGTTCCTCTCCCTGGGTTTTGTTTTTGTCATGACTTGGAATAATATATTTTGTATCAATGAACTGACATGAATAATGTGTAAAATATAGTGATGATGTTATTTATGAAAATTGATTTATATGTAAAAAATTCTATCATGTTTATATAAAGAAAAAATGAAAATATAAAAATACAATAAATAGAAGTATAAAAAATACAACTTGGTGTTCTTTGTGTGCTAGCCCATGTTTAGTAGAATTTTATGTTAAAAAAATTGTTTTTGAATCATATATAGGAAATTGAAATATAGGTCGAGAGGGAGCACTATTTGTTAAGTATCTATAGACATTCAACTTGTTGGATGATCCATCTTTTGATTAGATCAGATTGGATTAAGGTATAGGATTAGTTCCAATGATTAAAACCTCTGGGTCAGCTCAGGTTCTGTATAAACAGGCGTTCCCCGTAAAGAACACCAGCTAAGATTGGAACCCCCAAGTTATATGCACCAGAGGTGGACCAGGTCGAGAGGTTGCTATAGCTATGGAGGTCATATGAGGAAAAAAAACACATTTTTAATTTGGGGAAACGGAGAATATTTATTCAACATGAATACTCTGTATTTTTTAACTAAATCTTTGAATAGCTTATGTTTGGGCCCAAATTGGCTGCATATCTGAAATATAGTGAAAGCGTATATTTTGATTAATAGTTCATGCTGATTTCAGAAGGCTTATTTACTGATCTTGCTTCCTTGGTAGTAGAGGGGACTTACTTCAATTACTTTTATTTTGTGACATTTGTATAAGTAGTTAATCATCTTCCAATAAGGTGATCACAACTGCTCTCAGTGACCTGAGAATGTCTGACCATTGTAAGCTGTCTGATTTCGAATGCTCTGTTTTCTCTAAATCGAGCGGTAGCACTGACTAGCTCTACTTTCTATGGCCTTTTATTGTGAGATTTTTATAACATTTGATCGCTTCTCTCTGCTACTAGATGTAGGACTGAGCATCTCTTTGTAGGGGTTGAGTAGAAAAATTAAGAAATGTGTGCAAGAAATATACTATATAATTGTTTTTAAAAATGATAGCCCATTTGAATTTTAGATGCTTGCATTCTCAGAACTGTCTTGTAATATCTGCAGCTCCATAGGCAGTTATTAGGATCATTTTATTTTTTAAGGGTTTTGTGGGCATAGCAAGCCCACAGCATCCCTGGAAAGAATAAAGCTTGGCTTCCCCCCTCATTATGAAAGTATAGAAATATTTTATTAGTGGCCAAAATATCAGAATTTCTAGCCCATTTAAGTACTAATTGTTCTGCAAAATGCACTATTTGGCCCTATTTTAAAAATATTTGTTGCAGGGATTCTGCACATATACAGAAATATGCACAGGAAACCAGGGCCTCAGTGTGTAGTGGTGTACCAAAAACCCACCTTAGTGCCCGGAACCCTGATCCGACTAGCTATAGTGTCTCATTCGTTCTCCTTACTACAGCGAAGCTACCAATGATTGGACATCCTAGAACATGTAACTCAGATCCTCCCAGGAATCATGGGAGCAAGAACACTCTTTCGTTCACTCACTCATACTTGTCCACAACGTGAATAATCAGAGACACTGTATAGTTTAAAATGTTTACTTTAACTAACGTGCTCTATAATGCAGTATACAAGCCAATACTAGCAGCAAAATGCATAAACACAAGATAGTAAGCATTGTTACAATTCCATAGAAAATAAACGGGGATATCATTCTATAAAGATAGTGGAGAAAGGACTGCTGTGCCTTGCCACCCTCCCCGTGCTAGGAACTAGTTTATTATAGAAATAGAAAACCTCTGGGCTTTGTCAGGGGGGCACTCCATACCTTCAGGTTTAGATGCAAAAGTTTACATCTCCTTTCAATCACAGCTCTTCTCTCTGGAAAGGTTTTTCTTGAAGTGCCTAACATGCATGCAATGCCATATTAAAAGCACTCGTTTTTCAGTAGTGCAGCTGTGTGTGTATTATGTCTAACATGCGGGGGACTGACCAAAGCAGATTAACAACGGACATTGTTTTTTGACCTTGAACACGATGTGCAGACGAAAACCACAGAGTACAGCTAGAAACGTGAAAGGTAGACGGTTCTCATGTGAACGAGCACAAGTAGAGGATTTGCGAAAACAAGTCATGCAGAAACGTGTGCAAAATCGGCAACATGGCAGGCAAGCGTGTACTAACATATGCTAACTTAGCAATGACCGCAGTGAATCTCGTATCCTCACTACATATTCTCTCAGGAATAGAATTCCCCTCTCTTTAAATGTCCTTGAGGAGATGTGAGGCTTTCTCACTTTGCAAGGTTGGTGCTGTTGGGGCCAGGTATTTACGTCCCACCACTTTCAAAGTTCACCGGCTGCCTTGGGCACACAGGCCCATAAGTGTACCAAAGAAAAGATACAAATGCACACAGCAGAGTCAGCCTGAAAAGCTAGCTGACTAAAGCATGAGAGGGGACTCACTCTTAAACCCCGAGTCTCAGTGCAACTGGCCCAGTTTCAGTCTCAGTGACATCATCAGGTATCATCTCCCACCTTGTCATTTCAGTGATTTTGTTAGAGCATATAGTGTCAATGCTACTCCCTCTGTTAGAGGTAGGCCCTCAGGTGGCCTTGTCATATGTGTAAAAATCACCCTTGACATTGATATAACCCAGTTGTTCTTCCCATCACAAGATATAATTGGTGTAAAGATTCATACATGGGAGTAAACTAATAGACCAAGCCCATTTAGCAAGGAATCCATGGTGCTAGATCAGCTTGATCAATATTTAGGTTCAATTGACCTGAGGGCAATGATAATTGTGAAAGGTGACCTAGGGGCATATGTATGAAACTAATTTTTATTCGCAAATGCTGCGAATCTCAAAAAACAGCGTTTGCGTATAAAAAATCGCTATTTGAGATGTATGAGACACATTCACACTGCAAACTAAGAAATTGCAAAAATAGCGATTTCTAATACTGCGAAACCAAAATTCTGCGAATTTCCTTGCGAATTCCTAAATAGCGATTTTCTCAGTTTGCGAAACTGAGAAATCGCAAGGACATGTATGAACAATTCGCAAATTGCGAAATTGATAAATTCGCAAATTAAGAAATCGCAATTAACACCAAGTGCATGCAGGTGGTAACCAGGTGCAAGGTACCCACAATGAAACAGATCCTTCCACACTGGCAGCACTATTCGTGATAGCCAGGAGGCTGTGTATTCAGGCTCTTGCACAGAGGAGAATGAGACAGGAACGTATCTTCAGGCTGCGCATCACTCTGTTCCTGCAGACTGAAGAGGACATCCATGACAAGTACAGGCTGCACCCACAGACCATATTGGACTTGATTGAGGAGCTCAAACTCTATTTGGAACACCCAACACGCAGGACACAAACAATTCCCACCCATGTGCAGGTCCTGTGCTCCATGCAACTCCTGGCCTCAGGGAGTTTTCAAGGGGTCATAGCGGAGGTTGGCAGGGTGTCACAGAGTGCCCTGTCGTGCTTTTTCCATGCCTTTCTAGATGCAATGCTACAGAGGCTATCACATCACATATACTTCTCCAGCAACCAACAGGCATTACAGCAAACAAAACTTGACTTCTACCAGATTGCACGTTTCCCCCACGTCATTGGCTGCATTGATGGGACCCATGTGGCCATCACACTCCCATCAGCAACTGAATAATATGTCTACAGAAACTGTAAATGCTACCATTCCCTGAATATACAGATTGTGTGCAATGCTAAGTATATCATCAATGACATTGTACCCAAATACCCTGGCAGTACACACAACTCTTTCATTTATAGACATAGTGGGATACACAGACGTCTGTGTGCTGGAGAGTTTGGCGAGGGATACCTGCTAGGTAAATGCATGGCACGCATCTATACATCCACTACATCCACTACATCTCCTGAGGGGGGGGGGACATTGACTTACCTATTGTGTCTATCCCTGCAGGTGACAGTGCCTATGCAGTGCGGGACTTCATCCAGACCCCGTACCTGGATCCAGCCAATGCAAGTTAGAGGAGATACAACAGGGCACACAGATCTACACGCTGCGTCATAGAGCGTACGTTTGGAATCCTAAAGAGACGGTTCCGGTGACTGCATAAAAGTGGAGGAGCTCTGCAATACAGCCCTGAGACCTGTTGTAAAATCGTGGCAAGCTGTGCAATGATCTATAACATGGCTATGAGGAAAGGCACCACAAGTGATGTGACTGATACAGACACATCGGATGACGATTGCCCTGCTCCCCCTGGCAGACCAGCATCAGGAGTTGGGGCAGCTGCCGGACGTCAGAGACGGACTGAGATCACGCAAAACTACTTCTAGGTGAGTAATGATGACATGAGCCAAAATAATGATTGAAATCTGTGCTGTGCTTATTCACACTTCAAAAGCATTCACTGTTGCTGTACCCAGCATGTTATGCACACAGTGCAGGTACTTCCCAAGAAAGTGTTCAATATGCATTGCTGGGTTGCATCACCCATTGACGCAAATGTTTCACTGTACAGTTCACCTCCTCCGGTGACGGATTGGTGCTGTTCGGGATCCAGGCTGAGTGCCCTCCATTGGGTTCCTAGGTACTGCACCCTGTCTGCCACTGCGCCTTCTTGCTTCAGGCAATGTAGGTGTGTTGCTACTCCTACTTGAGGTCTCCTCACTCTCTCTCCCCAGAGACCATGAGTGCGGTGCCACCTGAGTTAGCCATCCGCATTTGCTCAACTGCACTGGTGACCTGTTCCAGCCTTCTTGCAATGTCCTGGCAGCAGTGTGACATTTCCAACTGCATGGTAATGCTGCGACGGGTCAAGTTGCTGGTGGTGGTGCACAGGCGGTTCACCGCCTGTGTGTAGTTATGCAGCTGTGCGTTGGCACGTTGGGCAGCCCTGTCTCTGACGTCTTGGTTTTGCTTCAGGGTGTCAGAAAGGTCACGTATGGCACCTGCCATGGCCATGATGCCCTCCCCCATGTAGCGCTGATTCCTGTTGAGTGTGCTGAGCTGCCTATTAATGGAGCGCAATGATTTATGTTGCAGGCGCTGTACCTGCAGCATGCTGTTTTCAAGACCTGCAAATACTGTGTGCTCCTCATCGGTGGCAGTGCTGCTCCTGGGCCTTGACCTGCGTGTTTCCATTGCTGCCACACTCATTCGTGGGGTTTCCTGCCTCCGCATGTGTGACACACCCTGCCTTGCCTCTCTTTGCTCACTCTCCTCCCCTGTGGCCTCTATGTCATCCTCCAATGGAGGCAGTGGGGGCACATCTGTGCGTTTCCTGCGCATGATTGTTGTGTGCTCTGTCTCCTCACTTGAGTCCCCATCATCATGCTGGTCCTCAGGATTTGCAAAGTCATCTCCCTCTGCACTGTCATCAAGTGCCCTGGAGTGTGCTGTGGATGTAAAGGGGAATACATGAGTTTGTGTCTTTGTCTGCATTTTGCACTCAACAAAGTTTCTACAATTTGTCTTGGCTAACTTCTTACACTGTCTTATTCCCTTATCACTGAACCACATGTTGCATTTGAATTCCTATGTGTCATGGACACACTATCATACATCTTACTACAACTCCCATGATGCATTGCTGGGTGTGCTGTAAGATATGGACCGGAGTGACATGTGTTGTTTCTATTTTGCGCATTCCTGAAAGTGTGCATGGAATGGGGATCTGGGCAGATATATTTGGCATGCATCTTACCTTGGCTGCTGGATGCAGGGTCGGAGCTGTCGATGTCAGCCACACCACTGACTTTCTCAGGCAGGAGGGTGGACTCCACCAGCTCCTCATGGGGTGTTGGCTCTGCTGCTGTGGATGATCCTCCCCCGGTCTTGTTGGACTCCTTGAGTCTGGCTGCCACCCTCTCCTTCGACCTTTGCCGCATGTCGTACCACCTCTTGCGCAATTCTTCAACAGTGCGATGAGTCACACCCACAGCATTGACTTTTTCTTGAATGTCCAGCCAAATCTTTCTTTTCCTTGATTCAGGGACTCTCAGTGCCTTTTTCCCAAAGAGGAGCTCATGGCTGCATACCATCTCCTCTATGAGCACCACCTACTCCTTGTCAGAGAATTTGTGTTTTCTCTTCCTCTTTTCACCCTCCTTGCCCTCATGTTGCTTCTGGGACTCCATTCGGGTTGTTTCTCTGCTGTGCTGACTCCTCACACTCTCCAAACAGCCTCTGACTGTGGCTCAGGTAATCAGGTGCCGCAAATCACTCCCACTTCCTGGTTGTGATGTCATCAGGCTGCACCTGTATAGCAGATTCCTGCTTTTGCGATTTCTTAATTTGCGAATTTCGCAATTAAGGAATCGCAAATCATGTTTCTGAGAATTTTTTGCAATTTTTATGTAATCGCTAATCATTAGCGATTTTTTAAATACATCTCGATTTTTCGAATCTCAAACTGCAAATCGCAAAATATCGCAATTTGAGATTCGCAAAACGGGATGTTCATACATATGCCCCCTAAACTGTAAATTTGAACCAGTGGTGGGTCTCGAAAAAATCTTTGAAGATGAAGACATGGCAAACAATATCCCTCCTTTGGAAAGTAATCCGACAGTACCCTGCTCAGTCGCAGTTGCACTAATTACGAGACTGGTGTCAGGACATGGTCTTAAAGCTTGTAACAGTCGATTACCCTCAGATAGTCCAAATGTTGCCACATTTAGGTGCCGATTCCGATCCTGTAAAACCCGGGTACAAATGGTCGTACAGAGCGTTTTCTCCGTCCGACTCGTACCCGGAAAAAACACCTTACAAACTCGCAAGTACGATTCGCACAGAAATACCATTTCCGTACGAGTCGTACAAAAGACCGACCGGCCAAAAAATACATACAAATCTGATTCTGGACGGCGCATACGCGATGTCCGGACGGAGTCAGGCACCGTTTTACGGACCAGCAAGTACGATTCATGCCTACGTCACTCCACACGTAGCATTTTTTACGGGAGCCAAAAACTGCCAGGAAATTGAGGACGATGTGAAGAAGGAGCACCGGTACGCGACGGACAGCCATGGACCCTAACCTACGCGTCATCCCGGCCCTCATAGCCTATGACCTCGTGTTCAGAAACCGACGCAGACGCCGCAGAAGGTCAGAACAACCCCCAGGGGCAAAGGGGGGGGGTGCAAGGGGCATGAAACATAACCCACACCCCACAAAAAACTAATATAGCCTGCACATTAATTACCTCCATGGTCTGATCACTTCGGGGGGCGTGTCCACCAATCCCACGTCCCGCCACAACGGAAGTGGATGAGGACGCGTACCCGTCACCACCACAATGGTGGTACGGGACGTACCCACGCCCCTCAGAGCGTGGGTATGGTCCGTACCACCATTGCAGTGGTGATGTAGGGGTACGCGTGTACGGACTGTACCCACGCCCCCAGAGCGTGGGTACGGTCCATACACGTGTACCCCTACATCACCACTACAATGGTGGTACGGCCCGTACCCACGCTCCCCAGAGCGTGGGTACGGGCCGTACCACACGTACCCCTACGTCACCGCCACAATGGTGGTACGGCCCGTACCCACGCCCCCCAGAGCGTGGGTACGGGCCGTACCACCCGTACCCCTACGTCACTGCCAAAATGGTAGTACGGCCCATACACACGCCCCCCAGAGTGTGGGTACGGCCCGTACCACACGTACCCCTACGTCACCGCCACTATGGTGGTATGGCCCGTACCCACGCCCCCCAGAGCGTGGGTACGGGCCGTACCATGCTTACCCCTACGTCACCGCCATTATGGTGGTACGGCCAGTACCCACGCACCCAGAGCATGGGTACGGGGCGTACCATGCGTACCCCTACAGCCCCAATACATGATGGATACAAGGCGTACACACGCCACGGATGTAGGTGTATGGCTTGGTGCAGCACATCAGCTGTAAATTGGGGGTGGTGTATGCCCAGGACAGCAGTGTACCACAGAAAGGGCGCAAGTGGGTGGGTGGGTGGGTGCAGAGGAACACCAGCAGTGGACAGGGACATGTGAGGGGTGAGTGCCCATCACTCCCAGCAGTGGACAGAGACATGGGGGTGGGTGCAGAGGACTCCCAGCAGTGGACAGAGACATGGGGGTGGGTGCAGAGGACTCCCAGCAGTGCCCAGACATATGAGGGGTGGGTGCAGAGGACAAAAAAGCAGTGCCCAGACATATGAGGGGTGGGTGCATATCACTACCAGCAGTGGACAGACATATGGGGTTGGGTGCAGAGGACTCCCAGCAGTGCCCAGACATATGAGGGGTGGGTGCAGAGGACTCCCAGCAGTGGGCAGACATATGAGGGGTGGGTGCAGAGGACTCCCAGCGGTGGACAGACATATGAGGGGTGGGTGCAGAGGACTCCCAGCAGTGCCCAGACATATGAGAGGTGGGTGCATATCACTACCAGCAGTGGACAGACATATGAGGGGTGGGTGCAGAGGACTCCCATCAGTGGACAGAGACATGGGGGTGGGTGCAGAGGAATACCAGCAGTGGACAGAGACATGGGGGTGGGTGCATATCAACTCCAGCAGTGGACAGAGGCATGGGCGTGGGTGCCCATCACCCCCAGCAGTGGACAGAGACATGGGGGTGGGTGCAGAGGACTCCCAGCAGTGGACAGAGACATGGGGGTGGGTGCATATCAACTCCAGCAGTGGACAGAGACATGGGGGTGGGTGCCCATCACTCCCAGCAGTGGACAAAGACATGGGGGTGGGTGCAGAGGACTGCCAGCAGTGGACAGAGACATGGGGGTGGGTGCAGAGGACTCCCAGCAGTGGACAGAGACATGGGGGTGGGTGCAGAGGAATACCACCAGTGGACAGGGACATGTGAGGGGTGGGTACCCATCACTCCCAGCAGTGGACAGAGACATGGGGGGGGTGTACATCATTATCAGATGACCACAACTCCATGAGTGTGTGTACGTATCCCTAACTTTGGACAATGATGATAGTGCCATAACAACACATCACTGACAGCAGTGTCCCACTCCCAGGAGGATGGATGTCTTTCCCCCACTGCATGACACACCACATGTGGGTGTGAGGACAAATAACACATGCATACCCACCCCTGGCAGATGCAGCACAATACACACACTGAGATCATGCCACAACACTGTATAGTCATGTCACTGCCTAATAAACTAAGAGAGCCAAAGAGAACACACACTGCCACGCACATCCCAGGACTGATAGGAATGTTCAGGTGCTGGGCCAGCCAGCAAGATGTTGTCTGTCATGGAAGGAATAGGGTGGAGTTCCCACAGATACAATGGCCACAATTGTGAGTCAGGTGTTCAAATACCCAGCAGAACAAGTACCATATGTGTACTAGGCTGGGATTACACACATGCATTGTGCGGAAAAGGGACAATTTATCCATGAAGGCATGGCAAAATACTCTATACACAAGTACAGTGAGTACCAAGGATGGCACAGACGATGCAGCCGGAGACATTGCTGAGCAGGCATGGCCACCCCATGAGATGCAGACTACAACATGCCCATGAAACATAGCACATTCCCACAACCCCAACTCCTGGAGCCTCAGCATCAACATCAATACATGAAATGCAAGACTTTCAAAACGGAAAACAAAATGCTTTATTCAGCATGAAAAAATAAGATGTAGTAAAGAACACTATGTACAAAGGCCAATGGCCAGTCCAGATATGAAGTCCTTGGGGGGGACACATGGCCACGCGTCTCCCTTAGCTTGCCTGCACATACTAAACCTCTGGTTCAGCGACTGGGGGGGGGCATCATGTGGGGAAGGACCAGCACCGCAGGGACAGGAGGGGGAAGGGTAGGTGTGGTGGGTGCAGGGACGGACGACTCCACCACAGGGGGTGGGGCAGCGCCAAAGGTGGAGGCGAGCTCGGCGCTGCACACTTCTGCCAGTTCTTCAAGCGTCTCCCATGCACCCGGCGAAACAACAGGCCCCAAGGAGGGGGGCGATCAGAGGGATGGGTTGCAGTGCTACTGGGGGAGGTGGTGGACAGGCTGGGGGACTTAACTCCCCTACCCGTGGAGTGCCTTGACCGTTTCCGGCCAGGTGAACTAATGGGGCTGAGGCCCAGCCCAGCAAAGTAGGCCTCCTTCTCCGAATCTGGGGCAGGGGAGCCAAGGGGAGTGACATCGGAGGGACTGGGGAGTGAGTCATGTGGACGAGGACTGTGGCTGCGTGCCTGCCTGTGTGCCGCAGACCCAGTGGGTGTGCCTGCTTCCCCCTGAGTGTGCGTGTCAGGAGGTGTGCGCTTGCCCTTAAGTGGTGGTGTGCTACTTGTGTCTGGTGGGGTGCGTGTGTGTGGATGTCTTGGTGTGCTTGGGACAGGCATGGGTGTGGGACTTGTGGATGGGGCAGGGGTAGGGGGGGAGGCAGCGCTGCAGGTGACTCACTACTGCCGTCAGTGACGAGTCCCGGGACCTCAGCAACATCCGTTGGTCAGACATCGCTGATGACATGCCCTCCATGTACGACACCATCTGGGTCAGCAGTCTGGTGTGGCCATGGAGGACAGTCAGGATCGATGTCTGCCCAACTTGCAACTGCCGCTGAATGTCCTCAGACTCGGCAATGAGGGCAGCAGGGGGGACAGGGGCAGGGGGTGCGGTGCCTGGCACGAAGGAGACACGGTCTGGCCTAGCACGGACAGAAGGGACCCGAGCAAGTGGGAGGGCGGTGATGGGAATGGAGGGGGCGGCGAGAGATGTACAGCTGCTTTCAGCTGTGGGAGCAGCCTCCGCCCCCTCTGGGAGCTCAGCCTCGGACCCGTCTGCCTCGTAGTCAGTGTTGGTACAGGGCAGGTCCTCCGCCTCACTCCCCTCACCCTCTGTGCCACTAGATTCCACCAACTCCTCAGCAGTGGTGGCACCACTGCTCGATCCCTCCTCCACGTCGGTGCCGGTGTCTCCCTCGGTGTCCTCTGATGATGCTGTGGGCAAGGTGAAGAGACAGGAAAAAATCAGTCACCTGTATACATCTGACACATGAGTCCAAACTAAATAGGCAACAGTGCATATCAGGAAAGGCATCATGAGTAACATCTAGGATACTCCCCACATATGTAAGCCCTGCACTCCCCAGTTGGTTGACCCACCATGCCACTTGGAAACAAAAAAGATTAGGACACAACAGCAAATAACTTGAAATCACAAGATCATGAGAAGCTAGTGTCTGGAATCAGTTGAGCACAGCAAGACTATGAAGGCATGCCACCTCTTGTTCACTGTGAACCAAACAGTATTGTCGCACCCAAGGCCAAATACCACATGCCAATGCAGAAGGTGTCCCCACACTCAGAGACCTGTGAGTACTTTTGACACCCCAAAGAAATACATTGTGACTCCTAGAGAATCACAACCCTTTACACAATGGACATGTCTAGCATGTGTGAATATGGCACTCTGTGAACACAACACACATGTGTCTGTATAGCAGAAGTCACACAAGGAGGTGCACACCAAACTACATGTACACAGTCATTGTCTGAGCTGCCAGACTCATTCAAATCAGCCACTGTTAGGCAGAAATGGCGTATCAGTAAGTACATATACATGGCACCACGGTGGTCTGGATGACTTGACACTCGTAAGTTGGTATCAGCAACAACCAAGGACTAACCCAAATGCTACCACACTGTGGGAACATGTATATGTATGAACTCCAAACAAGTTTTGTTCTAACTGTGCCTTACTTTAAAATGTGCCAGCGTGTCCCTGGAAAGTGTAAAGGTGGTGTCTTGTGCACTTCCTTGGGAGACATCTGTCATGCAGGCACATCATTGTCCTTCACAACAAAACAACAAGGTCAAGCATATGAAACATTGAGACATGTTGACACATGTAGTGAGTGCCAATGGACATTTTCTCTGAGTAACAACTTGAATAATGTCATTTGTCACATGGCTATCCGTTGGCTACACATATGACCTACTGACTGTCATCTGGAGTGGCACACATGTCCACACCCAGGACAATGCATAAGCTAATGGACCTGCAATTGTTTAGCAAAAAAGCCTAGCTGTACTGTGGGTTCCCCCTCATGGCAAGCCAGAATGTACCCACAAATGTCAGCACACAAAGTCACAACTGTGTAGCATCTGAACCACACACAGATGCCAAAAATGTACAAGCAGGATACATGATTGTCAAAACCTGACACAGGCAATGAAGCACTTACATTAAGCACTGGCCAACATCACGGGGGCACTGCACGATGACTTTCTGTACTGCGAATCATCACACACAAATCAGAACTGGCAATGAAACATCAGGGTTGAACATGTACGCCCCTCCTGCACACACTCACCCATACCTGAGTCAATGTGACTGATACCGATCAAGAAGTGACACCTCTTATTCAGGGTTACAATAACTGTGCTTGAAAACTAGCTTCATTAACACGACATCACCTTGTAGGGCTGCCAAAACATATTGGTCACAAACAAACATCAACAGATTGTTGTGAATAGCCACACAGGCACTGCCCAGTGTGAGTATGCACACGCAAACTGGTGTATCCCTGTCCAGTGGGCAAATGTATCACACATGTGAAAAATACTACCTAGGCCAGGGAACAATGCCACAGAGGCAGAGCCATGCTGAACCCACAGTGAATGTGCACAGTGTTGGATGATACACATGAGTAGGAGGGCAGGCTGTGTCAGGGGACTGTAGTGGGCACACTGCTCCATGGTCCTGGAATGAGCTGACTGTTACAGGAGCAACCGTCCCGGCACTATGTATATATCCCACTCATGCACATCATGTCTGAGGCCACAACATCGGTCATGCATGCTGCAAGTCTGTTCATTTGAACCCTCACACTCCTATGTTGAGACTCAGCATCAGTGCCAACAATTATGCACCCCCAAATGACTGAACAGGACAGGGCACAGGCAGACCACCCCCACACATGATGCTGAAAGCAGTGTGCACCTTGATAAACTGGCAGCCTAGATGACCATGTGCAATAGTGATAACACACAGACCAGGTAACACATGTGAAGGAGGGGAAGGGAGGAAGAACAGCACAGGTTGACTTGGGGGAACAGGATATGCACTGCACATATATAGCCTGGCAGTGTATCCAGGCGACTGAGCAGCTACAAAAGCTGGCGACACACAACAAACACACATGTACCTACCCCCTTCCTGCTGCTGTAACTCCTGTATCCGCCTATCCAGGTCAGAGAAGACCACCGCCAGGACACGCTTCATCTGGTGGGTCAGGCGCCGGCGCCCGCCATGCTTGCGAGGAGCCTCCTCCTTCAGCATGACCCGGGCGACCCTCCGGGTCCAGCACCGGATGTCCTGCCATCTCTTCCTCACTTGTGGCAGGGGCCGACTGCGACCCTCCACCGATTGCACGGCCTTGACGGCATCCTTCCAGATCTTCCCCTTGTGGTAGGTGGATACCTGTGTGGATGACAAAGTGGAACAACATCACTACACCTGCACCATGTCACAGAGACACACATTTGAACATCTTAGATTTGTTGAACAGGGCTTAGTATGCTGGCAAGTAATAGCACCTTACTCATAGGGACTTTTTCCACTGGGGACGCACCAATGCACTACATGGCATAATAAGTACACAGGTGGCATGAGGGGTGCGAAACAATCCCTGATCATCGCACACACTGTGCATCCCAAGCAACACAAGGCTGATGGACAGCACCGCAAAGCAGTCACATGCCCCAGGCCACTGACGAAACCTCAGCAGAGTACACAGACACACACAGGCACACATCAATCACCTGCCATTGGCAACAGCGGATGCAAACCTCACTCTGCACATGTGCCACTTGCCAGGGGGGGTCACAGGTGTGGGGCTAGCTCAGCAAGTCAGACACACAGCACGGCTTACTTCACACATCAGATGGATTGAGCAGTTGCCTCCTCCATGCAGCTGTGGTGCAACACTCCACATAGACACTCACCCACACGACAAGAAACATTCACATACATCAATGTTCAGGGGGCGTACACATCATTTGGACACTCTCACCACAGCTCCACTCAACTCTCACACACATCTGTGGGTGCAGTCACCTGTCACACCGGGGTGACCACTGAATCACCGCAGGACAATAGAACAAGAATGCCCAAGAGGATTAGGCTGGCTGAATGTGCCATGCACTATGCAGTGAATGTCACAGTAAGCACAATGCAAGTGAGGAGTGCACACATGAACTACATCAAGCCCTGCATGAGAGACATAAGCCATCCACCCCCCCCGGGACCCACTCCAACCAACATTGCATGTCTGTCACACCTGGCCACAATGCCAGAAGTGACAGACACAATAAAGGTGCACAGGCAAAGGTAGTAGAGTCAGCACTCACCTGCTCCCCTGGTCGACCATACAGCATGGGGTACCGTGGGAGGATCACATCCAGCAGGGCCTCGTTCTCCTCCTGGGTGAAAGGCTGGGCCCTCTCCACAGTCCTTGACATGGTGCCAGAGGGAGACAATACAGCAGCAGTGGTATCGACTGACATGTTGTGCAGGCAAATGCCCTCTCATGGGTTCTGCCTGCCTTATATCTGCCTTGCTGGCCTATTTCATTTACAGGAGTACAGAGTGATTGGTAAGACTCATTTGCATCCTACGTTTCCTCCAATCCCTTTAAACATACACCAGTGACAGCCTTCGCATCTTTCGATTTTGCAGCATCATGTCAAGTCAACAACCACTTTGCAACAATGTATAATGTGGCCAACTGCTTTTTCCAGACCACATGGTGTTAAATTTTGAACTTGAAACTCGGTATCCATGACAACCAGCATGCATTTAGGCCCTAATACTTGTCCCTCATGTGTCCCCAATGTAATTTTTAAATCCCCACACAGGTACGGCGCGTTTCACACGTACCCCTAGGGCACCATCACTACAGTGATACGGGCCGTACTCACGCGTGTACGTGCCATACACGCGTGAGTACGTGCCTATCACTATAGTTGTGTTACCGTAGGACCTAGTGATACGGCACGTACTCACGCGTGTATGGGCCGTACACGCGTGAGTACGTGCCTATCACTATAGTTGGGGGTACCATAGGGCCTAGTGATACGACACGTACTCACGCGTGTACGGGCCGTACACGCGTTAGTACGTGTCTATCACTATAGTTGGGGGTACCGTAGGGCCTAGTGCTATGGGCCGTACTCACGTGTGTACATGCCGTACACGCGTGAGTACGTGCCTATCACTATAGTTGTGTTACCGTATCTTACACATGTCATGTGTGATGGGGCACTACGTGGCACACTTCCCCTTCACACTTTGCACATGTGTGCATGTACGACACACGTGTCAAGCACTGCATCACTGGTATGGCACAGTCAGCAACACCCGCAACTGTCCCCTGATGCCAGGTACACGGATAATTACACCTGACATGTGATTCCCAGCGTGCCACGATGTGACTATGTCATGTGTGTGTCATGTGTTCCCATGAGCTTTCCGTTGGTGTTCCGTCAACTCCATCTGCTGTTGCAGCATCCAACATGTGTCTGTGTGCATATGTGCATGACACACATATACGCACACCATGCCACATGTGGACTCACATGTTACATGTGTCATGATGGTTCGAAGATGACTTCCTGACATGAGGCAATATCTGCGTACTCTCAATGTCTGTGTCATCAGTTTTTGACATGTACCCCTTCATGGAAATGTGTGTTATCTGTCCTTTTTCAGATGACATGTGACCTGTGTGTCTAGACTCCCGCCAGCTGTCTGTATGAGATGACATCCTTCAAATGCTGATATGTGGATGTCTGTCACTCATGTAATGTGTCTGGCTTGTCACTTACACTGGCCCACAGCTATTTTAATGGCATGTCACGTCAACATTGCCATGCAACTATTGTGGCTGGCTCTTCGTAGGAGTATCACCTGGCTGGCCTACGTGTCCTGGATGTATTGCACAGCACAGACTCTGTATTAAGCAGATGTGTATTAACTGTTGAACATGTGCTCACCTCAGTGACATTGGTGTGGTAATGTACTCACTCTTCGTTATTCCTTCCAAATCTCTGCAGGGCACCGCCTCTCCCCAGACAAATGCCAGACCTGGATGCCATGGGTGAACATGACTGCATACGCAGATACCGCTTCTCGCAAGAGTTGATAGAGGACTTGACCCACCGGCTTGCACCACACCTCCAACCACAACACAGGTATCCTACAGCTCTGACCCCAAGATGAAGGTGATGGCAGCCCTACATTTTTTTGCCACCGGCACGTTTCAATTGACCATAGCTGATGTCGGTGGCATGTCCCAGACAATGTTCAGCCGTGTCCTGCATGATGTTTTAGAAGCCATGTCGGTGCACCTGGATGAATTCACCCATTTTCCCACTCGTGAGCAGTTGACAGGTGTCAAGGGTGAGTTCTATGCCCTGGGAGGGATGCCTCATGTAATTGGGGCCATTGATGGGACACATGTGGCTTTGGTACCACCACAGGCACAGGAGGTAGCCTATAGAAACAGAAAACATTACCACTCCATTAATGCCCTTGTGGTGTGTCTTGCTAACATGCTGATTTTCCATGTCTGTTCCAGTTTTCCAGGTTCCGCACACGATGCATACATCATGAGGCGTAGCAAGGTGCCAGAAATGATGCTGCAGCTGCACGCGGAACGAGCATGTCTTGTTGGTGGGTATACTCTGTTAGTCCTGTGTTTAGCGCTATCTTTGTATCTTACGGCATCTCCTGACCCACTTCTTCACATGATGTTTCCATGTAGGGGACTCTGGCTATCCCAACATTCCATGGCTGATGACGCCTCTCCACAACCCCAGAACAGCCACAGAACACCGGTACAACGACACCCATGGGCAGACGAGGCGCGTGATTGAAAGGACGTTTGGACTCCTGAAGAGCAGATTCCGGTGCCTCCACAAGACCGGCGGCGCCCTCCAATATGCCCCGGTGAAGGTCTGCAAAATCTTCATTCTGATCTGCATGCTGCACAACATGGCAGTGGAGAAGGCCGTGCCACTCATCCTTGATCCGGATGAGCAGGATCATCCACCCGTGGAGGATGAAGGGCTCGGGCACGGGGCAAGTGAGGATGAGGATGAGGATGAGGACATCCGGAGTCAGCTTATCCGCAACTTCTTCTCATGATGGTGAGTCCCTGTGTCTGAGTGTGCACGCTTTGAGCCTTGTGTGGCATGTGTTGCAATGTGTGTGTCGAGCTGACTGTGTGCTAAGTAACTTGGAGGTGTGTTCTGATGTGTCATTCAAGTGATGATGTAATTCCACACATTTTAGCTGGGACACAAAATTTATTAAGGGCATGGTGACAACATCATTCCTGTAGAGTACATGTACATGTCTGCGGATTACTAGCTCTTCGCTGACTTGTTGTGTGTCTGGCCTCCCCAGGTTCTTGTGGCTGTCGTCTGCTCATGTCATCATTGCCCTCCTGCTATTCCTCATGAGTATTGCAACGTGTGCTGGATCAGAGTTACATGCACAGACATGGTGAAAAGTCATTTGGGGTAAGGAGTTCAGCAAGGCATTTTGTGGGTGGTACGTGTTTGTGATATGTGGGGACTGCTCCTGTGCATGTTGTGTTACCATGCATACATGTTGACTCACCATGGGCCACATGACGTGTTGCATGGCTCCCATGAATTGATAAGCGTTACAACAAACAAATGATGGACTGAATGCTGACAATGCATACATTCTCCCCCAGTCAAGAGATCTGGGTTAAATCCATCGTTCTTTTGCCCACTACACCACCCCAGTTTAGACATGGCCATATGCAAATCAGTCTTGACCCTGTGCCTCATGGGAGCAGTCCAGCCCGAACTGCCAAGCCATGTCTTCCCTGGACCGGAATCAAGCATCCTAGGACCGGTTTCTGGCTATCAGCCGTCATCAGCGAGGATAGCTTGACTCCAGTGGCGTAGTGAGCACGGGTCCCACGTCTGGGAATACCCATCCCACTTAGGGCGAAAAGCGTTACAACAAACAAATGATGGACGGAATGCTGACAATGCATACATTCTCCCCCAGTCAAGAGATCTGGGTTAAATCCATCGTTCTTTTGCCCATTACACCACCCCAGTTTAGACATGGCCATATGCAAATCAGTCTTGACCCTGTGCCTCATGGGAGCAGTCCAGCCCGAACTGCCAAGCCATGTCTTCCCTGGACCGGAATCAAGCATCCTAGGACCGGTTTCTGGCTATCAGCCGTCATCAGCCAGGATAGCTTGACTCCAGTGGCGTAGTGAGCACGGGTCCCACGTCTGGGAATACCCATCCCACTTAGGGCGAAAAGCGTTACAACAAACAAATGATGGACGGAATGCTGACAATGCATACATTCTCCCCCAGTCAAGAGATCTGGGTTAAATCCATCGTTCTTTTGCCCACTACACCACCCCAGTTTAGACATGGCCATATGCAAATCAGTCTTGACCCTGTGCCTCATGGGAGCAGTCCAGCCCGAACTGCCAAGCCATGTCTTCCCTGGACCGGAATCAAGCATCCTAGGACCGGTTTCTGGCTATCACCCGTCATCAGCCAGGATAGCTTGACTCCAGTGGCGTAGTGAGCACGGGTCCCACGTCTGGGAATACCCATCCCACTTAGGGCGAAAAGCGTTACAACAAACAAATGATGGACGGAATGCTGACAATGCATACATTCTCCCCCAGTCAAGAGATCTGGGTAAATCCATCGTTCTTTTGCCCACTACACCACCCCAGTTTAGACATGGCCATATGCAAATCAGTCTTGACCCTGTGCGTCATGGAAGCAGTCCAGCCCGAACTGCCAAGCCATGTCTTCCCTGGACCGGAATCAAGCATCCTAGGACCGGTTTCTGGCTATCAGCCGTCATCAGCCAGGATAGCTTGACTCCAGTGGCGTAGTGAGCACGGGTCCCACGTCTGGGAATACCCATCCCACTTAGGGCGAAAAGCGTTACAACAAACAAATGATGGACGGAATGCTGACAATGCATACATTCTCCCCCAGTCAAGAGATCTGGGTTAAATCCATCGTTCTTTTGCCCACTACACCACCCCAGTTTAGACATGGCCATATGCAAATCAGTCTTGACCCTGTGCCTCATGGGAGCAGTCCAGCCCGAACTGCCAAGCCATGTCTTCCCTGGACCGGAATCAAGCATCCTAGGACCGGTTTCTGGCTATCAGCCGTCATCAGCCAGGATAGCTTGACTCCAGTGGCGTAGTGAGCACGGGTCCCACGTCTGGGAATACCCATCCCACTTAGGGCGAAAAGCGTTACAACAAACAAATGATGGACGGAATGCTGACAATGCATACATTCTCCCCCAGTCAAGAGATCTGGGTTAAATCCATCGTTCTTTTGCCCACTACACCACCCCAGTTTAGACATGGCCATATGCAAATCAGTCTTGACCCTGTGCCTCATGGGAGCAGTCCAGCCCGAACTGCCAAGCCATGTCTTCCCTGGACCGGAATCAAGCATCCTAGGACCGGTTTCTGGCTATCAGCCATCATCAGCCAGGATAGCTTGACTCCAGTGGCGTAGTGAGCACGGGTCCCACGTCTGGGAATACCCATCCCACTTAGGGCGAAAAGCGTTACAACAAACAAATGATGGACGGAATGCTGACAATGCATACATTCTCCCCCAGTCAAGAGATCTGGGTTAAATCCATCGTTCTTTTGCCCACTACACCACCCTAGTTTAGACATGGCCATATGCAAATCAGTCCAGCCCGAACTGCCAAGCCATGTCTTCCCTGGACCGGAATCAAGCATCCTAGGACCGGTTTCTGGCTATCAGCCGTCATCAGCCAGGATAGCTTGACTCCAGTGGCGTAGTGAGCACGGGTCCCACGTCTGGGAATACCCATCCCACTTAGGGCGAAAAGCGTTACAACAAACAAATGATGGACGGAATGCTGACAATGCAGACATTCTCCCCCAGTCAAGAGATCTGGGTTAAATCCATCGTTCTTTTGCCCACTACACCACCCCAGTTTAGACATGGCCATATGCAAATCAGTCTTGACCCTGTGCCTCATGGGAGCAGTCCAGCCCGAA
Organism: Triturus cristatus; assembly: GCF_964204655.1. Lineage (NCBI taxonomy): Eukaryota > Metazoa > Chordata > Amphibia > Caudata > Salamandridae > Triturus > Triturus cristatus. The sequence goes on along the minus strand of NC_140579.1, from coordinate 455,261,494 downwards.
CTGCCAAGCCATGTCTTCCCTGGACTGGAATCAAGCATCCTAGGACCGGTTTCTGGCTATCAGCCGTCATCAGCCAGGATAGCTTGACTCCAGTGGCGTAGTGAGCACGGGTCCCACGTCTGGGAATACCCATCCCACTTAGGGCGAAAAGCGTTACAACAAACAAATGATGGACGGAATGCTGACAATGCATACATTCTCCCCCAGTCAAGAGATCTGGGTTAAATCCATCGTTCTTTTGCCCACTACACCACCCCAGTTTAGAGATGGCCATATGCAAATCAGTCTTGACCCTGTGCCTCATGGGAGCAGTCCAGCCCGAACTGCCAAGCCATGTCTTCCCTGGACCGGAATCAAGCATCCTAGGACCGGTTTCTGGCTATCAGCCATCATCAGCCAGGATAGCTTGACTCCAGTGGCGTAGTGAGCACGGGTCCCACGTCTGGGAATACCCATCCCACTTAGGGCGAAAAGCGTTACAACAAACAAATGATGGACGGAATGCTGACAATGCATACATTCTCCCCCAGTCAAGAGATCTGGGTTAAATCCATCGTTATTTTGCCCACTACACCACCCCAGTTTAGACATGGCCATATGCAAATCAGTCTTGACCCTGTGCCTCCTGGGAGCAGTCCAGCCCGAACTGCCAAGCCATGTCTTCCCTGGACCGGAATCAAGCATCCTAGGACCGGTTTCTGGCTATCAGCCGTCATCAGCCAGGATAGCTTGACTCCAGTGGTGTAGTGAGCACGGGTCCCACGTCTGGGAATACCCATCCCACTTAGGGCGAAAAGCGTTACAACAAACAAATGATGGACGGAATGCTGACAATGCATACATTCTCCCCCAGTCAAGAGATCTGGGTTAAATCCATCGTTCTTTTGCCCACTACACCACCCCAGTTTAGACATGGCCATATGCAAATCAGTCTTGACCCTGTGCCTCATGGGAGCAGTCCAGCCCGAACTGCCAAGCCATGTCTTCCTTGGACCGGAATCAAGCATCCTAGGACCGGTTTCTGGCTATCAGCCGTCATCAGCCAGGATAGCTTGACTCCAGTGGCGTAGTGAGCACGGGTCCCACGTCTGGGAATACCCATCCCACTTAGGGCGAAAAGCGTTACAACAAACAAATGATGGACGGAATGCTGACAATGCAGACATTCTCCCCCAGTCAAGAGATCTGGGTTAAATCCATCGTTCTTTTGCCCACTACACCACCCCAGTTTAGACATGGCCATATGCAAATCAGTCTTGACCCTGTGCTTCATGGGAGCAGTCCAGCCCGAACTGCCAAGCCATGTCTTCCCTGGACCGGAATCAAGCATCCTAGGACCGGTTTCTGGCTATCAGCCGTCATCAGCCAGGATAGCTTGACTCCAGTGGCGTAGTGAGCACGGGTCCCACGTCTGGGAATACCCATCCCACTTAGGGCGAAAAGCATTACAACAAACAAATGATGGACGGAATGCTGACAATGCATACATTCTCCCCCAGTCAAGAGATCTGGGTTAAATCCATCGTTCTTTTGCCCACTACACCACCCCAGTTTAGACATGGCCATATGCAAATCAGTCTTGACCCTGTGCCTCCTGGGAGCAGTCCAGCCCGAACTGCCAAGCCATGTCTTCCCTGGACCGGAACCAAGCATCCTAGGACCGGTTTCTGGCTATCAGCCGTCATCAGCCAGGATAGCTTGACTCCAGTGGCGTAGTGAGCACGGGTCCCACATCTGGGAATACCCATCCCACTTAGGGCGAAAAGCGTTACAACAAACAAATGATGGACGGAATGCTGACAATGCATACATTCTCCCCCAGTCAAGAGATCTGGGTTAAATCCATCGTTCTTTTGCCCACTACACCACCCCAGTTTAGACATGGCCATATGCAAATCAGTCTTGACCCTGTGCCTCATGGGAGCAGTCCAGCCCGAACTGCCAAGCCATGTCTTCTGGGGTGGTGTAGTGGGCAAAAGAACGATGGATTTACCCAGATCTCTTGACTGGGGGAGAATGTCTGCATTGTCAGCATTCCGTCCATCATTTGTTTGTTGTAACGCTTTTCGCCCTAAGTGGGATGGGTATTCCCAGACGTGGGACCCGTGCTCACTACGCCACTGGAGTCAAGCTATCCTGGCTGATGACGGCTGAAAGCCAGAAACCGGTCCTAGGATGCTTGATTCCGGTCCAGGGAAGACATGGCTTGGCAGTTCGGGCTGGACTGTTCCCATGAGGCACAGGATCAAGACTGATTTGCATATGGCCATGTCTAAACTGGGGTGGTGTAGTGGGCAAAAGAACGATGGATTTACCAAGATCTCTTGACTGGGGGAGAATGTCTGCATTGTCAGCATTCCGTCCATCATTTGTTTGTTGTAACGCTTTTCGCCCTAAGTGGGATGGGTATTCCCAGACGTGGGACCTGTGCTCACTACGCCACTGGAGTCAAGCTATCCTGGCTGATGATGGCTGATAGCCAGAAACCGGTCCTAGGATGCTTGATTCCGGTCCAGGGAAGACGTGGCTTGGCAGTTCGGGCTGGACTGTACCCATGAGGCACAGGGTCAAGACTGATTTGCATATGGCCATGTCTAAACTGGGGTGGTGTAGTGGGCAAAAGAACGATGGATTTACCCAGATCTCTTGACTGGGGGAGAATGTCTGCATTGTCAGCATTCCGTCCATCATTTGTTTGTTGTAACGCTTTTCGCCCTAAGTGGGATGGGTATTCCCAGACGTGGGACCCGTGCTCACTACGCCACTGGAGTCAAGCTATCCTGGCTGATGACGGCTGATAGCCAGAAACCGGTCCTAGGATGCTTGATTCCGGTCCAGGGAAGACATGGCTTGGCAGTTCGGGCTGGACTGTTCCCATGAGGCACAGGGTCAAGACTGATTTGCATATGGCCATGTCTAAACTGGGGTGGTGTAGTGGGCAAAAGAACGATGGATTTACCCAGATCTCTTGACTGGGGGAGAATGTCTGCATTGTCAGCATTCCGTCCATCATTTGTTTGTTGTAACGCTTTTCGCCCTAAGTGGGATGGGTATTCCCAGACGTGGGACCCGTGCTCACTACGCCACTGGAGTCAAGCTATCCTGGCTGATGACGGCTGATAGCCAGAAACCGGTCCTTGGATGCTTGATTCCGGTCCAGGGAAGACATGGCTTGGCAGTTCGGGCTGGACTGTTCCCATGAGGCACAGGGTCAAGACTGATTTGCATATGGCCATGTCTAAACTGGGGTGGTGTAGTGGGCAAAAGAACGATGGATTTTCCCAGATCTCTTGACTGGGGGAGAATGTCTGCAATGTCAGCATTCCGTCCATCATTTGTTTGTTGTAACGCTTTTCGCCCTAAGTGGGATGGGTATTCCCAGACGTGGGACCCGTGCTCACTACGCCACTGGAGTCAAGCTATCCTGGCTGATGACGGCTGATAGCCAGAAACCGGTCCTAGGATGCTTGATTCCGGTCAAGGGAAGACATGGCTTGGCAGTTCGGGCTGGACTGTTCCCATGAGGCACAGGGTCAAGACTGATTTGCATATGGCCAAGTCTAAACTGGGGTGGTGTAGTGGGCAAAAGAACAATGGATTTACCCAGATCTCTTGACTGGGGGAGAATGTCTGCATTGTCAGCATTCCGTCCATCATTTGTTTGTTGTAACGCTTTTCGCCCTAAGTGGGATGGGTATTCCCAGACGTGGGACCCATGCTCACTACGCCACTGGAGTCAAGCTATCCTGGCTGATGACGGCTGATAGCCAGAAACCGGTCCTAGGATGCTTGATTCCGGTCCAGGGAAGACATGGCTTGGCAGTTCGGGCTGGACTGTTCCCATGAGGCACAGGGTCAAGACTGATTTGCATATGGCCATGTCTAAACTGGGGTGGTGTAGTGGGCAAAAGAACGATGGATTTACCCAGATCTCTTGACTGGGGGAGAATGTCTGCATTGTCAGCATTCCGTCCATCATTTGTTTGTTGTAACGCATCCCATGAATTGATAGTCACCCTTCCTGACAGTCATCTGTAATGGTTTGTGGATTCTAATGAAGGCATCAATGTGTGTATAAAGTCCCTCAGGAACATACGGGATGCTAATGGTGGACATAGTGTTGGACATCCCCATATGAGGCTCAATGGGGAATTGTAGACTCTCGGTGTGCAGCAAGGGGCTCAACCCCTTCACTTGTGTGCCAGCTCAGTAGGATTTACCACATCTGTGTGTTGAACGGGGTGTCCAGTGTAGGTCACACATGGTCAGCCAAATGACCTGTGAGTCTGTTCCAATTGATGCATTTCCCTTAGTGTGAGGCTGAGTAATAAAGGTGTTCGTCACACTCCAAGGTGCCTCATCTCTGTCAATGCAGGTCTCTTGCCACTTTGCATGTGGCATATCTGGCATAGTTGTGGAAGATTATGCATAGGAGTCCATGTGTAGTTTAGCAACATGCATGCAGTGGCTCATGGGTTAGGTTCCCTATTGGGCATGAAGTACATGGTCGTGTATGTTTTTTGGCATGTTGGTCCACACAATGAGCCATCAACAGCTGCTGAGGGTGTGTCTCCTGTGCGCAGGTCGGCCTTCATTTTCCTGTTCCGGTGTCATGCTTCTTTGGTGATTGTGCATGCATTGTCTCTGGGTGAGCCATGTGACACTGGACACTCCTTACTTTACACACGCACCTGTTGCAGTTGTCCTTCTGACATCTTAGTCTTTGTTTGAAAATTCGGGCATTTTGCGAGGAGATGCCGCCTGCTGCTGCGGCCCCTGCAGCAAGGGCCCACAGAGTATCCAGATTTGGCAACACACACGCCTCCAAGATGCTCCTCACTTCCTCCCTCCACCCATTCATTTGGCTGTCCTCAGCTTGTCTATGCCACTGTTGCCGCCACGCGGTGCCAAAGGCTGGACCATCAGCACATGCAAGGTGCACATTGCACCACCATCCTGTCCTTGCATAACCCACATCACACTACAGTCTGATGTATCAGCCACACTCCGAGCTATGTCCATCCGCACATCTAATGCCTGCTGTCAGACATACCCTGGGCACACACACGACACCATTGCATGCTGAGTGTGCAACTCCAACTGCCTACACTGCGCTGCCCCGCCTTCCAGGCCCTGTCACACCAACCAGGTCACGTCCCTAATAGTCCCCACCGGCTCTGTCGCCCAGCAAAGGCATGGGAGTGGGACTCAAGGCTTCAGCATGTAGTATGGTGTCATCGTCTGAGACATGGCACAGGTATCATCTCTCAGCATGTCAATCTACAGAGTGTCCAGGACCCCCCTCTCCACCATCACATGCGCACAGCACCTCATCATCAGCTCGTATGCCATTGACAGCCAGGTGCTCCTCACCCTCAACAAAGACACAGACATTGGCAGTTCCATCATTCAAGTATGCATGAGATCCATTGATGAATGGCTGAACACGAGCCACCTGAGGCTGGACTTGTACAGGACTGAGGTGATCATCTGAGGATTGTCCCCTTCCAGCTGGGTCAAGTGCCTGTGTCCCACCCGCAAGAGCCCTGCACAAGCACCCAGTGGCCACACACACAAGATGGTGTGCATCATATTTGGCTCACTCACATATGCCATGCTAGTCCACAGCATGTGTACCTCATGCTGCAACGCCCTCTGCATTATGCACATGATCCACAGATAGATCCACTCCAAGAAAAGACAGACCATCCCCCAGGTCCATGACAACATCCGTGTCAAATACTGCCCTGCCCTCTACGGAGCAAGTACATCCAAACTCCCAGGAAACTTGTCCACTTCCAGGGTGCATCTGCACACCTCAGCTTCAACACCCTGCGCCCCAGCCACCACACCGTCCACCATAAATAGCTGAAATGGATCACTGTCTGCTGCAGGATGACCTCCACACTCCCCACCCACACTCAGGAGGCAGTCCACAACCCCGACCCCAAACCAACCTTGTACGTCTGTCATCCTAGATCCCGTTGGGCCATCTCCGTGCATCCAAACTTGCCCTGGCCACCGTTCTTCACATCCACCGTACTCCAGCATACAGGACTTTGTTCTCCCACCTGGCCACACATACCTGGGATTCCCTCCCCGGGAACCTCCACATGAGCCATGACCTCTACGCCTTGATGATAATCTCCCAAATAGGTCTGTCCGCACAGTTTAGCAAGCACCCCCTCAGCAGCCAGAGGCCATCACAGGTGAGTGTTGTGCTCCATGCCTACTTTGAATGATACCTTGTGACCCATGTGTGTCCTGTACCAGACTCTGATCCCAGGGTATGGATGGCTGGAGTTAGTTCAACACTCAGGCATAGTTTGACATTTCCACACACATATGTCGTTGAATAATGCAAAATGACAGGAACGTCTCATGACCAAAGTAATATATTTATTTGCGGTGGGGTACGTGTTTTGGTAGATGAAATTAGGTGCTCTACCGGGGGAATAGAATCCAAAGTTCACAGGGGGAGATGGTATCCTTGGCATTGGAAGTCATCAGAGTCCAGGGCACAGTGTTGGTCATCATTGGTCAGACTGTGACCAGCAAGTCCATGTGGCAGAGAATGTCATTGGATGAGGTTAGTTTGGAGCGTGTTGAGCGCTCTGTGTGCTGAACGCGACCTGTTTAGCGCTTTTAGCTTTACTGCTTACTATAGGTTTTTTAATCTGCCCCTTTTTTTATTTGTTTTAATCTGTTTTTTTTTCTTACCCCTGGTTTTAACTGGGAGCCCCTTACCTGCACTATAAAAGTTTGGTTTCCACCGCTGTTTGGCGGGCCCTTCTCACGGATACGCTGGGGTCTTTTTGGCAGCCATACTGGGTGTGTACTGGCTGTAGATCGGGACGCCTGGCGACGCCATCTTGGGGTCTCGATGTTCTAGTCGTCATAAGGACGCTAGACGCCTACATAAGGGGGATAAATTTAGGTGGAGAGCTTTGTTAGTTTGGAGCGTGTTGAGCGCTCTGTGTGCTGAACGTGACCTGTTTAGCGCTTTTCGCTTTGCTGCTTACTATAGGTTTTTTAATCTGCCCCGTTTTGTATTTGTTTTAATCTGTTTTTTTTTCTTACCCCTGGTTTTAACTGGGAGCCCCTTACCTGCACTATACAAGTTTGGTTTCCATCGCTGTTTGGCGGTCCCTTCTCACGGATACGCTGGGGTCTTTTTGGCGGCCATACTGGGTGTGTACTGGCTGTAGATCGGGACGCCTGGCGGGGCCATCTTGGAGTCTCGACGTTCTAGTCGTCTTAAGGACGCTAGAATGAATGAATGAATGAATACCTTCTTATATAGCGCATGGCTACCCTAGAGCATCCCAGCGCTGTCAAGACCAAGGACATTATCAAGCATTAGGAGATGTTATTAAACAAGAATGTCTTTAGTTGCTTCCTGAAGGCAATGTGATTTGGTTCAAGCCTGATGTTGTCAGGGAGTTTCTCCATTCTTTAGCTGCTAGGACCGAGAGTCGGCGGCCGCCCATGCGGGCCAGCCTGACCTTTGACACAACAAGCAGATTGCGTTGGTTAGATCTAAGAGATCTAACCGAATGATAACGACGAAAGAAAGGGTCCAGAATGGAAGGTCCAAGGTTGTGAATGGACTTATGTGCCAAGCACATAGTCTTAAATACAATCCTTTCATGGATTGGAAGCCAATGGAGCAATCGAATTGAGGGCTTTGCTGATGACCGTTTGGGGACTTTCATGAGTAAGCGAGCTGCACAGTTCTGTACAGCTTGCAACGTTTTTGTTGTAGTTGCTGAGGTCCCTAGATAGATAGCATTAGCATAGTCCAGTCGCGAGAGAACCAGCGACTGGACTAATATACGTCTGGCTTCAAAAGGAAGCAGGTCAAGGACTTTTTTAAGAACTCTCATAAGCCCATAAGACGCCTACATAAGGGGGTCATGCTGACGCGCAGCGGTATCGCGCAGCGGGGTCGCCGGATTGCCGCCGGAGTTACGCCAGAGTTTAGCCCGTCTGCGCCCATCCGCGATGAGGCCGTGCTGCAGGCAGTGCCGTTAAGAGATGATCGTCTCTCAATGGGACAGGTGAAGTGTTCGTATACTCTACAGGACATGCTTGCTCTAAAGCCTTCCTTATTGGCCTGCCATCATCGTTTTTCGCCCACTGGTCTTCTATGCACTACTTCATGTCACATTTGTAAGGCGAGCTTGTTGCCCTCTGGTCCTGACAAGGATATTACCCACACTTCTTACGCTCTGCCCAATAGATTACCATTAGGAAATGGGTTCCTAATTAATGCCAGATCATTGATTAAAAACAATGTCGCTTTCTACGACTTTGTGCCTGCTAGGAATCCTACATGGGTGTTCGTAACAGAAACGTGGGCCTCGGATTCTTCGGGCCATGACTTACTAAAGGCTATTCCTGAAGGCTATGCACTCCATAGGTTTGATAGAACTAGATGTAGAGGAGGCGGGTTGGCAATTCTTTACAAAAATTCTTTTATCTGCAGTATCAAAGCCCTGTCTGAGCCCACGGATTCTTTTGAAGCCCTGTATTTCTCCATTGCCTGTTCTTCGGCATTATCTTTTACAGGTATTCTTATATATAGACCCCCCGGACCTAGATCTAACTTTAGTGGCGAACTCTTTAGAATTTTAGAGCCATACTTTGGTAAGCCTTCTCTTACTATACTGGGGGACTTAAATTTTCATTTAGATGACATGGTATCTAAGGATACACTGTCTTTGCTAGACTCGCTGGATGCATGTGGCCTTGTCCAACTGGTTAGTAGCCCAACTCATCATGCTGGCCACATTTTAGATGGGATATTTTCCAATGACTCGAGATTGTCAGTTGGTCCCCCTATACGTCTGGCCTGGTCTGACCATTTGGCTGTACCCTTAGAACTAGTATCCTCCCCTGTAAATGCGCCTAAGCGGAATGCCTGTAATAGACAACCCAAAAGGAGTTTTAGGAACATAACCAATTAATCCCTTTCTCCTTTTATAGGGGTTAGGTCGTATTCTTCCTTTGGGGAAGTCGGGGAAGCAGCACAAGAACTTGCTAATTCCATTACTAGAGCGGTAGATGTGCTAGCCCCCGCCTCTCTTCGGTATTCAGCAAGGCGTAATCCCTCTGCTCCTTGGTTTTCTGAGCCATTAAGGCTCCTGAGGCAGAGTTGTAGGAGACAGGAGAGAAGATGGCGAAAACTATGGGACCCCATCGAAGGTGAGGCGCACAAGCGCCTGTTGCGAGAATATAAGGCTAGGATAATAAAGGAAAAGCAGGAGTTCTTTTCTAATCTTACCTCTTCCCTTACTTCATCTAGGGAATTGTTTAAAATTGTGGACTCCCTCTGCTCTTTACAAATGCCTGATCCAGTGGTAGGGTCTCAGGAGCTTTGTAACAAAATCTCAGACTTCTTTTATAACAAAATTGAGGACATTTATCTTGCCTTGGAAACTCAGAGGATCACTCTGGGTTCCCAGGCCCTGAAAACTGGAAACCTGGACCAGAGATCCCTCTAAGATCCTCTCCTCTTTTCCGTTGCTTTCTCTTGAGGAGATGGATCTTCTGTTGAATAGAATAAAATCTGCCTCCCCTCTTGACCCCTGTCCTCTGAAAGTGCTGAAAGCATGTAGGGATACCTTATTACCCCCCTTGATGGAGGTGATGAATGGTGCCTTAACACAGGGTGTCTTTCTGCTGGCCTGGAAAAAGGCGATAGTAAAGCCCCTGCTTAAAAAGCCCACTCTGGACCCTGAAATGCTCAAGAACTTTCGCCCTATATCGCTGCTCCCTGCTCCAGCGAAAATGCTGGAATCTCATCTGAATTTCCACCTGTCGGCCTTTCTAGATGCTTCTGGATACTTGGATGATTCCCAGCATGGATTCAGGAGGTGCCATAGCACCGAATCGGCACTTACTATGGTGGCGAATAACATTCGAATGAAGGTGGATCAGGGGCAGACCACTCTCTTGGTCCTCTTGGATCTTACGGCAGCATTCGATACCCTCTCTCCCTCGACTTTAACATCACGTCTGAGGGAGTTAGGAGTAACGGGTACAGCCTTGAGTCTCCTGTCCTCTTTTTTAGAGCAAAGATAGCAGAGGGTCAAGCTTGGTGAGTTTCTATCCCCGGCTAAAGCCTTGCAATGCGGGGTTCCACAGGGGTCGGCCTTGAGCCCGACCCTGTTTAACATCTATGTGGCCCCTCTGGCAAGGCTTGTGAAATCGCAGGGGATGGAAGTGGTGTCATATGCCGATGACACCCAAATTATGGTGTCCCTGGCCCATTCGGATAATACATCAGCGATCAACTTTAGGAACTGCTTGCAAGCAGTCTCCGAATGGATGATTCAAAACTCCCTGAAGTTGAACGGTGACAAAACCGAAGTCCTGATTTTTGGCAACAATCAGGACTGTTGGTCTAATGAGTGGTGGCCCCCTTCATTGGGTTCTTGCCCTATTCCACCCCACTCCGCCAGGAATTTGGGCGTTATATTTGACACCTCACTGTCCATGACTCTCCAGGTGAACAGAATGATAGCTACCTGCTGGGGGGTTATTAAGATTCTTAGGAGAATCGTTCACTATCTCTCCCCCCAGTCACGTATGCAAACGGTGGTTGGGTTGGTTGGGTCAAGATTGGACTACTGCAATACCTTGTATGCAGACATTAATAGGGGCCTTATCTATCGCCTTCAGGTTGCACAAAATGCTGCAGCCAGATCTGTTCTGGCTGCACCTGCTGCCTCATCGGCCACCTTAGCCAGGAAAAGCCTGCATTGGCTCCCTATTCAGTACAGGATTTCTTTTAAACTGCTAATCCTGGTGTTTGGAGCTTTAAGGGCTGGATCCTCTAGCGCTGTGGGTTCTCTCTTAACCTGCTATGTTCCTAGCAGGTGCCTTCGTTCTTCAGAGATGAACCTTTTAGTAGTTCCCCGTTTCAAGAAAGTCAGATGGGGTAGCAGGGCTTTCTCCAATGTGGCTCCCCGGCTGTGGAATGCTCTCCCTTTAGAGATTAAGGCCCAACCGTCAATAACCCTCTTCAAAAAAGCACTCAAAACTTGGTATTTTAGTAAAGCCTATCAGTAAGCAATCTCTATTTTTATTCATGATTTAATTAGTAATCTTTTTTAGGCGCCTTGACGCACATCGGGCTAAGTAGCGCATAATAAATCCGATTTCATTTCATTTAATTTCAGGTGCTGCTGTTGCGCCAGAGGGCCAGGTGCCAGGCCAGGTGACCTGGGAGATGTGGATGGTCCGCTGACTCTCACGGTCTTTTCCGTGGCCGACCCACCTTCCTCCGGGGTCCCTCAGATGCAGGCCTTGACGATGCTGGGGACGCTCCGTCAGATGAATCCTCCTCCTCCCTCCCTGTGTCTGGTGCTGGTCTACGCCTGGTGGCACAGGGAGGGTTGCCCATGCTTTGGGCGATCTGACGGAGTGATTGGCTCATGTCCCTGTGCACCGCCAGGAGCTCAGCCAGTCTTGCCTCCATCCGTCTTTGGTGTTGTTGATGACTGGCATGATGCTCGACCTGCAGGTTCTTTATCTCATCGAGGGTCCCCTGCATCTCTGAGAGTCTCGACACGACCTGGTTGATGCCTCTGGTGTCACGCCGGTATGAGTCCAGGATGTTGCGTATGTGTGACATACCGGTGTCCTGAGCTGGCTGGTCAGGTTCGCGCCTCCGCCTGCCTCCACTCCCACCACCCCTGCCCACTTGAGCCTGGCCTGCCCTTGTGGGCACATCGGGTCTACGGGACCCCTGAGGGATGGCATTTGCAGGGTTGCCTGCCTCCTCCTGGGTGCCCAGAGAACCTTGTCCCTTCTGGTCAGACTGGCTCTGTTGTTCAGTGCGAGCAGGGCTCCTGGGTGTGTCCTGGGATGTGGCAGGAATGGGGGGGGGTTGTTGGCACAGATGTACTTGACGCAGGTGCTGCAGGGGCTTGGGCACCAGAGGGTCCAGGTTGGTTGGGGTCATCCACGGAGTGGTGAGAGTCGTCGCTGCCGGTGGGATCATCTTCACGCGGAGCCTGGGACTGTGATTCTTCCCCCCCAGTGTTGGGGGGAGATCGACGACATTGCCCTGTGTGTGAGAGAGAGACAATGTTAATGGTGTTTCATGCGACCTCTATGTTTCATACATATTCAAGTTGACACAGTTCCTCCAGGTAGTTGGATGTGCCTAGCATTCCTCTCAATGTCCACTTGGGGATGGGTATGTTGCGGGGGACAGATTGGGATGTTCTCCTGAGTGTTTCACTTGTAGATTGTTGGCTATGATGCTTATTTGGCTATGGATTGGTCTTGTTGTGTCACATGTCCATTGTGGGAGTGTTTAAATCCGTTGCCTGCCCCGGGGGTGTGTGCTTGTGTTAGGGAGGGGGGGTTGTGACTGGGCCTGCTGTTGTGTGTAGTGTGAGTTGTCATTGGGTCTCCCAGGTGATGTGTCTGTCCCCTCATGGTGCATGCTGGCATGACAGTGAGTGTGAGTTCCTGTGCTAGATACCTGTGCTTGTGGAGTTGGTGTTTGAGTGTACAGTGGTCCCAGGAGGGCCTTGTGCTGCATACAGCAGGGCCAAGTGTCAGCTACCTTGTCAGTACTTTGCCAGTCCCTGTGCATTGTGCATGGGTATGTACCTATGCCATATGGCCTGAGGGCATTGGTGTCTGCGTCTCATTTTCACAATGTGTTGTGTGGGGCAAACCCTCCCAGACTCCCGGACATCCAGTCTTGTGTTTGTGGTTGTTGTAGCCTTGGACATGGCCTTGCCTTGATTTGTGAAGGGTGCATGGAGACGTTAGTGGCATGACCGTGGTTTTTGAGTGTGGTTGTGCGCGGTGAGTGCTTGGGGAAAGTTGCGTGCATTTGGTGTATATGTGGTGTGGACCCCATTGCCCCCATGTTACGTAAGTTGTTTGTGTACTCACCAGTCTCTGCAAATCCTTCGACTCCGTGTACTCCCACCGGCGGTAGCAGGGCCATCACCTTCTCCTCCCAGGGATGATAGTGTATGTGTCTGCGGGGCGGCCCACCTCCAGTGATGTTACTCTGGGCATATTCTTCGTTCATTTTCCTCTTGACCGCCCTGCGCAGATCGTACCACCTGGCTTGGCATTCATGCCTGGTCCTTTGGATGGGCGCAACAGCATTCACCTTATCGACAATCCTCTGCCACATGGCATATTTTTCAGCTATGCTGGTCTGTCTGACCAATGTTCCAAACAGCTGTGGCTCGACTCTGATGACTTCGTTGACAAGGAGGTCCAGCTCCGCCGTTGTGAACTTTGGATTCTTGTCTGTGGGCATGGTGTGGGGTGTGGGTGTGGGTGTGGATGGTTGTGGGTTTGTGGGTGTGAATGTGACGGTGTGTGTGTGAATGTGAAGAGGGGGATGTTTATGGAGGAGGTTGTGTGAAGGTGTGTGAGTGAAGGTGTAGTGAAGGTATGAGTAATGTGGAGTTGTTTCTCTGTGGGGTCTGGCAGCAGTGGGTCTGTTGCAAAGGCTCATGGGTTGTGAGTGTGGGCCCTTTTTATTGGTCAATTTTTGGGTGTGGCTGTGTTTGAATTTTGGTGGGTGTGTTATAAGAGGTGGTTGTGATTTGGGGCCTCTGTTTGCCTGTTTGGATGTGCCAGGTCAGTCATTGAGATGCATTTTGTCATGTAGATGTGTTTTGTGGTGTTGTGCGACTCGAATCGACCCTCCTTGTGCTGTTTTACAGTGTCCTGGTTCTGTAAGAGTCTTTTTCGCGTAGGTACGATCCGTACATACGCGATGCTGGGTGAGGGTGCTGGGGTACGGTGTTGGAGTGCGGCGCGTACATGCGGTGGGGGTACGGTGCGTACACGTGCGGCCCTGGGGTATGGCGCATACATGCGGAGGTATGGCGCGTACATGGGGGGGTAAGTCGCGTACATGCGGTGGGGGTACGGTGCGTACACGTGCGGGCCTGGGGTACGGCGCGTACATGTGGAGGTACGGCACATACATGGGGGTAAGGCGCGTACATGGGGGGAGGGCACGTACATGCAGTGGGGGAACAGTGCGTACACGTGCAGGCCTGAGGTACGGCGCGTACATGCGGCGGTGAGGGGCGTACATGGGGGGAAGGTGCGTACATGGGGGTACGGCGCGTACAGGTGTGGGGCTGGGGTACAGTGCGGACAGGCTGTTGTACGGTGCTGACATATTTGGGGGTGGGGGGGCTGTACGGCTCGTACACGGGCATAAGTTTACCCGTGTACTTGTGTGCTACTGCGTTGGCTCCGTACGGGCCATTTTACGTGCGATTGTGTATTCGGACGGACGGTCGGGATCGTACTTGCGCGCTCAGACTTGTGTTTTACGATTTGCACGTAAAAATGTCCGGCTAACTCTCGTAAACTTTTCCCGACGATATTCGGACGTAAAAACTTTCCGACGCACTCTGGTAGACTTTTCCCGACGCTATTCGTAGTTATTTTTCACGTACGAATCGTACTTGGCCGTTTGTACGGTACTTGTACTTGTACGTAGAAAAATACGGATACGGGTCGTACGCAAATTATTTTTAACGGATCAGAATCGGCACCTTAATAGGGGTAATTGTAAGAGCAGCATCGACTACATTTTAACATCTATTGGATTTTGGCCAAATGTTCAAGACTTAGTAGTTGATGCTAGATCCGACAGTGACCATTATCCCCTACGACTAACAGTAGCAGTGTATCTATTTAAAACAACTCCAGGGAACAAGGAAGATATTAACACTATCCCGAATGAACCACTAGTAAGCAATAACCGTAGAGCGTTAAAATGGCCACTTATAGTGGGAAATAATGAGGCTATGACGCAAATTTATAACACTTTCATAAACCTTATTGCTCAGTATATAGACTTGCCTGCCCCAGAGTACCCAGTAACGATTGTACACCAAGCACTGGTAGAAGCATTAAAACCAATTTTGAGTAGAATCCCCAAAGGAAGCGGGGGGAATACTGAAACAAGTAGCTTACTAAATCCCTGGTACAATAAGGAGTGCCATGAGGCAAAAAAACAGCTAATATTAGCAACCAAAAATAATAATGTTATGGCCCTAAGGGAAAAAAGGACTAGATACAAGAGACTAATAGTACAAATGAAGAAAATGTGGGATGATGATATCTGGTCGGAACTAATCAGTGCAGCAAAAAGTAAAGACCACGCTGGCTTTTGGCGATTGTTAGCAAAAGGAAATAAAACAGGAAGATGTAGCAAAGATCTTTTTTTAGATGCTAACACATGGGTTAACCACTTCTCTCGTCTCTACTCTGCACCTATAATTGAAACAACAGACAACCAGCAAGACTGTGTACTTGTCCCTAGTATAGTCAGCCTGTACTTTAGTTTGGAAGACACACTGGCAGCAATTGATGCAGTAAAACCGGGGAAAGCACCAGGCCCTGATAAAATACCAGGAGACTTACTGAGACATGACAAAACAATTTGGGGCCCTTATATTAACTTCCTTTGTAACTCAATAGCAGCGGGTGCACCGATCCCCAAATCATGGAAAGGGGCAGAAATCACTACTATTTTTAAAAAAGGTAATCGCCATGACCCTTCTAATTACCGACCGATCAGTCTAATTGATATTTTACAAAAAATCTTTGCTAGGCAAATTTTAACAAAATTAAATGACTGGATTGAGGACTTTTGTATTCTTTAAAAATTTCAGGCTGGATTTAGAACCAGAACCAGTACAATTGACCATGTTTTTAGATTCCTTTGTATGAGCTGGAAATATATATATTTTTTAAAAGGCCACCTGTATATTGCCTTTGTCGACCTGAAGGCCGCCTTTGACCTCATCCCCGAAACCTACTATGGAAATCATTAAAAGATCAAGGGGTACCAGGTGAACTCCTCGTGCAAATAATAGGGTTGCACAGGGATAACTATGCAAAAGTTAGATGGGGTCCGAGTGGCGGGCTTACTGATGCAATACCAGTAAAAAGAGTTGTAAGGCAAGGATGTGTGCTGGCTCCCACTTTATTCTCACTGTATGTAAATGATGTTCCAGAGCACTTAATGGACTGCGCACACAATTCACCAAAGTTAGGAGGGAGGCCAGTGCCAGCACTTCTATTCGCAGGCGATACTATTTTACTATCTCAAACTCTGAAGGGTCTACAATGTTTATTAGATACCTTTTGTGCGTACTGCGATATTAAAGGCCTAGAAATAAATTCCAGCAAAACCAAATATATGGCAATCAATTCACATAGATCTTTTAAAAAGAATTTAATGGTCAAAAATCTAAGGTTAGACTATGTGCACAATTTTAACTATTTAGGCATAACTCTAGACACTAAAATGACCTGGAAACCACAATTGGAGAAAAGCAAGGCAGTCTTGCTCCAAAACTCCCTACCGATATTGAAAAAACGTGGGAGTAGTACTTCTAGAACTGTGTCCACGGCACTTGAGGTCTACAAATATGGGGCACAATCAGCAACCCCATATGGTGCTGAACTATGGGGATCCTCAAGTAAAAACACCTTTGTGATAGGGGATAGGGGAAAATAAGTTTTTCAGAAAGTTATTATGCCTTCCAGTATGTAAACCCTTAATTCCTATTGCTTTGGATCTAAACATTAAACGTATAGACCACCAAACCATACTGAGACCACTGTTGCTTTGGGTGCGACTGTGGTCCACAAAAGAACTTGCATATTACAAAGATGGCCTAAAAGAAATCCTAAAGTTCGACCTCAGTATGAACATCCAGTGGATTAAACATGTCTTCCATTGGTTTGGTAAATTAGGGCTAATGCATTTTTGGGAAGAACCGTCACACTTGACATTGGCTTCTAAGAAACTATTAAAGTCCACCTTTTGGACGTACATCCAAAATAGTGTGTTCCACAACTCCACAAACGGAACATTAACAACCCAATTTTTATTAATGAAGCCAATAGCAAGTTTTGAGCAATTTTTAGACGAAGTGCAGCCACAGTTAGCAAAATCACTTTATTTGAAATTCCGATACAGTGTTTTACAGTCTAATTTGAATACATCAAAATGGGCAAATAAACAAGGGGGAGACGAATAGTGAGCGCTGTACACTATGCCATTTTGATACTACAGAAGATGATCAACACATACTATTCTTCTGCCCTTGTTTATGTCAAACCAAGGAAGAAATGGATCAAACCCATATGCAGAAATATAGGAACTAGGTCTTGTCTGGAGGCAGAAAGAATACTGAAAACTAACTCTCCCCAAAAAATTGTTTTTAGTGTTAGAAGGTATTTGTTTAATGTTGGCATGATAAGAGCAAAAGTAGGCTTGAAATCTTAAACGATTTATGCATGTGTGTATCTGAATTTATGTTTTTACATAGTAACGCACTTGCACTTTAAATTATTGATAGATTATAAGGATATATTTGTTAGTCGTTTCAGTGCACTATAAGCACTTG
The DNA here is from genome assembly GCF_964204655.1 of Triturus cristatus. Taxonomy (NCBI): domain Eukaryota; kingdom Metazoa; phylum Chordata; class Amphibia; order Caudata; family Salamandridae; genus Triturus; species Triturus cristatus. The sequence continues at coordinate 455,244,062 of NC_140579.1, read as the reverse complement.
CATTTTTTGTAATTAATATTAACAAGGATGTTGCATTTAAGGAATGAATACATAACATTTTTTATCCTACGATATTTTAAAAGCACTTCCACCTTGTAAGAACATACCCTTATTGGTAATTTGTACTTATAGGAAGTATAGACAGTTACAAATATTGTTGGTTACCACAGGGTTAATTGATTTGTGCACCTCTTAAATGTTTTTAGATCTTTTAACCATGCCTAGCTTTTTAATGTATCTATTTATATAATTTAAATTGATAAAATGATGATCAATCTCTTCTTACATAATGAGCTCTACCCATTTTTTAAAAGCATCTAATGTGGAACATTTTGGCTTAAATGCATATAAATTTAAATGTATTTTATTTTAAAATGAAATGTGATTAACTATTGTGTATCTTTTATGGCTTTAATGAAAACCGAAATAAAGAAAGAATTGAATTGAATTGATTTTGTTAATGCTCTTCTGAAGGCATTTATATTTTTTCGCTTGTTTATAAGTAAATGAATGAAGGGGCGAGACAACAAACGGTACTGGGTGGGTTTAGAGCACAGACCAGAAGCCAAAATTCAAGTCGCAGCCATGCATGCCCTGGTACATCTGGCACCGTCTGTGTGTGCCCCTGGCATGTACCTGCAGCAGCAGACCACGAATGACATGGGCATTTTGCCCATCCTCTTCAACTGTATGGTGAACCAATCCTGTATCCCTTTATAGTCGATATAAGAGCACCCACCACATAGACTGAAGCAAGAAACATTCATTAGGTGCAGAGCACCAGGACCGGGCTGCACCATTTGGGAAAGGAGATGAAGAGTGAAAAATAGGGAAAAAAGAGACACAGGTTAGTGAGGAAGGTTGTGCATGAAGACAGATTATTCATTATGCAAAAGCTCGATTGCATATTAAGGTGCTTCAGAAGGGGGAGTGTCTTTCTGGCCAGGAGGAGTTTTCTGCAAGGCGTGCCCAGGACCCAGATAAATGTAAAGTAACATTTTCCGTATTTGCAGTCTTGAAAGGTAAACAGAATCATATTTGCCACAGTAAACTAAAAGAATTGCCATTTTGGTGCCAACAGATCGTTTAATTGAAACCGCTGGCAATTGCTCTCCTTGTATGATTCCCAGATAAATTAAAATAAACAGGTGCCAGTCCTTAATAGTGTTTGTGACATTAAAGAAACTTTGACATAAATGTATCTTATTTAAAGAAATGTTGGCGCTTTTTAAGGCCTGGCTTTTTGATTTTAAAATCCCATATATCATATCCATACTTATAGGGTTTCCACAGCCCTCTTCATCCATTGGTCTTTTGCTTTCACCTTTCTCTCAATCACCTCCTTTCAATCCCAGTCTCTTTCTCACTTCTTTTACCCAAGCCTCCTCCAATGAAACCTCCTTGTCGTGTCCCAGGCATCCCTCACACAGTCTTCCTTCGGCTATGCTCCCTTCCTACCCCTGAGGGGTGGATACGTCCAAATCTGACTCTCCACCCCCCTGAACTACTGTCACATTACTACCTCTGCCCTTGCAACCTGTCCTACCATGGCAAACCGGCAGAACACAATCAAACCTGACCCAACCCCAATACAACTTGTAAGGTGGGTGACCAAACTTCCTGCCCCCTGGAAGAGCAAAGAGTCAGAAAGAGCTGAAATCCCTTCTCCTGCCTTCTTATATTGACAACCCTACACCCCACCCCCTGCCCACAATCTACCTATCCTGTCTTGTCTGTGTCATCAACCCCACGACTAGGCAGCACTTTTGCTTCCCCTCAGGTCCTTAATCTCCAGTGTTTGCCTACTTGCTAGGGTTAGTTGTCAAAAACATCTATTGCAGAAACATATGTGTGATATAATTTCTTAAAGGGAGTTTTGATTGTTTCCAGTGACAGAATGAGGTGCTGTTTTCTATATTTAAATGGGGATAGCTTCTGACATGAGGTCCACTGACACAATAGTTGTCCTTTTTCTATTTTTGTAACTAGTCTGCTTTTACGTCTCGCCTATCAGACAGACAAGCTGTCTGGCTGTGAAAGTTCTATTGTGTACTAACAGTGGGGTTACCTCCTCTCCCTCCACCACCACTTTCCTATGCTGAAGAGTAGACCATAATGGTTGTTTTTTATTTTTCCTTTGCCACACAAAGGTTTTTATGGTACTGGGGCAATGGTCGTCTGCTGCATTCACTAGGCACTAAAATGACCTAGCGCAGCCCTCCATGTGAAACTGAGTGTCTCATGTATATACAACACAGTGGTTCGCTTGGGACTCATCAAGTCGGATTACTATTAAGCAGAATAAATCAATGCTACACCCTGCCACCATGCACCCACCCAACCCCTCCCCAGACACCCAACCACCGCAGCTCCCATGCCAAAGTCACCCTGCCAGCACCATCTGTCAGGCTGTTTTGTTAACTTTCGTTTGAGCTACGATGTGTATGTTGTAATCTGAGATTCTGCAGTAGGTTGTGGATTCCGTGTCTTGTTTGTGAAATACATAGTGCTGTTTAAAATGTTGTGGCTGCAGCAGCATATAATTCCATTGTTGTTCCTTTATTTCCCAAACGGCATACTTCTCTTGTCTCCCCTCCCTCATAACCTATTTCCCATGTTCTGGTTCTCCAGCACCGCGAGGTCATACGAATAACAATAGAGTTATGCAGATATCATCACTCCACTACATACAAAAACACACATAGAAAACATTGCCATTTTTAACAGGAACAGCTCTAGCTTTCACAAATGCGAGACCTGGTGCATTGCAAAGGCTTGTTTATCTGTGTCACTGGAGTGGATGCCTACTGGCCCACGTCTGTAAATGTGTAAATTATTTTTTATAAAATTGGTGTGGATCTCCTTTTTTGAGTTGTGTGTTATTTATTAATCATTGTGTGCATAACAAATGCACTTTGGGTTTACATTGAGCCCTGTACACGTGTGTGGGAAACTCTGGACTCTTTGCACAATATAAACACTTAGTAGTATATCACATAAACAGCCAGCTTCCTACACACCGCACCCCCTCCGTTTGTTCAGTCACCTACCTCAGGCTACAGATAACTACAATATATACAGTGATTCAAATGACCTTTCTAATGGGAGAGAAATGGTTCTCTCTCATTAGAAGGTTTTACTCGTTTAAAGCATTGAAATGAAGAGTCCAAATTCGTGATTTTATACTACAGGGATGCTGACGATCTGCCCACAGACACTTTATACATAGATTGCAAAGGTATATCGTTTTCTGCGTTTTACACACTATAATTCCCCACCCAGGAATACTGAGCTCACCCACAGGATGTAGAATGCGCGCCCCTGAACAGACCCCACCGATGGAACCAACCAAGTCACTCGAAGGCAGTGAGGTCACGGCCCTGAGATTCCTGGGAGTTAAGAAACTGGCTCTTCAGCAGGGCTGTAAATGGCTGAGCGGGGAGCTGTGAACCATACCAGTGCCCTTTAACACGAGGTCATGGGTTCAGCCACGCGGTATGGTTCACACTGGACAAGCGGGCTGGTATTTGAATAGGCCACGGTCATGGAACCCGACTACATTTTCCACTGCAGGGTGCGCGCGCTCCTTGTCAGCACTAAGCAATAACTTCTGCGTGACTATTGCAAGAATGTACAACGATGGCTCCTCAGCTGGCTGCAAGAACATATAATCTGGCTGCAAGAACATAAATCACATTGTAAAAAGAGTTTCAGCGGCTAGTTGGTACAATCTACACCCCTCATTATAGATAATGGTTTACAAAGGAAGTGTGCAAAGGAGCGCTCTCTGGCCTCAAGCCAGCAGGGCACGCCCATAGGTTTCTGTGCTCGGCAGGACAGGCCCTACTGCCCTCCATGAATTAGAGTGGGACTCAGACTGAACCCCTGCAAAGCAACTCACCCCTAGTGCTTAGGTGTGTTCGAGGAAAGAAAGAAACGCCTGGCTCTGATTTACTGTATTCACAGGGGCTTTTTGCGCACTGCTCTGTGCAACCGGGTTCCACAACACATACGTCACTGTATCACACAAGCCAACATGCTTGGCCTTGGCAAGTTGATGCAATGGTTAACAAATAACCAAGCATTAGCAAGGCCTATAACTCAAAGTGCTTCTTCAGTCACTGGCGAGTTTAGATATTCACTAACTCATCATAGACGCACCCTGTGCATCCTTGCACTCACTCAGTCATCCACTCATGCATTCTTGCACGTATCCACTTAGCAGTCCACAATAGAACTCACACACAAATCATATGCAAGATAAATTCAGAGTTTAGAAGTGGAGTAAAAACTTTGCCTCTGCCTAAACATGGTGGGCGCCTGCATCCAAAAAAAATAAAATTAAGCAGAGTAGCATTATTCCATCTTGCAATGATGTTCTATGTGGTATTTCATTGTTAGAAGTTCCAATATTGGCGTCCATTTAGAAGAAACCTATTGGCCGCTGCGGAATGGTGAAACATTGATACAGTAAGGGCAATACCATTCTAAAATGGACTCAAGGGACACAAGCAGAGGCTGCTTCGGATGCAGTGCACTGTAGATGACTTCAGAGGCAAGCAGGTAGCCCAGCAGCAGTGTCAGGGTGCTGTGATAGGCTACATAACAAACATTTAAAAAAAAAGGAGAAATAAAGAATGAAACGGGACCTATGTGAAGGAGAAAACTAAGGCACACCAGCCCCAACACTGAAGTACAATAGTTTCTAAACAGATGTGCAATGTGATCAAGCAAAATGCTGTCACACACAGGGCAATAGAGCCAATGCCTGAAGGGGGCTGACCCTCTTATTCATGCTGCTTGCTTTCATGTATGGAAGCAGAGTGTTAATGACACTAGAACAGACCAATGGAAGAAAAGGGAAGACCATAATTGTTTTAGACCTGGCTTCTTTGGCGCTTTTTTTCCCCTGTCTTTTTTGCTTCTGACCTTCAGTTTTTAATTCTGTTCTGCATTTCGTTTTTGCTGCTTTTAGAACTCTGGGCACTTTACCACTGATGACCAGTGCTAAAGTGCAATTGCTCACTGTGTTAATTATAGCCATGATTTTCAGATTTTATTTACTGGTAAGTCCCTGGTAAAGAGTCCCTGGGCACTGTGTGTGCCCAGGGCCTGTAAATCAAATGCTACTAGTGGGCCTAAAGAACTGATTGTGCCACCCACATGAGTAGTCCTGCACCCATGTCTCAGACCTGCCACTGCCTCTGAGATAAGCCTGACTGCTTGTGGAAAGCTACCAACGGGGTGAGCAGGGGGTTATCTCAGCTGTGGGACTCCCTTACCCTGACTAGAATAAGGGCACCTACTTGGACAGAATGAAAACCACTGCCAACTAGAGGCCCACTTTTCTAACAATTTGTATGTAAGTATTTTTAATGAATGTTTTTGATGACAAGAGCCGGGAAGACAACTAAATCTACCAGAGCCTTTCAGGTGGGTCTAGAATGGATTACCACAGTGCAAATTCTCTACCCCCAGGTATTGTTAGAGTAGGTGACCTGAGAGAGGGTCGATTTTATATCATAGGGTGCCCCAGGCCCGTTCTGTCCACACCTGAGGTATGAGACCCTTGTACTTGCCCTGCCAGCCTAATTTGTAGGCCATTTTAAATTGACCAGAGGGTCCTGTGTTACTATATAACAAATACCCTGGGACATCCTTACCACTCAGCCAGCATAAAACCCCTGTGTAGGCCCTTCTGTTCAATATGTAGGCCTCTTTGTTAAATTGACCATAGTTCTGCCATTTTCCTGTATAACAGGCTGAAGGCAGGTCTAATCCAAATCATATCTAGCTCTTCTTTCTGTGAGGCCTCCTGCTCCAAACTATAGAGCCCCCACCCTACCCGTGTGCCAAGTTCAGTAGCGCAAAGTTCAACATCCCCCTGTTCTTTCGACATGCAGCAGACTGCATCCTGGGCCAGTACATACTTTTAGGGAAGTTGCCACCGCAGATGTGTCAAGCTGAGGCGAGAATGTGGCACCACAAGACGTGATGATTTATATATGTATATACAGAATTCCTTTACAATACACATTTTTCTGCTTGCCCATCCAATTTACGGCAAGCGCCTTGCCTGAGATATGAACTTTTCACCTAGTTCACGTAACACAGTTACTGGAAAAGGCATCACCATGTATGGTAAAATATTAAAACCATACCGTAAGTCACGAGGTAGACATGGCGTGATATGACGATACCGTAGACACTTCTAACTGCCTTAAAGAGTATAAGAAGGGAGACCACAGAGACATCTTTGGACTACCCCACACGTCTGTTAGTAGATGGCAGGCGGGTGTGGGTGGTTCCCAAGAGCTATTGTTTTTTCTTTTTAAGATTCAATTTAACTTGACAATATATTTGCTGTATATGCTATGTATGCTATTTTGCTATGCTATTTTGTCCCTAAAGTGGTGTTTTCTTATTGAGCATTTCATACTTGTATTACATTTACAAAGCTGCTTTCTTTTAGGTTTTAGGTAGGTACATGAGTATTCTCAGTATTTTAAATCAAGTGTGTTTTGCATTCTGAGAACATTTTCCTTGATTTAACTTATGTTTTTCATAATGCATTTATAAATGTGTCTTTGAGGTTTAGTCTTTCTCTCTCTCAGACAGTACAATAGTTTTAATACAGAAATGCCATCTTATCCATGTGACTATCTGGATTCTGTATTTTGTATTTTTATGCCTTTGTCTTGCAGTTTTTGAAGTTGCACCTTCGTACTCAAACTGCTAAAACTCTCAGTATCAGTGTCCATGGCTCACATGTCTGTTTCCTTCATTTATAGAGCGAGCGTTCCCAGACACCCCAGCTCAAATTAAGGTGCCCCTTTTGTCCCTAACTCACTCCCTCGATCACTACGTGAAGGCTCCAAGAGCTCTGTGCTCAGCCCCCTGCCCTCTTGACCCTTAATAAAGCTCCCTCCAACATTTGGTGCCATGACTCGGATTGGAAGTACCAGCAGACAGCTGAGACAGCTGGGACCGAGAGGACGCAGACTAAACACTTATGACTCCTTTCTTACTGAAACTCAGAGAACAACACTCGGGTAAGTCTATGATTGCTGCCTGACGTGATTGTGTCTTTTGGTAACAGTTTTCTAGAGGAGCGCTTGTGAAACCGCTGCGTTCCTTCTCCCTTTCAGTTTTTCTTCCCTGTCTGGCTGGTCTCGCTAAAGGACATTCTAAAGCTGAGGAAGCTTGTGTGCGAAATGGAATTCTGAGCCAGAGAGTGAAGTTAGGAAGTTAGGTGATTTATGTGTTTTCCTTGCTATAAATAGACGTACGTTATTATTGTGCCTCTCATAGAGCCAAGGGAAAGACTGCGTCTGGCATCTTTCAGTGATGCTCATTTTTTAAAATTATTGTTAAAACGTGTTCTGGTGCCTCTCCACATATAGCAAGGGCCCCTATTTCAGTACTAATAGGGAAGACGTAGATTACCGGATGGGCCCGGGTAGCTAACAGGCTCAGGGATATCTCCTGTTTAGAGTGGATTACAAGTGGTTTCCCCGGGATGATTTATTAGATATTATGTTTTCGCTAGCTTAAGCATTGTTTTGTTAGGACTTACATTATGTTTTTTTTAATTACTATTATGGAGATATATTTTGTGTAACGGAGATAGAGTTTACGCCTGTGCAGGAAGGCAAGGAGTTTGCATGGTGCAAATCTCAGCTTTTGGCGGGCTCAGGAGCGGTTCCGAGTCCCGGATAAGATGTGCCACTCTACGTCTTGTGACTGGCACATGAGGATTTATGATAAGCAGTTATCAGACTTTCTCGGCTTTTGCGAGGGACTGTCAGTATATATTTTTATTTCCAAAGACAGTCAACATGAGTATTGTGTGATTATGGTTTATGAACAGAACACCTTCCAATGTGGTTTTTTGTTCTCTTCCTGTGTTAAAATGGAATGTAAAGATGTTTATTTTTTGCTATGTTATTTTAAGACACCCTTCTGTACGCATTTAGGCCAGCAGAGGAGAATGCACAAATGGCGCTGTGGGTTTATGTATATAAATAGACGTGTACATAATATGCTTCACATGTTGTATAATTGAAGTGCGAATATTTTACGGTCAAATGTCTTTTTATTATGGACCTTTTTAGCATGCATTGTGGTTGTCTTTTTAAGCATATGTGCCTGGCGCACCGACCTTTCATGTATTTAGTAAGACCAATAATAACTAGGATTGTTACTGTTTTTTTTATATCAAAGCTGTTGCCTTTTTGTGAATAAATAGTATTATATAGTTACCCCTTGCCCCCCCACCCCCTGCCTGACCCATGTGGCGCAGCACCATATTTAATTAGCACAGGTCACTTTCAGATAACTGACCACGTAGTGCACAACAATATACCCTGAATTGTTTAACTATCTCCTCACATTTATATTTTGAAGTATGTACTTGGTGACAGGAGGTTGTGTCTGGCGTCTCGCACTTTGTGCCACAAATACGTGTTTATGGGACTGCGTCTGGCAGCTCACATTTGTTTTGAATTTTGATTACTTATTTGGTGTAAATTGTATTGTTTGAACGTTTATTTGTGCAGGGAATGGGAGGCCTCTTATCGCATTGAGTTTAACAGTGTCTTTTTTCAACTGCGTGCTTCCAAAAGGGGAGCTACTTTCCTTCATCACATCGCATTGTGGTTTCCTATCTCAGGCCTGGCAGTAGCCGACGCCTTTCGACTTCTCTCTCCATATTGTAATGGGTGTCCTCTGTTCTTTTCCTTTTTCAGCTACATGCGGTGTGCTTTAATAGATATAATGTCTGTCACCTTCGCTCGATTTGCAATTTAGCGTCTCTCCCTCTCTTACCTGGCATATAGGCCTTTCTCCCTGAAGTGACGCAAATACTGTTCAATGGGTGCTCAATTTCATTATGATTCATGGTCAAGTATCCTATGACCTTTGAGAAAATGTTTGTAGCATGGGTGGCACTTCTATTTTCTTTGGTATGGCCTAGAAGTGACCACAATGTGTCATGTCCTATAGGTCAGAGGCACCTGATAATGTTGTCCCTTTGTGGTCAATAGTTCATCATTGAAAGAGTATAAAGATCTGCTCCTTAGTCCATTCGACGGACTACCCCACTGCAGGTCACTGACACCTGTGTGGTCTCCTTCAGCCCTCTATCTAAGCATCTTTGGCTGAAGCTCTAATTTCTTATTGTAATTTGAAATGGTCTTTTTCTCTCTCCTCTGCATTGCCCTTATTCTAAAACATTATTGCAAAGCACTAATGGTTGTCTCTCCTAAACTTAACGTGTGCATTCCTAGCATTGCAGTAAAGTGTATGTTGCATTTTGAAAGTATTTCCGTTGACTTAAAATATATTTGCATTACATGAGTTTGTTCTTCATTCCAGAAATGTGTCTTTAAATGCCAAGACTTCGCTAAGACTTCCAGGATATATATTGAATTTTTTTAAAACAAGGGGTTCTTCTTTCATATAAATAAGACAGCTATTTTTCCCTATTGTTTACACGTCTATTTTGTCATACTTTTGCAGAAGCACCCCCTCAAATTAAGCTGACTTGGTGCAGTGCCCCAGGACCAAGAAATGTCACCCTTTCATTGCCTTTAAATGTATTTTGAAATTGTAAATTCTTGCACGATTAATTTTCTCATTTAAGGGTTTGCCTTCTAGATACTTGAGCGTCATAAACATCTATTCTTGTGCTACTATTTTTAGCTGATTACAATTGTAGTTTTGAATAGTCTTTCTGGAGCTAACAAACTGATGAATATATTCTCTGCTGTGTTAATGATTTGATGAATAAAAGTGGCACTTCAACGTAAGACCTTTGTTTTTAGAAGGGAAATACTTAACATTCATATTTTGCTTATGGGCCCTACTCATCTCTTTCTCTCACAGTGGTACCACAGGAGATGTTATATATAGGTGTACATCTCTTGTGCACTACAGTAAGAAGTGATAAGCAGGAACATCTGGGTACGTGCCAAGCACACCCACTTTAACTGAGACAGGTTCAACTAGAGACCATGCAAATGGTGCGCGGTACATCCAGTGAATACTGTGTCTAGCTTCCAAGTAGCTGCCTTCACGACTATTAATTACGTCTTTTTGAGCACGGTTTTAAATAGGCTCCCCTATTTTAACTCATTACACACTAAATTAAGTACATTCTGTTCCTTGACAGTGACACCTCACGCTTCTCATCTCACCTTTCTGGCGTGCTTGCACCCATAGTAAAGGATCCTCCCACTTGAATATTCAGTAAAGTGGTAGTAAGAGGGGGAGGAAGGCTTTTGCATGCCTTTCTCGCCACAACAAACAGCACCTTTTTGCGTTTTCTGGTTGCTATTACGCCCTAGACTTGGCCCAGCATCAAATGATAGACCAGCCACACAAAAGAAAGAGTGACATAATAAGGTGAAGCCAAGGTCTGCTGTCCCTTACCGCCCAGAGCACAATGATAGAAGATGTAATACCAGGTAAAATGGAGCTGTTCCTTTTGATATTTTTGGATCATGGCCCACAATATTAAAAAAGACTAAAAATGCCATCAATATAAGTAATATAGTTTCCTGGCAGAAAAGGAGATACTTTCAGTTTCAAATGCATATTAATATCTCTCTATTTGGATAGCCAATTATAATTCAAATTGAAGATTACACCAAATGCTGTAGTACTGAGCAGCCAAGTACAGAATAATTTACTCCTACCTGCGTCCAAATTCAGCAGCAACTGAAGCAGGCACAAGCAGTAGCCCGAATGCTAGGGCAAATTCAGTAAGTGCTGCCACAAAGAGCACACTGTTGGGGTTAGTTAATAGGGAAAATTTTGAAATTGTGTCTCACGGCCAAGAAAGTTAGTGACACTAGACTTAGAGCAACGTAAATGTCGGAGCAGATGGTGAACATTAGACAGAAGATTGGAATAAGCAAGTTAAGACTGGAGACTGTTCCCTTCCAATTTCTTGTGCACCAAAGTGCACAGAATAGGGGGGATAAAATGATGGAGTGGAATGCACGCTAGATATACCCATGGTTTGACTTCATGGGCACACGTCAAATGCTGCTAGGTCTCCTCAGACTTTCATCTTTCCAAGTTGGATAAAATGAGTACCATTGAGTTAGGGGAACAATAAAGATTTGCTATTTTGTGCCACAATACCATTCTGAGTAAAAGTGCGCTTTACAAAAAAAGCCATATTATTTTAAAATAAGCTATATTTTACAGACAATTAAAGACAACACGTGTCTGGATATTACATGGTGTTGAAAGGTTAACAGATTTTTTAGGCTGCCGTTAGAAGCAGCATTCCTGGCTGACCACAGATTCTGGGCATTGAGCCAGGCAGGAAATGGGCTTCCTGTGGTTGGCAGCGAACATAAGATTTAGTAGAAAGAAAATGTATGTGTAGAAATATATTTGTGTCTGTGGAAGTGAGAAGGAGGAATAGTTGCCTAGAATCACACAATTTGGTAACGGGGGATGCCGAGATTGAATACAGTGTTTCAGGTTTCACGTTGTGCAGTTCAGTGAAGGAATATGTATGTGTTTATGTGCAGATGGGTGAGAGGAAGTAAGGAATACGTTTTCGGATATGCACAGCTGTGTGCAGTCTTCAAAATATGAGACAACCAGAGATTCGTAGAAATAAGATTACCACAGGTAGCCACCACATGCCCCAGTACTAGGAAAATACAAAATAATAAATAATACGTGCAGATATAAAGTAGATCTCAATGTTAAAGGACGGTATGCATGGAGTAAGCAATGCTCAGTATCGCAGTATTGCCAGAATAATAGGTGTGAATTTAAAGAGGCCTTCTAAAATTTGAGTTGCAGACTTTAGAGGTGGTTGCACATATTTTGCAGTTCGACCACTACAAGTTTTTATCTCTCTTAAAAGTTTCTATCTTCTGTTTGGGTTCTTCTTTCGCTTTCTTAGTTAATGAATGATTTGAGGTTATTATTATTAGATTCTTCCCTGCGTCTCCAAGAAGAGTATTGGATTTCCTGTCTTCGGGATGTTTGCTTACATAGGCTCAATGTTATTGTTTTCATCACCTCATGTCTGGTTAGAAATAAAATACAAATAGGAAAATGTATCATACCACAGGCTCAGGCCTACCACATTTTCCCACACGTTTGGATGACAGCTAGACCATGTGTCCATTGTGATATAAAAGCAGCAACAACTTTCAGCAATGCCTGAATGGACTGTTTAAAGGTAATAAATTGAGAGAAAGCAAAAATAGTTTATTGCCCACGAGTCACTCTGTTTTCACTCACAAATATTACAATGTTCTGACAACAACTTAACGCCCCATATACTTCTCCCGGATCAATTAATATATGTATAGGTCACATCAACTAGACATCACAGTGGCATTGAAATTATGTAAGAAGGCATATATTTGTATAAATTAACACCCGCTGCGAAGTATCTTTCTATAGGCAGAAGGAGAAGGGTCCGCCCCATCATCCCTGAGTCCAAAGAAGAAGAGGACAGGTGATCAGCCATAACAGGAACACCGCCATCTTCACAAGCAGATGTTCTTCAGAGTTGGAGAGAATATTGGAGTAATAAATTACAGTGTAAGGTGGAATGTGCTAAAATGCATTCTAAATGCAATGCATTCGCCAGGGACACAAAGGATAGGAGTAATAGGAAAAGTAGTAATGTTGTGTTTATATTATGTTTATGTATTGATCATTAGTAATGAGTATATGCCAATACAGAAGGATAGTGCGCATTGAATAACTGTGCTTCGTATTATAATGTTTCAAGGATACAATGTGTACATATTTAATATGTGTTTTAATATATAAGTGCAATATTTTAGGGTGTTTGAAAATAGGTTTCAAGGTGTAGGGATTGGCACAAAGGGGTGTGGAATTTAATGAAATATCTACATGTTCATGGGGCAGGTTGCTTCTTAAATATACTTGTCCTGTAACAAACTCCACTTGTCCCTTTTGTGCCATGTAATGCAGCGACAAATTATGGCAGCAATGTCATTAAATAATAGCTCTGAAATAGCCTCTCTGATCACGTTAGGGCTCCTTCCATAGTACGCTTTGAATAGTAACAATTCCCTTATGTTGCCATGTTTCTGCAGATCTACATACTGGGGCTGAAGGTAATGGTAAGCAACAGTTCTGGTTCACAAAAAAAAAAGTGGCTGGAGGAAATGTGAACTTGCAATGGCTCAGATTTTCGCTTGAGCAATATAGTACACCTGCATGTTTGCTCATGCTTAAATACAGTTCACAAATATCTTCTAGGAGTACTATTTCTTGGCCTACTTCTGTAGTATTGTGAATGTACAACAGTTGTATATCTGCACTTAATACAAGGACATGGGTGCACTTTATTTCATGATTTGGCCCCTAATTAGGTCTGGCATTAACAATGACCTTTTATGTTTAGTAAAATGTTGTCTCTCCCTCCCTCTCTTGGCTAGCTCACTGTGAGTGACTTCATTCTGTTCTTTCACAAGGAGCATATCCACACACAATTGTTTTATCCAGTGCCAGGAACTACTGTGCAATGTGTGATTTTTGAGACCACAACAATTTCAGCTTTTGCCAATGTTTGTTATAATGGTGAGGGCCCAGCAGCTCCCACACCAATGAGGTTTAACAAAAATATTGCCAAAACAAGTTGTGTATTGAAAAAGCCAAAAGGCTGACCAACAATTTCACGGGCTTTACCAATGCTTGTTTATTTTTATGTTGCAAAGAAATGGTACCTACCTTATTCCAGTAGTTTAGCTAAATGTTTTGCATTCTTTTTGTGAACATTTTATATTAAAAGCAAAGAATTATCAGTTTTGCTTTCAAGCTTCTGCAAATATTTGCATCTAATTGAAGAGCATTCTGAGAGCAGTATACATAGCCTCACATTGCTAATAATTGAAAAAGTGTGTACACATTTTTATACTCCAGCCACTGTCAGTAGTGCAGTCTGAGCTTACAACATTTACTTAGAGCGCTCACCCTAATAATAAAGCCTTTGCATTGATGAACAATAAATGCAAGTTTGAACAGCATTAACGCATGGACACAAATATTATCTTTATTGCAGACAATGACTTTCCCTGATCCATAATGTGGTACTGTAAACTAACAGCCAAGGGGTTTGTGCTGTAGGGGTTGGGCCTACTTGTCCCCAGGACGAAATATGCCTGAAAACTTGTTGCCCTTGAAATCAAAATAAAATATGTCCTGAGAGTGGGGCTATGGGAATTCCACAACCCTGGGCACAGTTTGACAACTATGAGTGTTTTGATTACTAAGGGTGTTACTATGACAGAGATTTTCATCTGTGTTTGCTGTTGGGTCAAGCTATAGTACAATGTTTTAATTCCTCTTTTGCTTTTGGAGATAATGAATTTTGTTTTAAAGTCTTGTACAGGGATGCCAATATAATTTTTGGGTTCTTTTCTTCATTTGGAGTTCCCTCCTTACCTCAGCTGGACAACACATGCAGCGTGCACCATTAATAGCTGAACTATTGCAAGGCCTGTTGCTTCCCGTTTCAATTGTAGAATGTGCTGCACACACCTACCCCAAGGACTGTGTATCAATTGGTAAAGAATTTATTGATGCAGATGTACAAAAAAAAAAAAAGAATATCATTAACTGATTGTGAGTACACAATGGTTCAAATTGCTTCTACTTACAAAAAAAATAAGTCCTCTTTCCATTTTCTCTTATTTTTTAAAGAGTAAGTTATTTTGGGGGTGTTTAGTTAAAGGGGGGGAGAAGAGAAGAGTCAGACATAATGACTGCTAGGATAGGGTTTATTTCGTGGAACGTTAATGGGCTCCGATGTCCACGAAGACAAAGGTTGATCATGACTTTTTTGGAACAATCTTCAGCTCAAGTGTGCCTCTTACAAGAGACCCACTTGAGTAATCTTGAGTGTAAGGTTGTCTTTGGAAAATATAGATGGGTTGAATTATTTTGTTGTTCTGAGCAGACAATACATAATAAGGGAGTAGCTGTTCTATTTAGATTAGGAGCTGGTGGCTCCATAAAGTCCGTACTAACAGATCAATCTGGCAGATGGATTTTGGTGCTGGCAGATATCCGGGGTACCGAGATTGCTATAACATCTTACTACGGCCCTAATGTTGATGACCCGGCTTGTTTGCTCAGAGTGCAGACCGCATTGGTAAACGTTACTATTCCAGTTATAATTGGAAGGGATTTTAATGTTCTTCTTAATCCAGTTCAGGATAGGTCGAATTGTAGCCACTACGTGGTGGCCCCACGTATGCGCCGGGCAATGACCAATATGATCTGTGAGCTGGGATTGGTAGAAGCACGGAGGGCCTTTTTTAGTAAAAAACATGGGCACTCCTCTAGAATCGATTATATCCTTATGGATAGATTGGGGTTGGAGAACCTGGAGGATATTGTTACTCTCCCAAGCATTCTATCTGATCATGCCCCTATAGCTTTCTCATATTTAGGAAATAAGCCAAAGACTAACTTCACCACTCGGTGGACATTAAAAAGGGTAATGTTATCCAACCAGGAAATAATTTGTGCCATTAAAACATCTACTATTAACTATTTTTTAGATAAAACGGGCTCGACATCATTAGACTATGTATGGGACGCGTTTAAGGCCCATATCCGTGGTCTGTTACATAGTCTGATATGTACTAAGAATAGAGAAGAGGCGTCAGTATTCCAAAAACTGGAAAAAGAGATATCCAATTTGGAAAGAGTATGGATGAGCTGTCAAGCTGATAGCATGGCACAAACTCTTAGAGACCTGTAGCATCTGCGATTGGAGTATAGAGGAAAGTTAGATCAAAAATTAAAAGCACAATGGTTTGTCCATAATATGGAAAATTATGAATATGGAGAAAAAGCTGGTTCTATCCTGGCAAGGAAAGTAAAGGTGGACCGAGTAAAAAATAACATCAATAAGTTGATTATAAACGAGATGGGGGAAACCTCTTGTAATCAAGAGGATATGCAAAGGTGCCTCCTTTCTGTGTTTTCTAATCTTTATCGAGAGGAGACATCTTTGAGTCCCAACAATATTCGAGAATGGTTAAAAAATAAGGCCTTACCAATATTGACAACAGAGGGGCGCGATATGTTAGATGATCCCATCACAGAAGAGGAAATTAAACTTCATATTAAGAAGATCAAAAATAATAAGGCTGCTGGGACGGATGCTCTACCGGGGGAAGTCTATAAGGTACTCCAGGAGGTGTTAGTTCCTAGGTTACATGAACTTTTTAATTACATCTATTGTTCAGATGGTAGGGTTCCCCCCTCATGGAAAGAGGCAACAATAGTACTTGTCCTGAAGCCGGGAAAGGACCCTCTTAAGGCAGACTCTTACAGGCTAATCTCCCTGCTTAATGCTGATTATAAGATCTTTACCAGCATTTTGGCGGGGAGGTTGGTCAGGGTAGTCCCACGGTTGATTAATGTCGACCAAAATGGGTTTATCCCGGGTAGGTTCATTCAGGAGCAAACTCTACAGCTGATAGGAAGCATCGATTTGGCATTGGCACTGTCGGAGCCCTTGGGTGTGGCTGCATATGATGCAGCCAAGGCGTTTGACCGTGTTAATTGGGCCTTCCTATGCAAAACCTTAAAAACTATGGAATTTGTTGCAATATTCATACAAACCCTCATTAAGTGCTATGAGGGCGCCTCTGCAGTCATTCTCTTAAATGGTCTATTGACAACCAGTTTTAGTATAAAAAGGGGTACCTGACAGGGGTGCCCCATTTCACCCCTATTGTTTGATATCTATATCGAACCCCTTGCACAAGCATTGAGACTAGATATACAAATCACCCCCTTTCAAGTTTTAGATTATAAGTGCAAATTAGCCCTTTACGCAGAAGATTTGTTGGTTTACACCAACAATCCAGCGGAGGTGCTTCCCAGGGTAGAAGTTACCCTGAAGGAATTTGGTCTGTACTCTGGGTATCTGGTTAACTCCTCCAAGACTGAGGTAATGTGTTGGGGTGTCGATAATTGCCCTGAAAATAGCAGTAACGTTTCACCTCCCGTTAATGTCTTCACGTGCATCCTAGACTAGGCTCCACTGGCTCCATCGGTCTCTGATCACTAACCAGAGCTATTATCTGGCACACCCCGGATCCTGGTTCGTCTCTCCCTCTGTAGGACATATTGATGGCATAGTTTCATATCTATTTTGCTATCCATTATCTTTCGTTTATCTAACAATAAGCAAGTCACTTTCTCGTCCCATCTCCAGATGTTATGGTTTTATTCTATGATGCATATATCTGTTAACAGAATTCTCTTTTTGTGATCATTTCATACCATTTCAGTCTAGTGAACACATTATAATTGTTTTAGAAGTTTTTAATGTTGCATTCTGCCCTCAATATATGTTCCCCAATGTATTTCGGGTTCATACATTGCCCTTCCTCGGGGGGTGACACAAAAGCAATCGTAAACTAAACCAAACTGTCACTTGCTAATTAAACATTGGTAGGAAACTAGAGACTCACGAGTTTCATTGGTTACTGGTTAAGGCTGTTTTTCATCACTAATGCTGTATAGACCATCTCCCTTTATGCACTCCACTCTGCAAATGAGAGCGCGGCGTGGCTTGCTTTCTCAATCACCCACCTCAACGCACACCTGGGTGCCACGGTGGATGATGCCACCTAACTCTTGAATCAAGGCTCGGTGACACTGAACTTGCCTGTGTACTAACGCATTCAAGGTGTTTATCTAAACGGAGACTATACTGATGGATGTATTACAGTATATCATTAACAGGCATCCTAGAATATGTTGCAAGCACCACTGTATAAAGAAACTATCTCCATTGAGATACATTTTTTAATGCAGAGGAGGACGGTAATTAACTTTACCATTCAACTGGGAAATGTAGGGAATATGTTCTATTTTAGTTTGGCCTCAGCATGCACGAACGCCCTCATCTGGCTTTTCTGATCTGCAGTTGGGCTGACATGGAACGAATTGCAATGGGGAGAATGCCAGAAGGGAGAGTCCAGGCTAGAGAATGTAACACCACCAGTTCTTTTTTCCTCGAAATAGGGAGTGCTAGCAGGGGGCAAATGTAGTGCTGCCAGCAGAAGATCAGTTTCTTGCAAAACCTTAAAGCCCTCATGAATCAAAGCTATGGGGAAGAAGTTGAGCACTGTAAAAAAAAAAGAGCCTAGATAACTTAGCAAATACATGAAAAGGCTGGTTGACTAGTATTGAATCCAAAACTGCATGTGGCTGTGAGTGACACAAGTGAAGTGAGCATGACAAAGTAACGTTATAGTTAGGTGTGATAAAAAGCAACCCTGGGCGTAGTGCGCGTAGTGAGGCTACGTGAAGCATTACGGAGTAGGGGCAAATCTACGCCCACCCGCACACTTCGCGTAGCCCCACTACGCGCCGCCCGCCTCCCTCCCGCCCTCATTTTACAATTACTATAATCATTAGATAAAGAAAAAATTACTTACCTGAGCTGCCGCTTCCCGGGGCTCCATCTTGATGTTTCCCGGATAGCTTCTTCCTCACAAATGTGCATGCGCGGGCGCATGCGCATTCGTGAGGAGGAAGCTGATATTTTTAGGTCTCGCCTGACCCAGCGCAGGCAGCAATCCTCAGGCAGCAATCCTGCTGTTATGGAAGCACACGATGTTGTTATAGCACAAGATAACCTAAAATGACACCGCAATAGATCAAATAATGACAGATGCACGAGTAGGACAACACTCAGGGGTAATGCCAGTTAGCAAAACGAGAAACCTGTATTTTTAGGTCTCGCCTGACCCAGCGCATGCGCTGGTCTGACAAGACATTTTGTGAGGGCTCCAAAAAGTGCTACCAGGCCAGCCTAGAGCTACAGTGCATGTGCGCGGGCGCGCGCGTCGCGCTTTACCGCGATTACTTTCTCTTTCGCGGCCGCATTGATGTCTGATCGCGATCACTTTCGCGGCCGCACGGCCACTTTGATGTTCTCCGTGAGGCTTCAATAGATTGCAGCAGTTAAAACAAGCATTGGCATAGCCAATAGGTCTCGCTTTTGGGACCTTATAAGTGTTTAGTTATGCAACTGTTGCATGGCTAAACACTTATAAGGTCCCAAAGGCGAGACCTATTGGCTATGCCAATGCTTGTTAGCTTTACTGAGAAGACAACTATTGTACATTCTGTGATTAAGAACAGAACACCCGGCCACACTCTGGGTTAGTCAGATAGACAATCTTGCTCATAGGTTGTCAACTTTATAGACTGTTGAAGGCAGGGACCTGGACCTAGGCTTGCAGGAGGGGCTGCAGCACTCCAAGATCTGGAGGCAGATCAAAAAGATAATGAAAAGCAAATAAGCCTTTCAATCCGTTTTCGTTTCAGCAGCATCAGCTGTTTGTTCCCATGCAGTCAAGGGTCAATGGTGTGCAAGGAGAGCCTAGAGAGCAACTTTTAACAAGCCATTCCACTCTTGTTTGCCATGTATGTTTATGTTTACATTTTGTGGCGTCCAACAGATGACATTTACTAACAAAAGCTTATTATGCACCCATGGCTAAAAACACTCTGGTTTATTAATGGTCTCTTTTAAAAACTTCATTTTTTCATTTAAAAGAATAGGCAGAGTTTATCCAAATACTTAAGAATATTGCATCATAATGGGCCATTGAACACATTTTTGCAAAAAATTTCACTGACTACCAGCTCATCCACATTCTGCCCCGCCCCCCATCAAAAGCATGCCCTCCCGTTTATTTTTTTAGCCATTTGCTGAACTTCCTTGTTCAGTGATACAAGGATTTTTTAGCACCCCTATACGTTTGATGTGCTGATGCCTCTTTTCTTCAATGGCAAATACTAAAAAAAAAATCTAAATACATTTTTCAAACATTCTCTATAGCATTCCCAGAGCCTTTGAAAAGCATTCTGCACTGCCTCAGCTTTTAAGATTGCTACTGCTGCCATAACTGTGCTCTGTGTGTAGCCTGTGGAAGTTGTCCTTATTTCCATTGCCTCACTAGCTTTCGTACATGAAGTAATTGCCAAAGTAATTTTTCCGAAGATTGTATGGAGGTTATCAACACAGACAGACAACTCGTCACCAAAACCGCGGATTATGACGTCACAAATGCTCTGTTCCACGACGACATCACAGGAAGTGGATCAATTATCACTTACCAGCTCTAAGGTTTTTTAACGCAATCTTTTGAAAACTCTAGGCTGCACAGAATAATACACAGTGACTAACATGTGTAAACCAGCTACTAAAAATAGTGAAGATTAAAGTCAGGTTTGCTATTAAAAGATGAGTAATTAGATTAGATAATGCGTCGGAGTAGCGAGGACGTCCAGGAGGGTTGTCAGGAGTCACAAACAATAGCAACTGCTACTGGGCGGGACGTCTCACCCGCGGCCCTCACAAGTGGAGGGTTGGTTAGTGCTGTTCCTCACTACAAATTATTAGGGCCCACCAAGTAATTAAGTCCACTCACGACTCCAACTCCAGGATAGCCATAATTAATACGTATATCCGCATTTATATGGAATTAGTTTCACTGAAATCTAAAAATAACGAGCATGTGTACAGACACCACACACACCGAAATATCACTAGACACGCAATTAGTGGAGGTGTCATTATAAAACAGTAATTCGGTTTATGAACTTTGGAAGGGTGGAGGGCTGGTTCGGCACTGCATGGTTCGAGCCAGTGGCCGGAAAAATGCCAACCTCACTGCTTAAGGCGCTCAACCAACTGAGCTGCTTTGGAGCAAAATTGAGGATGCTGCGGGTAGGTGCCATATGCTGCCAAGGGGCATGTTTTGAGGCTCTTGAGAGGAAGCCGAATACACTACTTATGAATAGGAAGGGCCAGTGTGTAAAAACCTGTTTTATAAATTTGGTTTTATTTAACATAATAATCGAATGCCTTAAATTAAACCAACATTTGCTACGTTTGGTGCATTAAACACCCAAATCAGCATGTTACTCCCCATAAACTCAAAATAGGTGCTATCGATATTTATCGGGGGCGATAAATAACGCCTCAACTAGAAATCAGGTCCAAAGTGTCGCCACCGTCCGCGCAACGCCAGGCTCCCGCCCCCGTGGAGCTGCAGTTTCTCCTCTACTCACAGACCTGCATTACGCACGCGCTCTGGATGACAACCTGTAACTAACAATGATCTGCAGAAGAAGAAAGTTCACAAGGTCACAACAGTCAACACGCGTGCAGGTGTCATGGAAGCGTCAAGTAGAAGAAACAGTACGTTTATGTAAGAGTGGGCGAGACCGGGCGGCAGCAGGGAGCACTCGGTCATTATTTGCACACGTCAGTCAGCCTCCATGTAGACTGAAGGGTGAGTACACTAATACGATGAGTCACGGCTGTAATTAGCACGGCATGCACGAGGCATGTTGTCATAACAGCACCGCCAGAAGTCGCCAGAATTAGTGAAAGATTGAGCACTCCATGGGGACTGGGTCATACTGACCTGTGATATGTGTATAGTGCTTCCGGTCGCTATCGGACAACGAAGTACACTCCATGCATGATGTAGGTACTGCGTGTGGTTCGTGGAGTGTGGGATTGTAGCGGCCAACGTGAATTGCGTGGTGTCACGCGGGAGCTTAGGGGGATTCCCGGCGTTACGGCAAACACCTATGCATGAGCTGTGGCAGAAAGGTCTGAGGCAGAGGAACCCATGCCTTTGGTGTGGATCATGTCACAGTATAACATGCACATGCATACACCACAGGAGGTTCTCTCTCAGGACATGCATCATGCGAATAGACTGCTCATGTAGCTATTGCTTACAATAAATTCCAATTCTTTGCAGCTAAGGAGACAGGCAGGAAGTGATGCAGAGATTTGCCCATTCTTTTATCCGCAGCATCAGCCTCTGGTGAAAGGTATTAAAGACACCTAGAAAAAGATACTACAGTAAATCATTGCTGTCGCCCCCCTCCTCCCCAGGTGTAAGCCAAAATACCGACTACAATAATACCGTCCTACCAAAATATTCTGGTAAAATATTAAGGACCAAAATATCGAAGTGCTTATAGGTAAGTGTAGCTTTACTATTCTTAATTTCTCATCTATGTACCGTAAAGATAAAGATATATATAGTAAATGCCTATAGATGTTGAGTTAAGTAAAGTAAACATATACTTGATTATATATACTTATCTTGTCAATATTTTTGTATTCAATATTTGTCTATGAAATTCGAGCAGCAGATACTCTGGAGTCAATACTTACAGTGGAATACTCCCCCAAAGGAACCTTATTTAATGATCTATGAAATTAGAGTGTTGTATACTACATAAGAATGAACTAATTTGGAAATCCACATGCTTTCATGCTACTGTACCTTGAAAATGTCAAATATATGTACGTACATGTGTACATAAATAGTTGTTGGGATGGTATACGCTAGCGCAGGTGACATTTGCAAACGTTTCTGTGGTGCTCTACAGAAGTACACTTGAAAGCTGTTGTGAACTTATTTATTTGCGGTGCTTTGAGGTGGAGAGATCACCCACTCCCCAGTTGGACAACCAAAATCCCCCAGTTTGTTCAAAAAATTGGTTTCCCCAGCACACACTAATGTCAACATGTATTACATAAATAACAGATATCAACAATTCTTGTCTTACTTTATATTTGTTAGGTTTATTCTCATATGTTCTCATATATTCTTGTTTAATTCTTTTTTTAGCCTCTTTTCAGCCAACAAGTGTTTCGTCGCCCTTTGAAATTGAAATTAAATATTTATAAAGCGCGCGGATACTCACAAGGAGTGTCCCGGCGCTGATCTCATGGCAGAAACCACATAACAGACTAACCCCACCTATAGTTAGGTGGTTTACTAAAAGGCAGCAGGTCCTGTGCTTGCCTCAAATATAGAGGTAATTCATTCCATAAACGCGCAGCATGGACCCGAAAAGACCTTCCTCCAATCCGAGATTTTGTGAATTTAGGAATCACCATAAGAGATTGCTTAGAGAATCTAAGGATCCGTCGAGGCTGGTAGCATTGGATCCTGTTCCTCAGGTATACAGCACCCGTATCGTGGAAAGCCCGATCGGCAAGCACTAAGGCCTTAAACTGAACCCTTTTCCTCACCGGGAGACAATGAAGGGTTTCCAGGAGAGGTGACATACGTGTTCTGGTGCTTACCCTAAGAATAGCTCTGGCTGCAGCGTTCTGCACAACCTGCAGCCGATTGAGCAAATACTCAGGCTGCCCCAGATACAAAATGTTCACATAGTCCGGCCTGGATGTGATCAAGACTTGCCCAACGATCTTACGGGATTCCATCGGTAGGAGAGGAAGGAAGTTCTTTACCATTCTTATCAGGCCAAAACAGGTGCCGGCGACTGCTTGGATTTGGGCCTTCACAGTAAGGCTCGAGTCCAGCTTGACTCCTAGATTTTTGACCATGCTGACTGGGGCCGAAGGAGGGGACATATCACTGGGCCACCATTCATTCCAGTCCTCGTTTGGCGAGCAACTGAAAAAAATAATTTCAGATTTTTCCGAATTACATTTAAGTTGGTTCCGTTGTAGCCACGCGAAGACCTCAGTTAGACATTCTTTTATCTCCCGTCCGCAAAAGCACGCTCCTTTATCACAAGTGAACAGGAGTTGCGTATCGTCGGCATAGGAAATAATCTTTGCTCCATGCCGCTCAGCCAGAAGAGTGAGAGGGGCCATATATATATTAAAAAGGGTAGGGCTCAAGACAGAGCCCTGCGGGACCCCTACTTGCATTGAGGTGATAGTCGCTGAAAATGGCGGAGACCAGATTTCCTGTTGCCTCTCCGAAAGGAAGGAAGCAAACCATTTGTACACCGTACCCCCCACCCCACACTCTGCCAGCCTATGCAGAAGCCGGTCATGGGGCACGGTGTCAAAGGCCACGGACAGATCCAGCAGTATTAAGACAGCGCTGCCCCCTTTGTCCAGCTGAGCTTTAATAGTTTCAAAAACCTCCAGTAGGGCTGTTTCTGTACTAAGAGAGGGTCTGAAGCCCGACTGGCTCTCATGCAGCACATGGTTACCTTCTATGAAGTCTGTTAGTACGGAGTTAACGTACTTCTCCAAGACCTTCGAATAGAAAGGCAGCAGGGAGATAGGCCTGTAGTTGGATGTGATCGCAGGATCGGCTGAAGGCTTTTTCAACAGCGGAATCATTTTGGCCCTTTTCCAACAACTGGGTACCATTCCATGTACAAGGGAAGAATTAAGAACTGAATTGATTGCCGGGGTTAGAGGTTCCGCAATCTTCTTCAGAATCCTAGCTGGGCAGGGGTCGGACGGAGAGCCCGACTTCATGGCAGGTGGCCGCGACTTCTTCAGGGCTGTTTCGTCTGTATGGTTAGTGTTATCTTTTTACCTGTTGTAATTCTGTCCTGGTTTCCCCAAATAGTTCCTTGTCTTCGCTAGTTTTTCTCTCCCAATAGTGTCTGTATTATCCCTTATTATTTGTTGTCATCCGTTTTACTGCCTTCCGAGTGTTTGCTTGTGCAACCTTCTGTCGTTCCAGCAAGTACGCTTTCAAAGAAAAGGAAACCGGGACGGAATAACAACCGATTAAAAGATAACACTAACTATACCAACGAAACAGCCCTGAGGAATTCGCGGCCACCTGCCATGGGCGATGAAACCTGTGTTGGCTAAAAAGAGGCTAAAAAAAACCTAAACAAGAACATATGAGAATAAACTTTGCAAATAAAAAGAAAGACAAGAATTGTTGATATCTGTTATTTATGTAATACATGTTGACATTAGAGTGTGCTGGGGAAACCAAATAATTTGTTGTTGGGATGGTAATGGCATGTGCCTGGTAAACTGGTGTGAGTACCCAGCTGCATGTAAAACTGGTATCCCAGTGTCATGCTAACCTAGCATATTCACAGTGACTTAGGCCTATCCTTGGTAATGCAAGGTGAAGGATATGTCTTGTGACCTGGAAAGGTGCATCAAGCGTGCCCTCACAGTAGGCAGTGGACTACTGTCCATGTGCTGGGTTCATTACATAAACCGTTTTGATGGCAGCGTGTCATGTGTTGTTAGTCTGTAGTGTGACCAGACCTTTTTCTCTGTGTTAGGGACAGGCCGGTCTCCTGACAAACTCCTCCTCTGTAAAGTTCTGCTGTTATTTGAAACCCGGAACCTTGCACTAACATCCAGTGTGCATGTTTAGTGTGTGTGTGTGTACATGTGCTTGATTTGTGGGCAGTGCATGTGTAGCACTTATAGAGTTATAGTACTCTGTGTGTGTCAGAGTCTGAGCAGTGGGACCAGAATGATTCATTTTAGATGCCCCTTGTTTAGTATGGCACAAGATGGAGGATCAGGTCAGCTTCTCCAAACAGTGAAAGTATATTGCCTCCATTCTTGCAGTATCTGTTATCCAAAAAGAGGACATTTCTAGGCACGCCTGCCATTTGTTTGTATCTGATTACTGCTTGAGGGAGGCTGAAGAAAGCCAGGAGCAGAGATCTCACACTTCTTTGTGCCATTGAATTGGATACTCCTCCTTAGAGCAAGCCGCATTGCTTCTTAAGGACAATAGGCATGGACCTAAACTGGTATAATCACTCTGGATAATCAATCTGGCATACAGAATGTGGTCTTCTCCACAGCACTAGGTGCTAGGGAGATCTGCCAGTAACCAGGGGTCAGATCAAAGATATTCAAGTGGCGAGCAGCACCCAGCCGGTTCACTGATACATCAACTCAAGGAATCAGGTGTGCATCAATAAATCAGGTCAATCAATCAATCATCAATCAGGTTTTGTAAAGCGTAGCTACTCACCCGTGAGGATCTCAAGGTGCTGTAGGGGGAGGGTGCAGCGGATCAGACTAAGTGCTGAGTTAATCTGAAGAGCCAAGTCTTGAGGTCCTTCCTGAATTGCATCAGTGAGGGTGATTTCCTAAGGTGGATGGGCAGGGTGTTCCATGTCTTGGAGGCGAGGTAGGAGAAGGACCTTCCTCTGTTTCTGGTCTTGCAGATTCGTGGGACGGTAGCCAGGGAAAGCTGGGTAAAGTGAAGGAGTCTGTTGGGTAAGTGGAATGTGAGGCATTGATTCGGGTATGCGGGTCCTGTATGTGAAGGGCCTTGTATGCATTGGTGAGGAGTTTGAAGGTTATTCTTCTATCGACTGGGATGTAGTGGCGGTCGCAGAGGTGTTGAGTGATTTGGCTGCGCCGGGCAATGTTGAGGATTAGTCTAGCTGCGGCGTTCTGGACATTCTGGAGTCTTTGGAGGAGTTTCTGGGTGACGCCGGCATTGAGTGCGTTGCCATAGTCGAGTCTGCTGCTGACGAGGGCATGGGTGACTGCAGCGGCGGCTCCTCTGCAAAGGCAGAGGAGCGCCGCCTGCCCTGACAGCAGCGTTAAAAAAAGACAAATTGAACAATAATAAACTCTAGTTTATTATCGTTTCATTGTAATTCCAGGCTGAGTATTGGGGGTGGGGCACTGCATCAGTGTGCATGATGGTTTGGCCAAACCGTTATGCGCAATGAGGCTCTCTCCAACCCAGCAACGCAAAGCACAGACTCCCAGTCTCCCTGGTAGCGCAAATCCTTTGCACTCAGGCCAATCCTGAAGCTGCTCTCACACAAGAGCAGCTTCAGGAATGGTGGCAGGGGAGGCTGGGTGCCTGTGCCTGCAGTGGAGCCACAAGAGGAGGAGAACACCGAGTATGCGTCAGGCAAGTTTTTTCCTTTTTTTACCCCTTTTTGTTGTTGTCGTAGTGTATTCTCTGCCCTCCCTCCACCGCCCAGCCCGTCTCTTCCGATACCGGCTGCTACTGAGTGACTGTCTTCATGGATTCAGTGGGGATCCATCTGAAGGTTTTTCGAAGCAGGCAGAGTGTGTTGAATCAGGCGGTCCATTGGGACGATGCTGAGGTTTTGTGCATGGTCTGTGGGGATAGGGGGACTTCCTAGACCAGCGGGCCACCAGGAGTTGTTCCAAGCGGAGGGAGAGGCTCCCAGGATGAGGACGTCTGTCTTGTCCGAGTTGAGCTTCAGGCAGCTGTCCTTCATCCAGGCGGCGACAGCTTTCATTACTTTGTGGAAGTTGTTACTGGCGACACTGGGTTCTTTGGTGAGGGAGAGGATCAGCTGGGTGTCGTCTATGTAGGGGACGATGTTGAGCTCATGGTTCCTGATGTTGGTTGGGTGTGGAGACATGTAGACATTGAAGAGTGTGGGGCTGAGTGAGAAGCCCTGGGGTACTTTGTAGCTGATCTGTCGGTTTCAAGAGGTACTGTGGGAGTCTAACCCGTTGTGTTCTGCCGGTGAGGAAGGAGCAGATCCAGTTGAGGGCCTCGTCTTGTGGCTAGGGTGCGGTGGGAGACGGTGTTGAAGGCATAAGTCTTAATCATCTTGTTGAAAGTACAAATGTGCAAGACTGTGAATCCTTGTTTAAGCACTACTTTACTAGACTGGACCAAGGGAATACCCAATTGCCCCCAAATCCGACATCTTGGCAACCTCTGCCTTTTGTATATATTTGTAATTTTACGAGTCTGTTCTTGATGTGTGTGTTGTGGGAGAGTTTATGGACAATACAGTAGTCCAAGCTGGTTAGGGTAATGAGCCACAGATAAAGACTGTAGACCAGATTGATTAATTGGGAAAACTTATATCAGACACCATGGATTAATGTGTTTATTAGGAAGCGTTATAACAAAAAGAGTATATCAGGCTTATAGAGCCTGAAAAACATATTTTAACACTGAAGTGTTTTTTTATCACACTGTATTAAAGCCTGAAGACAGATATGTTGTCACAAGGAATCTCACAGAATAACATAGTAGGTGGTGGTTACCTCCTCTGACAAACACTGGAGGTAGATGATATGTGCTCTAAAAACCTTCGGTAGAATCTTAGGAGGGCCTGATAAGTTTAGTTTTCTACTAGGCTCTTCCTATCAAACCATTAAAAATGTACACATTCATATGCAAATATTCAAAACATACATATATCGGTTTTGATTTAGTGCTGTTCATCTGTTTCATTGTCAGATCTACAGCAGCATGCTACATGCGACAATGGGTCAGTCCACTTCAATCATTAGTTCTACTGCCCTGTGAGTGACAGCTTTTTGCCTGATGACACATGTACATCTGTCGGATGACTTATTGAGTGCCTAAACTCACCTATAATTGCAGAGGAACTTCTAGTTATTCTCCAAGACCATTGGCATTATTGGCCTAGTTTCACAAATCAATTCGATTCTTTCAAAAATTGGGATTGTATTTGTCACACACTGACTACTCTGAACAAATGTAATTTGTTTTTCTATTTTTAGAAAAATGGGGCAGTGTTTCACAACTAGCCACAATGAAAATGTGGGGCAATAATACACCAAACGCCTTCTGAGCAAATGAAATTATTCAAGCACTTCCACAAGGGCACTAAAACCAGAGAATTATCCAAATATTGATTGTACAATGTAGCATATCACGAAAGTGCTCGTCCACAAATCACACTGGACATTTCTTAGTTCATATAAGTTCAAGGCATTATGATTTCTGAATCATCTCGATGGTGCACACAACATGTTTCCTCGAAAGACCTCACATTCATCTGCTTGTGGAAGTGGAGCTACTGCTTGGTGCTGAACATGCTGTCCAGAAAGGATGGCATGCTGGATGTGGTAGCTTCAAATGTGGCACAGAAAACTTGAAGATGATACCGTCGGTCGGTAAGGGAGGCAGTGAAGCTCTTTGAGGATGGAGGTGATCTGGTCAGAAGTTCTTTGAGCATTTATGAGTCAAGCAACTCCGTGGTGTGAGGTGGGAGCCTGGGAGGCCTTCAATGCAGAATGTCATTTATTAATTTCAGGTTGAATAATGTCACTGATCCTGGAACTGAAAATAGCCTGACATTTTATATTCTATGACTTGTTTATTATGCTCCTCAAGGAAGACAAACCTAAAAAGCATTCTCTGGTGGAGGATTACCCTATCTAATGGCACCATTGGGTTGGTTGAAAGTAGTGAGTTTTCTTCTTCACCAGACTGGGCACTGCACTACTCCCAAGAAAGCATGAGCAAAATAGACTCAGCAAATGACATGGTACATGATAGGCATGAATGTATGACGGTATTCCGCATGCGTGTATCACGCATGCCTTCTGAATGCCGCCATTAGAACGAACACATGTTTAGTACGCATTTTTTCAGCAAGCAAGTCGTTATATCGACTTGCCTTAGGGGGGCGCTGGATTTTGTAATAGTTTTCTTTACTATTTCAACTCCAGTCTGCGCAACAGTAGGGAAGGTGTTGGACTTTAAATTCAACCCCATTCCACCAATGCGCTCCCTGTTATATATATATATGTATATGTATATATATATATATATATATATATATATATATATATATATATATATATATATATATATATATATATATATATATATATTCACTGAAAAAACCATAGGTTTCACACACGTTATAGTTAGGAATTAGCATTTAAAAACCCTTAGAAATTCAATGAAAAAACCAAAGGTTTCACACATGTTATAGTTAGCTGGACATTTCACTCGTAAAAAACCAATGAAATTTCCCCGTTATAGTTAGTTCAGCTAACTATAACTCGCGCGCCCGCAATGCACTACTGATGACGTCACATATTACATCACTCATGACATGGTCACTGACATCACTCATGACATCACTGATGACATCTCAAATGACATCACTGATGACATCACTGATGACATCATCCTTGTGATTGTGTGTTTTTCTGAAAATTAAATATGTTTTATATTTATGTATATCTCAAGGTCAATGGAAGAATAAATTGGTATTTTTAGTGTAACTGACTGATTAAGTGTATCATAGTGAATAAATGGCTTACTGAGTAATCTTTAAATATGAAAATATCTGTATCAGTTTCTTACTTTGTGTATAAGTGGCTGCATGGGTTGGTGAGTAGCTACATGAGTGTCTATATAGGTTATTAGTTGGTTTTTTGTCAGTATGAGTGTCTGAGTGTCTGTATGGTTCGGTGGGGGGTATTACGTAGTGCATAGGTGCATGAATGAGTGACTCACTGTTTGTATGTGTTAAAGACAGCATGTGTGCAGGACTGTATGGGTGGATGAGTGTGTGCATGGGTGTGTTAGTGAGTGAATGACTGTCTCAATAGTGTCTCCATGAGTAACTACATATGTTTTTAACTAGTATATATGACTATTGGTGTATATAAGTGAGTATATGTGAGAGTGAGAGATTGAAAGAGTTCCTGTATGAATAAGTATGTGTTTCTATAAGTGATTGTTTAAACGACTAAGTATGTGTAAGTTTCTGTAGAAGTAGGTGTGGTGGTGTGTGTATAACTGTATATGCAAGTAAATGGATGTTTGATTCTTTATTAGCATGAGTAACTATGTGTGTGAGTAACTCTATGGATGAGTGGCGTTGTGTAACAGGATGTATAGGTGTATGAATACATATGATGAGTGAGTACATGTATGAGTGACTGTAGAGGACTGTTAGTGAATGAGTGGATGGGTATGTGGTTCTTCGAATTACTGAATAGGTTGTTGTAACTGATATTGATATGTTCATTATTTTGTACATTTTAGTTTCTATTTTTGAATGTGTGTATTAAAGGTTATATTAGGGGAAGAAGAGGTCTGCTACTCTTTCACAAGGATGATGTCATCAGTGATGTCATCAGTGATGTCATTTGAGATGTCATCAGTGATGTCATGAGTGATGTCAGTGACCATGTCATGAGTGATGTAATATGTGACGTCATCAGTAGTGCATTGCGGGCGCGCGAGTTATAGTTAGCTGAACTAACTATAACGGGGAAATTTCATTGGTTTTTTACGAGTGAAATGTCCAGCTAACTATAACATGTGTGAAACCTTTGGTTTTTTCATTGAATTTCTAAGGTTTTTTAAATGCTAATTCCTAACTATAACATGTGTGAAACCTATGGTTTTTTCAGTGAATTTGTAAGGTTTTTTAAATGCTAATCCCTAACTATAACATGTTTGAAACCTATTGTTTTTTCAGTGAATTTGCAAGGTTTTTAAATTGCTAATTTCTAACTATAACGTGTGTGAAACCCAGGGTTTTTTCAGTGAATTTGTACGGATTTTTAAATGCAAATGTTTTTTTTGTCATTTTTTGTAAGCCTTTGTATAAAATAATATATGTACTATATCCTGCATTATGGAAAGGTTTTTTTTTTTTTAATGCATTTTTTTCCGTGCGCATACGGTAAGCTGACGGTACGCGCTTCGTACGTCATAAGTACGGTGCACGTACGTGATACGTGCGTGACGTACGCATACACCCGGAAGCAACGTCGCGGGTACGCAGGGGCGTGTAATGCGCATGCGCGAGTGTGACGTACGCGCTTCGTTGGTTGAAACTACTTTCAGTTCCAGATTCTTCCCACACCACACCCATTCCCCTCATTTCTGCTTGTGATTCTCTAGGAGCAGGAGCTGGATTGACAGTACGCACGGTAAGCGTATTTTTTTTTTTTTTTTAAAAACACTAAAAATCAATTACCACATCTCAAGATCCTTGAGAAATTAATAACTAATTTTTAAAAATCTTTTTGAGATAAAGTGGAAGAAAGAGACCTTCTAATTTCTCACTTACCTGTCCCACCCAACAATTTAATTTATAATTAAAATGTAATTGTATCACTTTTACAGACTGACACATTATGAATCCACTTTTCAGATTTTTTTAAAAGCACATGTCCAAACTGCTTTTTCAGACCACCCCATGTGTAACCTGGGTGACTGCCTACATTCCAGCAAGGGCAACCAGCCTTAGTGATGCTGAATGTATTTGCATTACTGACTGAAACCTCAAACCCCACTCGCTTGTAAATACTGTGCATGATTCCACATGGTAAGCAGCTGGGTGTGTGCTAAGAGTCTGCTTCTGCACCAAAAAATGGCTCCCCCTTTCCATCTAATGCAACTGTGAAATCACCAGAGCAATACACAATAAATCTCTGCCTATAATTCCTCTTTGCACACACAGTCATGTTTTCACATTAGTCACAAAACGAAATTTCTTTGCCAATTTGAAAGCACACTTACTGCTCTTTTTTTTGGCAAGTGATAAACACTTTTACAGACTGACACATTATGAATCCACTTTTCAGATTTTTTTAAAAGCACATGTCCAAACTGCTTTTTCAGACCACCACCATGTGTAACCTGGGTGACTGCCTACATTCCAGCAAGGGCAACCAGCCTTAGTGATGCTGAATGTATTTGCATTACTGAGTCCAACCTCAAACCCTTAAACTATTCTTTTTTTATACCAGTACACCTTAATTTATCGTGAAAACATAGTCCATATTATTTTACATGTTCCTCACATTTAAATTTCTCCCAAAACAGAAAATGATAAACACAACTTCAACAAAAGGAATTCCATTTCTATTATTCATTTCTTAATTTACCATGTACATCCCCTCTCAAACTCTAAACTCACCTTTAAAATTAGTTAGCTGTGAAAGAAATGTGGCACTCAAACAGCAGATTATCAGAGCCAGGATCTCTTTTCTTTACACCTCTCTCCTCTCAGCCGAACCAGATAATGGCAAACTTTCCCTCTCTTTTTCCACACATATACATGTTAATTTCAAATCTCAGTGCTTCCCCCTTTTTTTCAAATGTAATCACACATTTCTATTGGTTGAAAACCAACCCTTTTCCAAAAGTACCCTTCCCCCAACTTGACTTCTGCCTAGTACCCTTCCCCTAACTTGACTTCTGCCTGCTACCATAGCAACAGCTCATGGAACACTGCTGTGTGGAGTTAGGTCAGAAGTTCGCCAAACAATGTTTCAATTCCACAGAGCAAGAGTGCTTGACTTTTCAAACCTAACAGCAAATCCAAAGTACTGTTCTTTGGTAACACATTTTTCTGTACCAATACAAAACATGCTTCTATTAATTTATACATGCAGCCTAGTTTTTATTCTAGAATGGTATGAAACAGCCAATCAGTTCTTTTTTTTATGAAAAAAATATGTATTCCTCCATTTCCAAACTGTCTTTCATTTCATTTTCCCATTCTACTGAATTACACCTCCTGAGTGCATCCAGATCTCCTTGGAAGATGTTCACAGTGTGGATTGTAGGGCACAGCTATGTTTTCTGGAGTGAAAAGTTTGCAGAGAAAACAGGTATGGTGAGAGACCTTGCTTTGCCAAATGTAGACATTAAATGGATTGGTCAGAGAGGGTTAAAGTGGCACCAATTGATGCCATTGGTGAAATCCTTCATGCAAATCCAACACCCTGACCTCATAATAGTGCACTGTGGTGGCAATGACCTAGGCACTTTGACTGGGGTAGGTCTGGAAATGCTTATGAAGGACACCTTTGCACAACTGTTTTCACTTTTCCCTAAAACTGCCTTTGTGTTTTCTAACATATGCCAAAGGCAAAAATGGAACTGGTCCAATCATTTCTGTCCGCAGATTGACAAAGCAAGAAAGCACGTCAACAAATCTGTTTCTGCTTTCCTCCGTGACTATGGTATGGGTTCCATTTACCACAACAACTTGCGTTACGACATGCAAGACATTTATAGAGGAGATGGTGTGCACTTCAATGATGAAGGGAACAGAGTCTTCCTCTTGAACCTTAGACTCTGCATCGGTACTTACTTGTAGGTACCACTAAAAAATCACTTCATAAACACAACGGCTCTTTTTAGAGCCCCCTAATATCTAAACACTTAAATCTGAATTTTATTTCTCTTTTTATTTGTTTTTTCTACCGTACGCGTACGGTAAGCTTAGCGTAAGCTTACCGTACGCGTACCCCGCGATTTTTAAAAAAAAATAATAATTGTTTTCTTTGAACTTTTCTGTCCTTCTTTGACCCCCTTACAAATGTTAGGGGGTCTGTAACTCTCCACCTTGCCCCCTTTTCAAGATATCACTTTTTTTTCTGAGTGAAACACACGAAATGGCGGCCGCCGCTTCCTGGTTTCGACCGATTCGAATGTTTACTAAGATCTAACAGCCAATCAGAATCGTGCTCGCGCACGCCACCGTACGCGTACGGTAAGCGCACCGTAAGCGCACGGTAAGCTGCCACAGATATATATATTGATTAAAAGGCTATTTTCTCAGATTCTACTGAACAGATTTACACCAAACCTACAAAAGGCACTTCCTTGACCCAGGGACTACCTCTCTGCCAAATTTCAAGTAATTCTGTTCAGCCGTTCGGGCTGTAGCCCTGTCTAAAGGTCCTATGGAAAAATGCATGGGAAAAACGCGTTTTGGGACCCCCCTTTTATCTCAGCCCCCGCTTGACGAATCCACCCGAGACTTTCAGGGTAGGAGCGGAGCGTAGCGCCCCACCTATTTTAATAAAAATACGTGAGGATTCGTCGACCGGCGCCAAAGTTATTCAAAATAGAATGTTGCGGATTTCCTATGGAAACGTGGTCCTAACTATAACTACCTACTGGCGACCGCCAGTAGGTAATATATATATATTCACTGAAAAAACCATAGGTTTCACACATGTTATAGTTAGGAATTAGCATTCAAAAAACCTTGCAAATTCAGTGAAAAAACCACACATGTTATAGTTAGCTGGACATTTCACTCGTAAAAAACCAATGAAATTCCCCCGTTATAGTTAGTTCAGCTAACTATAACTCGCGCGCCCGCAATGCACTGCTGATGACGTCACATATTACATCACTCATGACATGGTCACTGACATCACTCATGACATCACTGATGACATCTCAAATGACATCACTGATGACATCATCCAGTGAATGTGTGTTTTTCTGAAAATTAAATATGTTTTATATATGTATATCTCAAGGTCAATGGAAGAATAAATGGGTATATAAGTGTCTAAATGGATGCTTTGTTTTTGAAAAATGTATTGTGTTACTGACTGATTAAGTGTATCATAGTGAATACATGGCTTACTGAGTAATGTTTAAATATGAAAATATCTGTATCAGTCTCTCACTTTGTGTATAAGTGGCTGCATGGGTTGGTGAGTAGCTTCATGGGTGTCTATATAGGTTATTAGTTGTTTTTTTGAGTATCAGTCTGAGTGTCTGTATGGTTCGGTGGGGGGTATTATGTAGTGCATAGGTGCATGAATGAGTGATTCACTCTTTGTATGTGTTGAAGACAGCATGTGTGCAGGACTGTATGGGTGGATGAGTGTGTGAATGGTTGTGTTAGTGAGTGAATGACTGTCTCAATAGTGTCTTTATGAGTAACTACATATGTTTTAAACTAGTATATGTGACTATTGGTGTATATAAGTGAGTATATGTGAGAGTGAGAGATTGAAAGAGTTCCTGTATGAATAAGTATGTGTTTCTATAAGTGATTGTTTATAAGACTAAGTATGTGTAAGTTTCCGTAGAAGTAAGTGTGGTGGTGTGTGTATAACTGTATAAGCTAATAAATGTATGTTTGTTTCTTTATTAGCATGAGTGAGTATGTGTGAGTAACTCTATGGATGAGTGGCATTGTGTAACAGGATGTATAGGTGTATGAGTACATATGATGAGTGAGTGCATGTATGAGTGACTGTATAGGACTGTTGGTGAATGAGTGGATGTGTATGTGGTTCTTAGAATTACTTAAGAGGTTCTTGTAACTGGTATTGGTATGTCCATTGTTTTGAAAATTTCAGTCTCTATTTTTGAATGTGTGTATCAAAGGTTATATTAGGGGAAGAGGAGGTCTGCCACTCTATCACAAGGATGATGTCATCAGTGATGTCATCAGTGATGTCATTTGAGATGTCATCAGTGATGTCATGAGTGATGTCAGTGACCATGTCATGAGTGATGTAATATGTGACGTCATCAGCAGTGCATTGCGGGCGCGCGAGTTATAGTTAGCTGAACTAACTATAACGGGGGAATTTCATTGGTGTTTTACGAGTGAAATGTCCAGCTAACTATAACATGTGTGAAACCTTTGGTTTTTTCACTGAATTTGCAAGGTTTTTTAAATGCTAATTCCTAACTATAACATGTGTTAAACCTATGGTTTTTTCAGTGAATTTGCAAGGTTTTTTAAATGCTAATTTCTAACTATAACGTGTGTGAAACCCATGGTTTTTTCAGTGAATTTGTATGGTTTTTTAAATGCTAATTCTTAGCTATAACATATGTGATCCCATATTTTTTTTATTGAATTTTTTTTTTTTTTTTTATAAATTCTTATATTAAATGTGTTTTTTTAAAATCTTTTTATTCTCTTAAAACACTATGTTTTTTTTCTTTAAAATCTGCAATATTTCAAGATTTGTTTTTTTTTTTTACCAAACAGGTAAGATATATTAGTATACCTTTGAAAATATTTTTTTTTTTTGTTTTTTTTTTTTTAGTGCGCGTACGGTAAGCTTCCGGTAAGCGTACGGTTTACGCAATGTCCGTAATTTATGTACGCTGTTTGCCTATAGTTACGCAATTTGCGTAGCCGCGCGTACTGCGCGTGGGGCGCGTACGCGTGTACGCTACACGCGCACGTTACGCGGAAGTGTTGGGGAGTGACTGTTATGTGCATGCGCGCGAGCGCGTGTCTTTTTTACGCGCATGCGTACTTTTGCCGTAAGCGCACCGTAAGCGCACCGTAAGCGTACGGTTGGTCATGTGATCATGAAACACAACTTTTGATTGGTTGAAACTACTTTCAGTTCTAGAACTCTCCTACACCACACCCATTCCCCTCATTTCTGCTTGTGATCCCTTAGGAGAAGGAGCTGGGTTGTCTTTGTGATACGATGGCAGAACAGCAGAGCCCTTCTGAGAGTGAGGCTAGCAGCACTACCTTGAGGCAGAGAGCGAGGAAACAAAAGACCTCTTTCATATGGGAGTATTTTTCTTTTCCAGAGGGCCAGCAAAAGGTAAATGCACCCTTAGTGACTTGTAAGCTGTGTGGCCGTGTATTTTCAAGAGGGAATCCCGACAGGAAGTATTCCTTCGGGAATCACACCATGATGAGACACCTTAAGGATGTACACAGAAGGACACATGCTCGACTTACTGAAGGTAACCCTTCAGTAAATCAACCAAGCACATCCACAGCAGCTCAGCCTGGACCATCATCTGCAGTGCCGAGTCCTTCTTCTGCAGGTCAGGTGAGCCCTTCATCTGTGGGGGGAGCATCTCCTTTTTCTTCTCCTCAGGAAATTAACCCTCGGTTTCTGAGGGTTGAAATACGGTGCGCCACTTGTCATGATCTAATTTGTTATAGGGAGACCAGTATTTCCCTAGTGAACAATAAAATAGATCAGCACACTTGTCGTACCGTCTAATATTCCCATTCTTTCTTTCCTCTGTCCCTGCATGAACACAACGGCTCTTTTAAGAGCCAACCTTACCTTTCATCTATTTTTTATATATGTTTTTAAAACTTTTTTTTGGTTTTTTTTTACCGTACGCGTACGGTACGCGTAATTATTATTATTATTTTTTTTTTAAAAACACTAAAAATCAATTATCACATTACAAGGTCCTTGAGAGACTACAATGAAAAACTGAAAATGTGATTGTGGAGAAGTGGAAAAAAGGGACCATGATATTTTTGACTTACCATACCCACTCAAAAAAATATTTATTCATTTAAATGTTTTTTTAATTGATTTAAAAATGGTTCTAGTTTTCGAAAATTATCTATCTCAATCTGAAAAAAAAGAAAAAAGTATTAATATTTAATAAAACATTTTATAATACAGTACACATATTTACATATTTTTCAAAAAAATGTTTTGCCTTTTTTTTGCTGTTTTCAGAATATATTGCATTTCACTATAAATTGAGAAAGCAATTGCATTCATCATTTAACAGCGGGCAAAAAAAAAATAACAATCTCAAAGATTGTACAAAAAAAGCCCAGAATCTCTTTTAACTTAAACATAACATTATAGAAATGCATAATATTCTAAAAAAATATCAACTAATATCAATACTTATTTCTTTAAAATACCGTCTGATATTTTTGTTTCAGAAGCATAATCCCAAAAATATATCTCAAATAACTCCACAATACATCTGGTTCCATTTCCTTTAGGCCAAATAGTAATTTTAAAATTCTTTTTTGATTAAATTTCCAATGTTAATCCAATAAAAAACTAAAGTTTAAATTGTACAGATCTCACCGATTCTCTGTAACATTTTGGTTTCCGAAAGATTTATTAATAATTAAATAAGTCCACAATAGAATTGTTTACCTTTCCGCATGGCCAAATAGTAATTTTAAAAATCTTTTTTGAATAAATTTCCAATGGCAATCCGATAACATTCCAAAATTTAAATTGTGCAGATGTTACCGATTTTGTCTAAATTTTTGTTTTTCCAAAGTTTCATTAAAAATTATAAAAGTCCACATTACAATTGGTTACCTTTCCATTAGGCCAAATGGTAATTTGTAAAATCATTTTTTTTTTAAATTCCACTGGTAATCCAATAAAATTGTAAAATTGTTTTGTCCAGATGTTGCCAAATCTCTCTAAAATTTAGGTTTCAGGAAGATTAGATAGGAATTTGCTAAATCAAAAGGCAAACGTTGCTTAAAAATCAATTGGGAATCATTACACAGTGTCCAGCCTTTTTCACATTTAAGATAAACTGTGTAATGTCCAGAAGTTACAGTAGGTCCATCATGGAAAATTATTGCAACTGTTACAAAAGTTTTTCCTGAAATTGATAATTGCTGTCCTGTAAACTTCTTTATTAAAGTATCTAATTTTGAACCATCAGCTTTACAGCGTTGCATCATTAAAATTACATACTGTCCGTATTCCTTTAAAATTAACGTTGAAAACATGTCAGATTGACACTCACTGCATTCCATGCTATGATTAGCATCTTTAACTAATTTAGCAAAAGTGACTGTTTTACTTTCTGGCAATGTTAAATAAATAAACCTTTCAGAATCAACATTAGAGCCACATATATTATAACAGTTTTCACAACTATGTTCCCATTTATAAGAGAGACCAAATAAATTTTTAATGGGAACCCCTTCTTCTTCCAGTACCTGAAGAAAAAACATCAAGAATTCCTGTGTGTCTTGCTGTACATTTTGAGAAAACTGTGTTCGTCCTGAACATACATCTAAAAGTTTTCTAATTTCAGTGGCACTTTCTATTTGAGTTTTATCATTACTCAGCTTTTGAAAAAGGAGACTCAACTCAGAACAGAATCTTTTTCCCTGATTTACTATTATCTGCTCTTGCACACTTTCCAGATAAAATGCAACATTCAGCACTACATTAGCGTAGCAGTTGACACCAGAGCTATTTTCAAAATGACATCCTACAACCTGTTCTTCATTTTCCTTTTTCTTTTTGCTTGCAATTACATCACTCCTCTTTTTTTTCCTCCTCTCTACATCTTCATTACAGATATTCTCATTTCTCCTTTTACGAGAAACTACACGTTTCTCCAACACAGGATACTGACCTAAATGAGGAGCATAGCTTCTTCTTAATCTATTATACTCCTTTACACAATTTGCATCAGCACTAACTTTTGAGTCATCAAAGTCTATCATGAATAAACCTGATAATAATTTCACTCGTGACAAAGCAACATATGCCATACCTTCTTTGAACACAGTTGAACCAATGTTCACAAATGCACAATCTACAGTCAATCCTTGAGACTTGTGAATAGTTACAGCATATGCTAGAGAAAACGGAAACTGCTTCCTACGTACATATAAATCTTTCACAAGCATGAAACGAACTGAACAACGACAAATGTCTTTAACTTCTTCTATCTGATCAAATTTTATTTTTAAACATTCAATTCCATCTTTTTTCTGATAATTAATAAAACCCACAACTCTTCCCATAGCTCCATTAACTAAACCTTTTTCAACATCCAAATTTCTCCTTAAAAATACTCTACAGTTCATGCAAACATATAGATTTTTTTCTAATCCAGCTGTTTTGGAAATGTTCTTCTCTAGTGAATCCAATTTATTTTTCAGTGTGCCTGTTAATGTGACAGTAATTCTTCCATCCTCAATTTTGTCCACTGCTTCCAATTTCCTGATATCTTCCTTTTCCAATTTCAAAAGCTCCTCATTGAATATTGAGCATTCACGTAGAGTTGGCATTAAGCAGATGACACTTTTCTTTTCTGCAATGTTCTTGTATATCTTCTCTGCAACTATTTCTTCCTTTGGAAATAAATTATGTAGCAGCCGACTCTGTAATGCTTTTTTGCCAGCTTCAGTGAGTAGTCCAATTCTGATATCTTTCAGAATACTTCCATATTCTTCATTGTTTGCTTGCCTCATATTAGTAGTTAGTTCCTTGTACTCAAAGAAGGACCAAATATTTGCATTACCGATGCTTCCCAATGACTTCTTTGTGTCTTCATGTGTCACAGTATTTAAACACTGGTTGTCCTTTAACTGGAGTAAGTTGCAAAAGATCTCCAAAAACTATGACGTGTTTTCCTCCAAATAACACGTCATAGTCTGTCTTCAGAATTTGCTGCATTCTTAAATGCACAAAGGCAAGCATTAAGTTTGATACCATGCTCACCTCATCAATAATGAGAACTTGCATCTTCTTCAATACTCTTGAAACTTCCAAGCATGCTTCTCCAGTTAGCTTGTTGTATTGTATTTTGTTCTCATGCTCCACTGGTAACATTAGCAAACGATGTAAAGTGATTCCTTTTATGTTATATGCTGCTAACCCAGTTGGAGCAGTAACCACACAAGACAAAGTAGAATCCTTTTTTTGCTGTAGGTAGCTTCTGATGACTTTTATAAGGAAACTTTTTCCAGTTCCAGCTTGTCCGCTTACATACATCCTGATTGGATGAAATGATGTGCATGAGCACTCTTTTTTTTATGTAGAAATCCGTGATCAATTTTGTTTCTGATCTCTTCATAAATTTGTTGCTGCTCTTCGTTTAGTTGTCTTTCCAAATTTTGTAAGTCTATAAATTCTTCTTGAGCTTGATTCATAGCTGTTTCCACTTCATTCATGGCTATTGATGCTTTATTTTCAACGATTGGTTGTCCTAGGGGATCTTGACTGAGTGTTCCTGAACTTTGGCTGTCCTGAGAACTGTCTCTAGCTATTTCTGCTGCAATTGTAGTTTCCTGTTCAATTTCTTCATTTAACATTTGCAGATAAGTTGAGAATGTACTGCATTGTATGCTGTCTTTGCAAGCATTAAAAGAATCTTCATAGCTTTGAAATTCTCCCAGTAGTTCATCCTCTGTACGCCATGGTTTAAACAGCTGTAAAAGAGCCAAGTAGTAAAATTCCTTTTTGTCAGTAGTGTCGCAACTCAGCTTCCTGTGATTTATCAAACTTCCTTTTGTTTGCTTCACCAAACATCCTTCCTCACCAATGACTTTATATTTTCCATTGTTGATGTCTTCTGCGGCTTTCCGTGAATAAATGTAGTTCTGCAGCACTTCATACAGACACATGTTCTCCAGATGATGACTTCTCTTTGGGTAATATGTGTCCAACATGGTTGATTTCAAAATATCTGTACTTTCTGGGTCATTCTCGGCCAAATATTCAATTTCTCCAACAGATTTCAGTACCCGATTTCTCATTGCTGCAAGGCCTAAACTTGCCCAAATTATTCTTCTTGATTTCGAGTAGAGACTTGCAGAAGATAACCTATCTGAACATTCGTAGGATCCAATTTCTCGATGCGATAACATCTTCAAACTGAAACTGTACAGCTTCTTACTGACAGTCTTCTCGTGAGAAATCTCTTCCCACATTTCCTTCAATTCTGTTTTTTCTGATTTCGTAATGTAAGACGTTACATATCGAGCAACAGCAATGGAATTGTCAGCTACATACTGTATATCCATGTTAGCGTTCCACATGGATAAAATGACTGGGTTGTAGTCATTTATATTTTTTGATTCTTCTTTTCTTTTCAGGTTGTAGGTATTCTTAGGTGATTTTCTTGTGATAGTATGTCTCACAGATGACATAAAACTGTTTACTCTTCCATTTGAAAGAACAGGTCTAGGAAATCCAAATCGACATTTAGTGTAGTATTTATCTTTGCTCTTGTATTTCCGTCGACAGTATTTTCCACACCGATGACTTTGGAAACGTAAAACTTGCTCCTTTAACTTTTTATCTTCTGTGCTTTTTGGTATAGCACATGTTGCATATTCTTCAATGTAAGATAACACTGCTTCATCAGCATCTGTTCCAAACTTTGGGGCATCCTTGATCCACAACAGCATATGAATATGAGGAGCACCTCTTGCCTGGTACTCTTTTCTCCAAAAGAAATCCACTACTTCTCCTAGAGGTGGATTTTTTTTATTGCAGATGAACGACATCATAGCCTCAAATCTATGATTGAAATATCTGCAAACATTAACCGGATCCAATGAGCACAGTTCTCCTGCTGTCTTGTATTCGATGTTTTTAATGTTTGAATTTGCCTCTCGTAGAAAATCCAGTAAATCATCCCAAGCGTACTCAGCACAGCTTAGAGTAACGAACCATGTTGGTGTTCCTAAATTCCGTAACATGCATTTTAATTCACCATGACGTCGGTACCAATATTCATTTGTCCCACGCTGACAAGCCATCAGATTGATCAGTTGTGTTTCCAAATGATCATCTTGGTGCTGCACTTTCTCCATAAAATCCTTAGCAGACACATTTTGTAAATGTACTCCACTTTTTAAAATGTGATTTACTGCATAAGACAGTGCAGACAAGTCGCTTTCAAATAAAAGATGGAACAAATAAGGAATACTTTGTCGAAATCCTGGATCTTCTGCATATAGTCTTGTAGTCCGATACTCAGAAGCTGGAATCTGTTCTGGACGTTCATCGTATCGTCCTCCTTTTCCTGTAGGAAACAGCTGGGGAAAACATCGAGCTTCCAAGCTCTCCTCCCATACACTCACGGGAGTTCCTTTTGCTTTCTTCATCTGAAACAGATCAATATTGTCTCCCATAACTTCTTTTGAATGAAGAGGATGTATGCTAAAATGTTCATAAATTTCTTCTTCCTTTGACTTGTCCACTTTTTCAATTTGTCCAGTTGGTGTTTCTGTGTCTTCTTGTAAATCTTCTTCTTCTTCTTCTTCTATATAAATTGATTCATACCATTTGTTATTCCTTTTCAAATACAAATTTGCTCTTTGTACTTTCCGTACATCTACCAGCTCCTGCCAAATCTTATTATTCTTTGTAGGTACACCATTAACCAGAATAATTAATGGTTCAGTTTCCAAAGTATCCGCATCAATAGTTTCCATATTTTTTTTCAAATCCAAGGGCAAATACACCACTCTACCTTTTAAACCTCTCAGTAAATCTGAAGGAGGTAATTTACCAGATTTGGGCTCCATACGTACTATGGTCTGGAACGGATGAACACATTGAATGAGTATAGACTCATATGTATTTAATTCAGAAAGTTCAGCAGGAATTGCATCCAATTCTAAATTATTATGTACAGCTCTGGTCGGCATTCTATTTTCTTCTAACTTATTATAACAGTATTTACAAATACGCTGAACTTCACCCAATTCAAAACAATTTTCAAGAAATATATATGTGGCAAAATCCTTCCACTTATAATTATCTTCATTTTCACTTTTTCTATAGAGATCAACATACCTGGTTTGTTTTCTATAATGAGTTCTGCGGCAACAAATACAAGTAATATTTGGTCTTTCATTAGAGATTATTGCAAATTTTGTTATGTGATCATTAAATGTCTTACTTACAGAGGGTTCTACATTCTCTTCCACTTCTTCCTCATTTACTGTGTCCTTTTCTGCACTGTTTTGTTCAGGACCAAAGTAACAAAACTGAATTTCATCAACAACCTTCTCTACATCTGATACCGATCCACGGAACAGAGCCCTATTCAATTCATCTAACTTTATTGCTGGACTTTTAGCAAAATGCAACCGCCTCACAAACTTTCTCATTTCAGTATGATGAACAGCCAGCATCCTAAAATGATGGAAAACACTATTACACACTTTTCTAGATAGACAAGCCAGAGAATGACCCTGCAAACCAGTATTCTCTCTCACTCTGCATGGATCCAGACTTTGAAGCACCTTAATCTTCTGTTTTACACTTTTTTTTACTATATTCTCTTAGAAACTCACGAAATTTATCAATAGATTCCTGACGCACAGTGCAAATACTACTACAATTCCAAGTGTACACTGGGGCTTTAGGACGTCTCCCCATAGCCTCATCCGCCATCACTTGTACCTCATCTCTTGGAACCATTATCTCCTTCTCCATTATGCAACCATTTTTCACTTCGTAAGCACGACCTCTGGTGTCAACTGCATGCAGCAAACTATTACTTTGAAAATAGCTCTCTTCATTAAAAAAAGGTTCACTACTTGAACTATGCATCCATTTTCCTAAAAACACTTTACAAAAGTTTGTTCTGTTCACTACTCTTTTCCTTTTGCTTTGTGATTTCAGTACATTAACCATTTTATCTAATGTATGCATCCTATTCAAAATTAAAATGAATAGTTTCCTTTTTAATTCTAATGCCTTTGCTGCAATGGCTTCAATTTCTTTTTTTCTCTTATAAAACTTAGCCTTTTGCTTATATTTCTTCACATCCTTTATCAAATTGGACATAACTCTTCTCTGAAACATTTTTCTACGTATCTCTTTAAACGCTGT
This sequence comes from Triturus cristatus, assembly GCF_964204655.1. Lineage (NCBI taxonomy): Eukaryota > Metazoa > Chordata > Amphibia > Caudata > Salamandridae > Triturus > Triturus cristatus. Next base: position 455,199,361 of record NC_140579.1, on the reverse strand, counting down.
TTTTCTGTTTAAGTTTATCTTTTTAGTTGCAGAAGGTATATTTGCATTAACTAAATGCTCAATTTTTTCCTCTCCTTTTCTATTGAAAACATTTTTTCCAGTACAGACATTTTGTACATTTTTCCTTTTTTTGAATATGTTCTTTAAAAAATCTTTTGTTTGCTTACCAGAAGATTTTTTCTTTTTCCCAACATGAGCATCTCCAACTAACTTAGGTCCTCCAGTTGTCTTCAAATATAGGTTTTTTTTGTGGTCTTTCTTTACTCTGGATTTTGTAGGCATCTTAAATTTTGTTCACTGCTCTTCAGCAATACCTGAAAAAAACTAAAAAAAAATTCCTTTATTTTATTTAAATATATTACTACATTTTTTATGTTCTTTAGAAATCTTAAAATACTATAAACCCCTTTCCTATAAATGAAAATCACAATAACACCTTCACAAATTAAATTTCTAAAAATAATTCCTGTGTGCACACAAAGTCATGCTTTGAAATTAGGCAGAAAACTGCTTTTTCAGACCAGCAACATGTGTAACCTGGTTGACTGCCTACACTCCAGCAAGGGCAACCAGCCTTAGTGATGCTGAATGTATTTGCATTACTGACTGAAACCTCAAACCCCACTCGCTTGTGAATACTGTGCATGATTCCACAGGGTAAGCAGCTGGGTGTGTGCTAAGAGTCTGCTTCTGCACCAAAAAATGGCTCCCCCTTTCCATCTAATGCAACTGTGAAATCACCAGAGCAATACGCAATAAATCTCTGCCTGTAATTCCTATATGCACACAGAGTTATGTTTTCACATTAGTCACAAAACGAAATTTCTTTGCCAATTTGAAAGCACACTTACTACTCTTTTTTTTGGCAAGTGATAAACACTTTTACAGACTGACACATTATGAATCCACTTTTCAGATTCTTAAAAAAGCACATGTCCAAACTGCTTTTTCAGACCAGCACCATGTGTAACCTGGTTGACTGCCTACACTCCAGCAAGGGCAACCAGCCTTAGTGATGCTGAATGTATTTGCATTACTGACTGAAACCTCAAACCCCACTCGCTTGTGAATACTGTGCATGATTCCACAGGGTAAGCAGCTGGGTGTGTGCTAAGAGTCTGCTTCTGCACCAAAAAATGGCTCCCCCTTTCCATGTAATGCAACTGTGAAATCACCAGAGCAATACGCAATAAATCTCTGCCTGTAATTCCTATATGCACACAGAGTCATGTTTTCACATTAGTCACAAAACGAAATTTCTTTGCCAATTTGAAAGCACACTTACTACTCTTTTTTTTGGCAAGTGATAAACACTTTTACAGACTGACACATTATGAATCCACTTTTCAGATTCTTAAAAAAGCACATGTCCAAACTGCTTTTTCAGACCAGCACCATGTGTAACCTGGTTGACTGCCTACACTCCAGCAAGGGCAACCAGCCTTAGTGATGCTGAATGTATTTGCATTACTGACTGAAACCTCAAACCCCACTCGCTTGTGAATACTGTGCATGATTCCACAGGGTAAGCAGCTAGGTGTGTGCTAAGAGTCTGCTTCTCCACCAAAAAATGGCTCCCCCTTTCCATCTAATGCAACTGTGAAATCACCAGAGCAATACGCAATAAATCTCTGCCTGTAATTCCTATATGCACACAGAGTCATGTTTTCACATTAGTCACAAAACGAAATTTCTTTGCCAATTTGAAAGCACACTTACTACTCTTTTTTTTGGCAAGTGATAAACACTTTTACAGACTGACACATTATGAATCCACTTTTCAGATTCTTAAAAAAGCACATGTCCAAACTGCTTTTTCAGACCAGCACCATGTGTAACCTGGTTGTCTGCCTACACTCCAGCAAGGGCAACCAGCCTTAGTGATGCTGAATGTATTTGCATTACTGACTGAAACCTCAAACCCTTAAAGTATTCTTTATTTTTACCAGTACACCTTAATTTATGGTGAAAACATAGTCCATATTATTTTACATGTTCTTCACATTTAAATTTCTCCCAAAACAGAAAATAATAAACACAACTTCAACAAAAGGAATCCCATTTCTATTATTCATTTCTTAATTTACCATATACATCCCCTCTCAAACTCTAAACTCACCTTTAAAATTAGTTAGTTGTGAAAGAAATGTGGCACTCAAACAGCAGATTATCAGAGCCAGGATCTCTGTTCTTTACACCTCTCTCCTCTCAGCAGAACCAGATAATGGCAAACTTTCCCTCTCTTTTTCCACACATATACATGTTAGTTTCAAATCTCAGTGCTTCCCCCTTTTTTTCAAATGTAATCACACATTTCTATTGGTTGAAAACCAACCCTTTTCCAAAAGTACCCTTCCCCCAACTTGACTTCTGCCTAGTACCCTTCCCCCAACTTGACTTCTGCCTGCTACCATAGCAACAGCTCATGGAACACTGCTGTGTGGAGTTAGGTCAGAAGTTCACCAAACAATGTTTCAATTCCACAGAGCAAGAGTGCTTGACTTTTCAAACCTAACAGCAAATCCATAGTACTGTTCTTTGGTAATACATTTTTCTGTACCAATACAAAACATGCTTCTATTAATTTACACATACAGCTTAGTTTTTATTCTAGAATGGTATGAAACAGCCAATCAGTTCTTTTTTTTATGAAAAAAATATGTATGCCTCCATTTCCAAACTGTCTTTCTTTTCATATTGCCATTCTACTGAAAGACACCTCCTGAGTGCATCCAGTTCTCCTTTGAAGATGTTCACAGTGTGGATTGTAGGGCACAGCTATGTCTTCTGGAGTGAAAAGTATGCAGAGAAAACAGATATGGTGAGAGACCTTGCTTTGCCAAATGTAGACATTAAATGGATTGGTCAGAGAGGGTTAAAGTGGCACCAATTGATGCCATTGGTAAAATCCTTCATGCACATCCAACACCCTGACCTCATAATAGTGCACTGTGGTGGCAATGACCTAGGCACTTTGACTGGGGTAGGTCTGGAAATGCTTATGAAGGACACCTTTGCACAACTGTTTTCACTTTTCCCTAAAACTGCCTTTGTGTTTTCTAACATATGCCAAAGGCAAAAATGGAACTGGTCCAATCATTTCTGTCCGCAGATTGACAAAGCAAGAAAGCACGTCAACAAATCTGTTTCTGCTTTCCTCCGTGACTATGGTATGGGTTCCATTTACCACAACAACTTGCGTTACGACATGCAAGACATTTATAGAGGAGATGGTGTGCACTTCAATGATGAAGGGAACAGAGTCTTCCTCTTGAACCTTAGACTCTGCATCGGTACTTACTTGTAGGTACCACTAAAAAATCATTTCATAAACACAACGGCTCTTTTTAGAGCCCCCTAATATCTAAACACTTAAATCTGAATTTCATTTCTTTTTTTATTTTGTTTTTCTACCGTACGCGTACGGTAAGCTTACCGTACGCGTACCCCGCGATTTTTTTTAAAATCAATAAATGTTGTCTTTGTACTTTTCTGTCCTTCTTTGACCCCCTTACAAATGTTAGGGGGTCTGTAACTCTCCTCCTTGCCCCCTTTTCAAGATATCACGCTTTTTTTTTCTGAGTGAAACACACGAAATGGCGGCCGCCGCTTCCTGGTTTCGACCGATTCGAATGTTTACTAAGATCTAAGAGCCAATCAGAATCGCGCACGCCACCGTACGCGTACGGTAAGCGTACCGTAAGCGCACCGTAAGCTGGCTCAGATATATATATTGATTTAAAGGATATTTTCTCAGAATCTACTGAACAGATTTACACCAAACCTACAAAAGGCACTTCCTTGAACTGAGGACTACCTCTCTGCCAAATTTCAAGTAATTCTGTTCAGCCGTTCGGGCTGTAGCTGTGTCTAAAGGTCCTATGGAAAAATGCATGGGAAAAACGCGTTTTGGGACCCCCCTTTTATCTCAGCCCCCGCTTGACAAATCCCCCCGAGACTTTCAGGGTAGGAGCGGAGCGTAGCGCCCCACCTATTTTGAAAAATTCGCGAGGATTCGTCAGCCGGCGCAAAAGTTATTCCAAATAGAATGTTGCGGATTTCCTATGGAAACGTGGTCCTAACTATAACTACCTACTGGCGACCGCCAGTAGGTAATATATATATATATATATATATATATATATATGAATATATATATATATTACCGAGTGGAAGTCGCCAAGGGACAGTTATAGTTAGGTCAGTGTTTCCATAGGTAAAGCATTTTATTGTGTTACTAATAACTTTGGCACAGTTTGACAAAACTTCATGAAATTTCCCAAAAGTGCTATTTTTTTGCCTACTTTGTGCTTGGGAAGTTTCGGGGTGATCCGTCAAGCGAGGGGAAGAGAAAAAGGGGGGGTCCCAAATCCCAAAATCCCTAAGCATTTTCAATAGTCTTATTTAAGAAGTACTACAGGAAATACTGCGGAACGGAATTACACCAAATTTGACAGGAAGCTAGATCTTGGTCCACAGATTGTGCGTTTTGTGATTTGGTATTACTCTGTCCCGTAGTTTTTGAGAAATTAAGAATCAAAAATAATTGCATATCTGGGCAGTTGGGTTCCCAAAAGGCTCGCAGGAGCGCCAATTTACAAATAGAGCATTTTGATTGGCCAAGGGCGCTTTTTTCCCTGGGGCCAGTTTGCTCCACGGGAATCCGCGCAGCGCTGAAGAGGTTAATAGAAAGTGCACTGGTTGCCATGGAAACACAGCCCAAACAAATATTAGCCGCCGTTCAATCCCAGAAGCCAATGCAATTACGCAGTCTTTTGTCCAGAGGCCAGGAAGTAGCGAAACTGCAGGTTGTTCGCGCCTGTCAGAGGTCTCACACTTGAGGTCTGTGAGTTTAAATACCTGTCATAGTTGTTGTAACAGAGCAGCTGTGATGTCATGAATGCACGGCTACCGATGACAGCACTGCTCTGATGTCATAGTTGTTGTAACAGTGCTGCTGTGATGTCATGAATGTACGGCTACCAATGACAGCTCTACTCTGATGTCATAGTTGTAACAGAGTAGCTGTGATGTAATGGTTGCAATGCTACTGTAACCACTTCTCTGAAATCTACATTGTGATAATAGTGTAGCTGTGTATAATTGCTGAAATTGTTTCTGATAACATGACTGTTCTGTATCCATAAAAAGGATTGGGTGAAATGGTTGAATGGATTTCAGCCACTGGTAATTACTGGGGCCGCACCCAAATCCATCGTTATTTTACACAGTTTGGACCCAGTCGTATGCAGATCAGCCTCGACCCTGCTCCAATGGGAACCGCCCAGCTCCAACTGGGCCAGTCCTGGGTTGTTTGTGTTCCGGTTTAGGGAGGACCTGCCCTGGCGGAACAGGTCTATGGTGTGTCACTGGTGTATTGTTACTAGTGAGAGAAGAGACGGGCGTGAGGGTTCTCCCAAGCCCTACAGCGCTGTGAGGCGATACTAATGGGAATGCAGCGCAATCTAAAAATGGTAAGGTAACATGGCATGTTTTACATATCAGGACACCTTTGATGTCAATGCCGTACCGTTTGGACTTTTTATAAAGTGAGTATTACACAATGCTGTACAATTCGGGAAAAGCATATGTTAGTTTTAAGAATGAGGGTGCGGGAGAAGGCAGCGCTATGAGGCCTGAAGCGCTCATGGACTGCGGAGAGGGTGAGTGGGCTATATATAGAATTATAGACACACTTGAGTGTTTTTCTTGTTATTTTGTGAAAGTCCGTCTGCGTCCCCTAACCTTTCTTTCCTGGAAAGGTGCCCTTTCAACATCTGCTCCTCCCAGCAGCTCTCGCGTCTGACATTTACACAAGTGTGTACACTGAGCACTTACTGTATGAAGACAGGCCGGGCTGAAAGAGATTGCTTCAGTCGCTGAGTTTCCGCCCTAAATATAGACTTGTGCCGGCCCTGAGAACAACCAGACGGCGCATGCGCAAACTCACTGCAACCTGAGCCGCCACTTTAATGAGTTAATGGCTCTCCGGGCAGCAGGCCTGAGTGTGAGGGCACCTTGTGCGCAGTAAAAGCCGCGTCAGTGCGGGGGACAGTGCCAGGCCTGTGTGGCACACGCGTCAACAGCTCTCCTGTGTCCAGGCCTCGGTTTACGGTAAATGTCTTCCCCACAAGCGCTAATTATGGCTGACTGCCCCGCCCCATTCTGTAAGGATTCGGACCCGTTTTAGTACATCCAGCCGCACCTTCACTGCAGAGGAACATCAATACATTTTCAGGTGGGGGCACCGCCACCTAAAGCGGGTCCCCCATAAGGTGGCAGTGCCCCCCTTTCTGTGGCACCGCCCAGAGGCATGTCCAATTAGAGGGCTCGAACACACATGGGACGGAGAACAGCGTCAAAATCATATATTTGGCATACAGGCAGGGTCGGGTTGGATGCCGCTCGCAGCTTCTCCCGCACGAGTGAGCTCATAAATCCCGGCTCCGCTGCTTGCCCTGCTCTCAGTGTCCGAGTAGGTCCGTACTACTACAATGACCGTGTCGCTTCCGGGCCATCTGCAGCACTGTACGATGCCAGAAGCTTCTGGCTAGCACCCGCTCTGTGCAGACACCACTGCCTTTCTCCGAGGTGAAGCAGAAATGCCTCGGAGAAAGGCAGCGGCGGTTTCGGATTCGCGGTCGTATTTTTCTTTTTCTCTCCTCTTGCCATTGGCTGAAGGAGAGAAAAACACGCCCAGCGAAAAGTATCGCAAAAAAACGCCCCCGAATCTGAAAAGGACGGGGCCTGTTTTGCGAGACAAACCTCTTCTCCAATGGCTGGCCAGCATTTAAGAGGCTAGCCAATGGAGAAGAGGAGAGAAGAGGGGCGGGTTCAAGGCCCTCTTCTCCAAGTCATTAAATCTCGCGAGCGAGACTGCGCAAGCGCAGCCTTCGCTAGCCGAGACCTAACAAAAATGGCTTCTTAATGCTATAGATATCTGTCTTCCCCTTTCGAATAAAAGGATCAATATTCACCGCCCCCCTGCGCCATGGTACACGGACACTCTAAAAAAAGAGAAAGCCAAATGTAAAGCGCTTGAGCAGAAATGGAGAAGAGATTACGCTCCTGAATCTAAAATTGTCTACAAAAAGGCCACAAAACTATATCATAATCTCTGTAAATCAGCCCGCGCTAAGCACGTCTCAACAACCATCTCTGATGCTCTGCACTGCTCGAAAACACTTTTTGCCATAGTCAAGGAGCTTTCCGGCTCAGAGACCCTAGCTAGGCCCCCTCCTCTCAATAAACATCAATGCGAGGACCTCTCTTTTTTGCTCAGAAAGTTGAGAAGATCTATTCAGATATTGCGAATACTCACTGCGTCAGTCCTCCCCTGCCACAATCTGACAATCCCCTTAAGCCAACATTCTTTCCTCACACGGCTGATGATGCCCCCCGACCTGGACAGAATGTCTGATACTTCTTCAAAATACTTGGACTCCTGGCCCCTTCCCAATGAAGACTCCTTTAAAGTTCTCTTAGATAGTGTAAAATCCAGTTCACCCATGGACCCTATACCGATTTCAATGCTCAAACAATTTGAGCCACCTCTTCTGCGTTTCATTTTGAATCTCTTAAACACTTCCCTACTTGAATCCACAGTCCCATCGGTCTTGAAGCACGCCATGGTGACCCCTCTCCTAAAAAAGCCCAATGCCGACTCAGACACACTCTCCAAATATCGGCCTATATCCCAACTGCCGGCCTTCTCGAATGTCTTGGAGAAACACATCCATTCCCAGCTCTCTAAATTCATAGAAACCAATAAAATCCTCCACCCATCTCAATCTGGTGTCAGAGTGGGTTTCTCCACAGAAACTACTTTACTGGGGGTTAAGGCTGCGTCACCATCTGGATGCTGGAGATACTGTCGCACTTATACTGTTAGACCTCAGCTCAGCGTTCAACACTGTATCTCACGCAATACTAGTAAAAACACTGGGGTCACTGGGCATCTGTGGCTCAGCCTTAAAATGGCTTATCTCCTTTCTGACCAACCGCACCTTCCACATCTTCTCCGCAACTGCCAGCTCTGACATCCACCCCTCCCCCTATGGGGTGCCCCTGGGCTCCATCCTCAGCCCCTTGCTCTTTAACTTATATGTCAGATCTTTAGCTGATATTGCGGAAAATGCAGGGCTGACTCTGTTCTCCTATACAGACGACTCCCAGATTATCTTCTCTCTCTCCAAAACAAGCACCGGCGTATCATCCCCCCTTCAGCTAGGTTTAGAGAAAATCGCTTCATGGATGCACACAAACCATCTAAAATTGAACGGCGAAAAGTCCGAGGTCCTGATCCTTGGTAAAAACAAAGATCTCTGGGGCCCACTACATTGGCCCAGTGTGATGGGAGCACTCCCTCGTCCCTCCAGCCATGTCCGTAATTTAGGTGTAACCTTGGACGACTCTCTCACTATGCACCACCAGGCCGTCAAGGTTACTGCTACCTGTTTCACCATCTTGAAGTGGCTCAGAAATATCATCTGGATATTGCCGGAGTCTACCGAGAGAACAGTGGTCCAAGCTCGTATTGCTTCAAGACTGGACTAAGGAAATGTGCTATATCTTGGATCCACCAATCTGTGACTCGCAGGTTGCAGATGGTCCAAAACTCTGCGGCTAGACTACTCTGCAAGGTTCCCAGAGCCGCCCCCATTTCTAGCCACTTATGGGACTTGCACTGGCTCAGGGTGGAGAACTGAATCAAGTTCAAAGCCCTGAGCTACATGTTCAAAATCAAGATAGGCGTGGCACTACAGTATCTGCAAACTCTGGTTAGCCCTTATGTGCCTACTCGCCGCCTCTGCTCATCAATCCATGAGAATTTTACTGTCCCCAGATTTAAATTATCCAGGATGGGAGGCAGATCATTTGCCTACCATGGCCCCGTACTTTGGAACTCCCTCCCCCCAGCCATCCAGAAAGAAACGGTCTACGCCCATTTCCGCAGGTCCGTGAAGACTTGGTTGTTTAACCAGTAATCTTACTAAGCTGCTACACACTCATCCAGTCCGCCTTTGGTGCCGGGAAAACCTTTTTGGGTAGCTGCCGCGCCTTACAAATTCAATAAATAAATAAATACATTGGTTGGTGGATGCCCCGGGAGGTTACTGGGTCACCCACTTATAACTGATGTGTGCCCCTGGGGATGGGGTCCTTGGGCCCTAATAGGCTTGGGAGAGAGTCGGTGACCCCTCTGCCCCTTTTATAAAGGGTACAGCTGTGGGGGATTGGGTCCCCAGAGCATACAAATGCTCAGAGAAGGGGGCCCCTCTCCATTTATTTACATTTTGGGCTCGGGGATGGGGACCCCAGGAGCCTAATTTGGACCAGGGAGGAGGGCCAGGGAGGAGGCCCTGTATTATTTACTTGGCCCCAGGAGATGAAGTTCCAGCGGCCTAATAAGTTTCAAGGAGGGGGATCTCACGTTCATCCTATTTTATTCGATCTGGCCCTGGGGACGGGGTCCCTGGGGCCCAAGAAGGACCAGGGAAGGAGGACAACATGTTTAGTTCACTTTGGCCCCAGGGGATAGGGTCCCGGGGGTCGAGAAGGCTCAGGAATATGGGTCATGCAGCCCACCACCCCCTTTTAAACAGAAGAAAGGCCCCTAGGGGATGAGGTCCCTAGGACCTTGAAGGCTCTAGGAAGAGGGCCGCACAGCCCCCTTCCCTTTTTTTATACATCCATGATTGTGCTTGTTGTGATTTGGTGTAAATCCGTTCAGGAGTTTTGGAGATATTAAGGGTCAAACATAATTGCATATTTTGGCAGTAGGGCTAGCAAAATAAAAAAAATGGAGCCCTGTGATTGGCTGAGAAGCTGCTTTTTCCTGAAAGCCTTCACGCTCTTGCGAGGGCGAAACGCTCCTGTGAATCCCGCGAGAGTGAGCGCTCTGCTTGACTGGCTGTTAAAAATTACACTGTTTGCTGTGAAACACTGGAGGTGTTGTGGAAATGAAATAAAAAGGCTATAATCGGGCAGCAGAAACACATGCTGTCCCCTTAAGTTTAGAAAGGGGGTGTGTAAGGGATAATTACTTTAAAGAATCTAAATATATACTGTTTTTAATTAATTTTTATGAACTACTGTGATTGCGAAATGTAAAACGAAGTATATGAGTTGTCCATGTACGCCATTAGTAGGAATACATATGGTGGTGGTTGTTTTCTAAAGGAAGTATGTAAGAGATAAGTACTGTGATGAGTATATGGTTAATTCTTATTTTTTTTTAAAGTTATGATCTTGCAAGATTCTTATGCAATCGTGAACAGTAGAACGCAGTAGGTGATCTTTGAATACACTGTAGTATGCAAACTTGATACTGTGGGAAGGAGTCTTACTGGACATGGGGTCTATCAGAGTGTATTATTTACGCACACCCGTCATCTGAGAGAGATAGTCTCAGTTTAGAGACCACTGTCTCTCCACACACCTTACCACGCATTATCACAGAGAGTAGTCTCACCAGAGAGACCAGTCCCTCCACACACATTACTACAGGTATAAAAGGAGAGGGCAGTGCCTCCCCACACACTACTGTGCATACTCATCATTACAGAGAGAGGTCTCACCAGAGAAGCCAGTCTCTCTACAAACCATACTATGTATACTCGTCATGTGAGAGAGGGGTCCGAAAGGAGAGCCCAGCCCCTCCCCACATCCTACTACACACAACTATTATTACACAGAGAGGTATCAGTAGAGAGGCAAATCCCTATGCACACCTGTCATCTGAGAGGGAAATCTAAAACATCCTAGTATACACATCTGTCAACTGAGAGAGATGTCTGAAAGGAGAGGTCAGTCTGTCTTCACACCCTGCTATGTACACCCATCATTACAGAGAGAGGTCTCAGCAGATATACCAATCCCTTCACACACCAAAATATGCACACCCATCATCTGAGAGACAGGTCTGAAAGGAGAGGCCAGTCCTTCTCCACACACTCTACTATGCACACCCATCATCTGAGAGACAGATCTGAAAGGAGATGCCAGTAACTACCCACACCCTACTATGCACACCCATTATTACAGAGAGAGGTCTCTCCAGAGAGGTCAGACCCTCCACACATCCTACTACGCACACTCGTCATGTTAAAGAGGGGTCTGAAAGGAGAGGTCAGTCTCTTCCCATACCCTATTTTGCACACCTATCATTACAGAAAGAGGTGTCAGCAGAGATGGCAGTCCCTCCCCGTACCCTACTACACACACCGGCGGGGGTTCTATTTATGTATGGTAATTAGGTATTACTTTATGTAAAAAAAAAGTCCTAGAAATTCACTGAAAAACAAAGTTTAAAGTAACCAGAGGTGGCTGGCACAGGTAAGTGTGGTAGGGCAGCACCCAGTGGGGGGGAAGTCAACAAATGATGGAATAGGTATTATTTATTTATTTAATTATATCTATTGCATCGTCTGTCAACTCCCCCCAACCCCAACCCGCCCCCTCCCCGCCACCCCACAGCGCTTAGCTGTACCAGCCGCCGCTGAAAATAACGTTATGGTTAGGTGTGATAAAAGAACAGTTTTTTTTTTCAACCTTAGAGATTCACTGAAAAAAACTAAGATTAAAGTAATGATTTTGTAAAGATTGGATGCTGTTAATGGGTTTAAGTGTTTACAAAATCTGTGTCCTGTAATGCATCATAGCTGTGTAGATGTACTGAACATGTTATAAATGTTTACATTCAAGAGTAGCTCTGTGTTGACTTGCATTTCTTCTACTCCACACAATTGTTTGGTTCCATAGAAAAAGATTCCAACAGGAGAAAGATTCTAGGTATTAGATATTAACTTTTGCAAGCACCCTTGAGTTATTAGAGAGAATTGTGTCAGCATGATAATTTATACTTAACATGGAAGACTGTGTGCACCAGGTACTAACCTATGTATGCATGCTTGTTTTGCTTCAGACAAAGGGCTATCTATAATTTTTTCACCACTGTATGAAGGGTGCACGCATATGTAGTAGGTTAGCACTGTTGGGCCTGACCCTTTTTGCACGGTTATCCCCAAACTCTTTGCTTTCCTCTTCCTATTTTTCTGACCTTCTTTGTGTTGGCTTCGGACTCTGGGCACCTAACCGTGCTAATCAGTGCTAAAGCGCATGTGCCCTCTCCTCTAAAACATGTCATGATTGGTCTCTCCATGATTGGCATATTTTTATTTACTAATAAGTCCCTAGTACAGTGTACTACATGTGCCCAGAGCCTGCAATTCAATCGGCAGCACTGATTATGTCACCCACATAAGTAGTCCTTCAAACCTGTCTCATGCCTGCCACTGCAGAGCCTGTGTGTGCAGTTTTAAACTGCCATGTCAACCATGCAAGTTCACCTACTTGCTAGGCCCAACCCCTCCCTTTTACTACATGTAAGACAAACCTAAGCTAGGCCTTAGTAGCCCCAGGGGCACGGTGCAATGTATTTAAAAGGTAGGACATGTACTTTTGAGGTTTACATGTCCTGGCAAGGCCTATCTCTCCTATAGATTAGCATTGGAGAGGCCTTGTAATGCTTTACAAGTGTATCTTCCAGTTAGGAATGGATGGAAAATTGGAGTTTGGTGTCTCTGAACAATTTAAAAACTCATATTTTAGTGAAATTGGATTTTAAATTGCAGGTCTGAAAATGCCACTTTTAGAAAGTTGGCATTTTCTTACTTTAACCATTCTGTGTCTCTGCCTGTCCCTCGAATACACGTCTGGGTTGGATGACAGTTGGGCTTTGCGAACACACAACGGGAGCTGAGGTGTGTCCTGTATATCCTGATGGCTTATCACCAGTTTGATGGGTCTTCCTGAGCTAGAGTGGTGGGCGGAGTTGACATGTGCACCTGAATAGGGCTGTGTGTCATGATCCTCGCGAGCCATTTGGCTTCCAGACAGAAGATCGGCGCCACCCGGGGGTATCTAACAGCGCGGCAAAGGAGCGCACTCCTAAGACCGACTACAAGTCCCAGAAGACCTCGGGACATCCAACGGCGGAGCACCGGAAGAGGGGTCGGTCACATGACCGCCGCTATAAGACCATCCCCCTCTGGAGAAACGGCGCTTGACAATCCGAGGAGGTTCCCTGAAGTCAGCGCTTAGCGGATGGTATTCCCCGCTGGAGGACGAGCGCTCGCTTACTTTTTCAGCATCGTGACTCCCATGTCCTGTACCCGTTGTCACGCCGCTCCTGAGGTCTCCCTGGTTCCCGTTCCTGCCTGAGGTACCTTGAGCCGGTATCAGGTAGGACACTACGTTGGGAGGAGCAGGAGCACCCGTTTGCAACCTATTCTGCTAGGCAGTGACGTAACTGCCGTAGCCTAGAGTCTTTCCCGAGGAATTCCCGATTCCGTTCCCTTCGACAGCGTCCTACGCGAGCAGCGCGAGGAGGCGTGGAAGCCCTGCCGCTTGCTTCAACATTTGCTTACAAAGAGAGAACACCTTATTGTTTAGATAGGCATTGCTGCCACGGTAGTGGGGATAACTACCGCGTGCGCAACGACAGAACGAACTGGTTCTGCGCAGGCCATACCCTATCTACCATTTCCAAGACCGTGAAGCCAACGGTCTCTCTGACTGGGGAATCGAAGTTAGCGCCCACAGTAGGTGAGTGGGGGCCCTGGAGCGGGGAACAGGGAGGTAGGAGGTAAGAGGTACTTCCTTCCCTAATGCTCTGACTTGTCTGTCTCCTCCTTACTACTGCAGCCTACTAGAGAACTACCCGTCAGACCCTCCGGCTCCCTGACAGAAGAGACAAGCGGACCCCATCCTTCCCTTCATTCGTTCCTCTCTCTTTCCCCCTAAGTGCCTCTACCACGTATTGGTTGTTTTGGTTCGCCAGCGTGGGGTTGCACCAGTGGGAAGGGAGAAATATTCTACACGCCATCGTTCCTGCCGATCGATCCGCAGGTTAGTAGGAGCCTAGAGTATACGGCTACTGCCGGCCTGACAGATTGTCAAGCCCACGTATACCTTTCGGCCTGAACGATGGACTCCAATGTCGTGTTGACCTCCCTGTTGGAAAGCATTACGGCTTTACAACAGGAAGTGCACGATTCTAGATTAGAGAACCAGGACATGAAAAGGGAAATGAGTACCTTGCGTAGGGAGGTTGCAGGCATTACGCGACAAGGCCCTAGCAAGAGTACATACATAAAAGATTGGACCCTTCCCCCTCCTGCGACACGCACAACCCCGGTAATGGGAGGTGGTGCCACTGGTACAGGGTCATTTACTCCTTCGGGCACGCCCCAACCTCCACAGGATTCTGCTCCGACAGTACACGTCATCCAGACTCATGGTATACCATTAGCTCCCCCCGAAAGGTTCTTTGGGGACCCAAAGAAATTTGAGACCTTTCTTAACCAATGCCGACTACATTTCCTTTGCAAACCAACGATCTTCCAAGAACATACCGCCAAGACTTCCTTTATGATGTCATACATGGGGGGCAATGCAGCCAGCTGGACCATTCCGTTGATGGACAGAAACGACCCGGTGCTGCACAACTTCCACGATTTCTGTACCGCAATGAGAAGATTGTTCGACCGCAAGTCGCACATGCTATCCTTGGATCGAGAATTGCTCACTCTGAGACAAGGCTCGCAGGACCTGCTATCATATATCACGACCTTTAATCGATTGGTGGTGGAAACCGACTGGCCTACCGAGAAACGCTCCACCCTCTTTTACCAAGGTCTTCGAGGTGAGCTGAAAGACGTGTTATCGCAAGTGGTTCAGCTGCCTCCCACTTGTGAGGAGATGATTGATCTCACGGTACAATTGGAACATCGCCTACAAGAACGGAAGACGGATAAAGGCCGAGGTGAGAACCGCTTCCCGTTGCCCAGAATGAGATCGCTCCCCGAAGACCGTCAAAAGACCATAGATCTCAGCGAACCTATGCAGATCGGGGGAGTGCGAGGTCCTCTTACCCCCGAAGAACGGGAAAAAAGAAGGCAACAGAAGCTGTGTCTTTACTGCGGAAAGAGTGGGCATTTTATTAGGGAATGTCGCGCGAGGGCCAAGGCACCGGAAAGACCCGGTCCCCCACATGTACCTGCAGCGACCTTCTCACAGGAGTCGGAAAACTAGAAAGCCCACGACAGGAAGGGATCACTGCCATGGGTACCGATTCATCACGGATCCCCCTTGCACTAGCGAACACTATGCAACCCGCCGTAGCACACATCAATGTGTGTGTAACCTTATGGATCACTGAAAACAGCTTGCTAGACGTGGCGTCCTTGTTGGATTCGGGCGCCACCGGAAATTTTATGGACCTCCAGTATGCTCGACGATTTGGGGTGCCATACGAAAAGAAGATGATACCCGAAATAGTGAAGGCCGTAGATGGGAAGACCTTAACCTCCGGACCGGTTAGATATCACACCATTCCCCTGAAAATGAGGGTGGGGGAAGAACACTACGAAATCCTGCAGTTTGACCTGATAGACGCGCCTCAATTCCGTTTGATCCTAGGCATGCCGTGGCTAACGCTACATGACCCGGTAGTACGATGGGCAGAACGTACGGTGTCACTGACCTCTGAGTATTGCAAAACGCACTGTACCCGGCACGTCTTGCAGGACAATGGTTCCAGAACACAAGCCAGTTTCCTCGCTGAAGGTCGGGAAGAAGTCGAGTATTGCTGCGCTGTATCCTTACCCAATGAATATCTGCAATACCAACCGGTGTTCGACAAACAAACAGCGGCCACATTACCTCCCCACCGAACATTTGATTGTCGGATCGATCTACACCCTGGAGCGGACATCCCCTGCAGTCGTGTGTACGCTCTAACGGAACCAGAGACCCGCTACCTCAAGAAATATCTGGAGGAGAACCTGGCATCAGGATTCATCCGCCCTTCCTCGTCGCCCGCCTCGTCTCCCCTCTTTTTCATCGCCAAGAAAGACTGCGATGAGTTACGAGCCTGCATCGATTACCGCGCCATCAACAAGATAACCATTAAGAACCGGTACCCTCTCCCCTTGATTCCCGTATTGCTAGACCAGCTCAAGGGGGCCCGAATATACACCAAGCTTGACCTTCGAGGTGCATACCATTTGGTGCGTGTAAAATCTGGGGACAAATGGAAGACGGCGTTCCGAACGAAGTTCGGTCTCTACGAGTATCAAGTAATGCCATTCGGGCTATGCAACGCCCCAGCAGCATTTCAGTTCTTCATGGATGAAGTTCTCCGAGGTCTGCTGGAGGTGTGTTGCATAGTCTACATAGACGATATACTCATCTATTCGTCCACCTTACAGGAGCACATCATCCATGTGCAGAAAGTGTTGACACGTCTTCAACGACATTCGTTGTATGCCAAGTTAGAGAAATGCTTATTTCATGTACAGGAAGTTGCCTTCCTAGGGTACATCATTAATGCACAAGGGTTTCAAATGGATACCGCCAAAGTAGATGCAATCACTTCCTGGAAGGCCCCAAGCCACGTTAAGGCGGTACAACGATTCCTGGGGTTCGCCAATTACTATAGGCGGTTTATAAAGGACTTCTCGAAGGTAATTCACCCCATCTCTCGTCTCCTGAGAAAAAATACTCCTTTCGTCTGGGATCAAGAGGCGGAACGGTCTTTTCAGGAACTCAAACGACGGTTCACCACAGCTCCCATTTTGTTACACCCAAATACTGACCTGCCGTTCGTGGTGGAGACGGATGCATCTCAATACGCCATAGGAGGAGTGCTGTCACAACGGCACCAACAAACGGGGCAACTCCATCCGGTGGCATTTTATTCCAAGAAGCTATCCCCGAGTGAGGTGAACTACTCCATTACGGACAAGGAACTACTGGCCATCAAACGGGCTTGCGAAGAGTGGAGGCACTATCTGCTAGGGGCAAGCCATACAGTTGAGATGTACACCGACCACAGAAACCTTTTGTTCCTGAAATCGGCCAGAGCCCTCACACCACGTCAGTTACGCTGGTCCCTATTCTTCTCTGATTATGACTTTCTCATCAAATACAGACCTGGACCCCAGAACGGCAAGGCCGACGCCTTATCCCGTATGGAAGAAACCATATCTCCCGAAGCGAGCCTACCCTCTGATCCGCCGTCGATCCTGCCCAGCAAGGCGTTTGCTCATCAAGTGCATGCTCTCACCTCGTCAGATGAATACCTCGAGGCTGTAAAGGCGTCCTTAACCGACGTCAACATTTCAGCATGGATACAAATAGACCCAGCCCACAGAACAAAAAGAGGGGAATTCCTGTTCCAGAACGATGCCTTATTTCTCCCACAGAAGGCACAACAACAGCAAGCGATTGCCTGGGTTCATGATTCCGCGCTAGGAGGCCATTTGGGGGAATACAAAACCATAGCAGGGCTCGAAAGGTCCTTCTGGTGGCCCACATTACGAACAGATGCCAAAGAATATCTAAAGAATTGTGCCATCTGTGCGCAGAGTAAGGTCAGCCATTCGAAACCAGCGGGGCTGTTGCGTCCCATACCCATCCCACCAACCCCATGGCATACGGTATCGATGGATTTCATCGTTGAGATGCCACCTTGTGAAGGATACACCACCGTGCTGGTAATTATAGATCACTTAACGAAGATGGGCCACTTCGTCCCTCTCAAAAGACTACCCACGGCGGGCGAACTGGCTCTAGTATTCCTACAACATGTGGTGAGAGCACACGGACTACCAAAGGTGCTTATAACAGACCGGGGATCCCAGTTTACCTCACGCTTTTGGAGAAAGCTATGTGAAACTATGAACATTGATGCCCGTCTATCCACAAGTTACCATCCCCAGACGGATGGCAAAACAGAACGTCTGAACCAGACGTTAGAACAGTACCTGCGCTGCTTTACCCTCCAAAACACCATGGAGTGGTACCCCGTAATATGGTTAGCAGAGTTCGCCTACAATAACGCAGAACACACCACCCTAGGGTGTTCCCCGTTCTTTTGTCTTTATGGTTTCCACCCCGACATTCTTCCATTCGAGTGGCCTGTAGTCACTACACACCCTACAATTCAAGAACACCATACACATCTCCGCACCATTCTCAGAGAAACCAAACTCCATTTAGAGACAGCGCAAAACACTCAAAAACTATATGCTGACAAAAAGAGAGCGCCAGAACCCGAGTATAGGGTGGGAGACAAAGTATGGTTATCCACCAAGAACTTACATCTAAAGGGGGTGGGTAAATTGGCACCCAAGTACGTGGGGCCATACAGAATAGACCGCGTCCTGAATCCCGTTGCGGTAAGACTAAGCCTTCCTGCCTCCTGGAAAATACACCCTGTTTTCCATGTTTCCCTCCTCCGACCTTGCCCTGCCAACATGAAACTACCTCTGACTCCCCTCCCTGTGGAGGTGGAAGGGCAAGAGGAGTATGAAGTCCAAGCCTTATTAGACTCCCGACAAGTGAGGGGAAGAGTTCAATACCTGGTTGAATGGAAAGGGTTTGGGCCGGAAGAACGGACTTGGGAACCAGCAGCTAACTTACATTGTCCAAAACTACTCCGACAATTCCACGCCCAACATCCTGGTAAACCAGGACAACCGCCGAGACGGCGGTCCTTGAGAGGGGGTACTGTCATGATCCTCGCGAGCCATTTGGCTTCCAGACAGAAGATCGGCGCCACCCGGGGGTATCTAACAGCGTGGCAAAGGAGCGCACTCCTAAGACCGACTACAAGTCCCAGAAGACCTCGGGACATCCAACGGCGGAGCACCGGAAGAGGGGTCGGTCACATGACCGCCGCTATAAGACCATCCCCCTCTGGAGAAACGGCGCTTGACAATCCGAGGAGGTTCCCTGAAGTCAGCGCTTAGCGGATGGTATTCCCCGCTGGAGGACGAGCGCTCGCTTACTTTTTCAGCATCGTGACTCCCATGTCCTGTACCCGTTGTCACGCCGCTCCTGAGGTCTCCCTGGTTCCCGTTCCTGCCTGAGGTACCTTGAGCCGGTATCAGGTAGGACACTACGTTGGGAGGAGCAGGAGCACCCGTTTGCAACCTATTCTGCTAGGCAGTGACGTAACTGCCGTAGCCTAGAGTCTTTCCCGAGGAATTCCCGATTCCGTTCCCTTCGACAGCGTCCTACGCGAGCAGCGCGAGGAGGCGTGGAAGCCCTGCCGCTTGCTTCAACATTTGCTTACAAAGAGAGAACACCTTATTGTTTAGATAGGCATTGCTGCCACGGTAGTGGGGATAACTACCGCGTGCGCAACGACAGAACGATCTGGTTCTGCGCAGGCCATACCCTATCTACCATTTCCAAGACCGTGAAGCCAACGGTCTCTCTGACTGGGGAATCGAAGTTAGCGCCCACAGTAGGTGAGTGGGGGCCCTGGAGCGGGGAACAGGGAGGTAGGAGGTAAGAGGTACTTCCTTCCCTAATGCTCTGACTTGTCTGTCTCCTCCTTACTACTGCAGCCTACTAGAGAACTACCCGTCAGACCCTCCGGCTCCCTGACAGAAGAGACAAGCGGACCCCATCCTTCCCTTTATTCGTTCCTCTCTCTTTCCCCCTAAGTGCCTCTACCACGTATTGGTTGTTTTGGTTCGCCAGCGTGGGGTTGCACCAGTGGGAAGGGAGAAATATTCTACACGCCATCGTTCCTGCCGATCGATCCGCAGGTTAGTAGGAGCCTAGAGTATACGGCTACTGCCGGCCTGACACTGTGCCTGTCCCCACACAAAGAGCTGTCTATCCTCCGGTAGTGAGTCTGGAGTCAGAGCCAGGAAGGGCAGGGGCTGGTGTACTACAAAGACCTAACTTTGAAGTCTCCCTACTTCAAAGGCCAAAATGAGTATAAGTACTGGACCTTTGACACCATGTATGCCAAACAGTTCTGGACTGAGGACATTCTGCCAGGAAGAAGAGCTGTTGTGCTGCCAGGAGGGACTGCCACTTTGCTGCTTGCTTTGCTGTTTTGGCCTGCTTTCTGCTGCATCTTGTTAGGGAGTGAGAGGACTGGACTTTACTCTCAGCATCCTGCTTTCTAAGATTCTCCAAGGGCTTGACTGAGCTTGCCTCCTGTTGCTGAAGTCTCAGGGACATCAATGACTTCACCTGCATCTTGCTACCAGCACCTGGAATCCTCGGCTGTGAGTCCTGATCTGCCAAGTGGTGCCAAACCAGTCCTAGGCTCTTGGAGGTGGATTTGGAGCTTCAACCAAGAAACCGACGCCTTGACTCCAAAGCTTCAGTTCGGAACAAGTGTATCCCTGCAAAACAGACATATCGCTGCTGCCTGCACCGAAGCCATTGACACCGCTCGCCGAGTGCAAGATGCAAAGACCCACGACTTCGACGCAACCCCAACTTTGCCGCAGCACCTCCGAAGAACTGCTGCTGTGTGATTCTCAACAATGCACCACTGACGTCCGCGCTGCACTGTCTCTACTCCAACGCATTCCGCTGCGTGACTCCCAATCAACGCATCGCCTTTAGTACAGCGCTTCGGCATCAATGCAGAGGAAGCGACGCCCCACACTCTCAGCATCGACAAATCATCGACTGCGCTTCACCTTCAGGAACCGAGGCCTCGCACATGAACCGACACATGACCTCTGTGCAATGCATCTTCCAGGAGCTGCAAAGTTTTAAAGCCTTAAAGAACCAATGCATCACTTAAATCTGCGACGCCTCACCGCCTCTGCATGATGCATCTTCTTTGATTTCCGACACATCCAAGGTACTGTAAGGGGAATCTGCATGATTCCTGTGCCCGGCCCACGCTCCATCGCGGTCGGACTGTACTTTTGGATTTGTCCCGGTCAAGCGTGACCAGATAGCCACAGTTGGAGCTAAAGAGTTCTAGGCATCTTTTAAGAGCAAACCTGACTTTAATCTTCACTATTTTTAGTAGCTGGTTTACACATGTTAGTCACTGTGTATTATTCTGTGCAGCCTAGAGTTTTCAAAAGATTGCGTTAAAAAACCTTAGAGCTGGTAAGTGATAATTGATCCACTTCCTGTGATGTCGTCGTGGAACAGAGCATTTGTGACGTCATAATCCGCGGTTTTGGTGACGAGTTGTCTGTCTGTGTTGATAACCTCCATACAATCTTCGGAAAAATTACTTTGGCAATTACTTCATGTACGAAAGCTAGTGAGGCAATGGAAATAAGGACAACTTCCACAGGCTACACACAGAGCACAGTTATGGCAGCAGTAGCAATCTTAAAAGCTGAGGCAGTGCAGAATGCTTTTCAAAGGCTCTGGGAATGCTATAGAGAATGTTTGAAAAATGTATTTAGATTTTTTTTTTAGTATTTGCCATTGAAGAAAAGAGGCATCAGCACATCAAACGTATAGGGGTGCTAAAAAATCCTTGTATCACTGAACAAGGAAGTTCAGCAAATGGCTAAAAAAATAAACGGGAGGGCATGCTTTTGATGGGGGGCGGGGCAGAATGTGGATGAGCTGGTAGTCAGTGAAATTTTTTGCAAAAATGTGTTCAATGGCCCATTATGATGCAATATTCTTAAGTATTTGGATAAACTCTGCCTATTATTTTAAATGAAAAAATGAAGTTTTTAAAAGAGACCATTAATAAACCAGAGTGTTTTTAGCCATGGGTGCATAATAAGCTTTTGTTAGTAAATGTCATCTGTTGGACGCCACAAAATGTAAACATAAACATACATGGCAAACAAGAGTGGAATGGCTTGTTAAAAGTTGCTCTCTAGGCTCTCCTTGCACACCATTGACCCTTGACTGCATGGGAACAAACAGCTGATGCTGCTGAAACGAAAACGGATTGAAAGGCTTATTTGCTTTTCATTATCTTTTTGATCTGCCTCCAGATCTTGGAGTGCTGCAGCCCCTCCTGCAAGCCTAGGTCCAGGTCCCTGCCTTCAACAGTCTATAAAGTTGACAACCTATGAGCAAGATTGTCTATCTGACTAACCCAGAGTGTGGCCGGGTGTTCTGTTCTTAATCACAGAATGTACAATAGTTGTCTTCTCAGTAAAGCTAACAAGCATTGGCATAGCCAATAGGTCTCGCCTTTGGGACCTTATAAGTGTTTAGCCATGCAACAGTTGCATAACTAAACACTTATAAGGTCCCAAAAGCGAGACCTATTGGCTATGCCAATGCTTGTTTTAACTGCTGCAATCTATTGAAGCCTCACGGAGAACATCAAAGTGGCCGTGCGGCCGCGAAAGTGATCGCGATCAGACATCAATGCGGCCGTGAAAGAGAAAGTAATCGCGGTAAAGCGCGACGCGCGCGCCCGCGCACATGCACTGTAGCTCTAGGCTGGCCTGGTAGCACTTTTTGGAGCCCTCACAAAATGTCTTGTCAGACCAGCGCATGCGCTGGGTCAGGCGAGACCTAAAAATACAGGTTTCTCGTTTTGCTAACTGGCATTACCCCTGAGTGTTGTCCTACTCGTGCATCTGTCATTATTTGATCTATTGCGGTGTCATTTTAGGTTATCTTGTGCTATAACAACATCGTGTGCTTCCATAACAGCAGGATTGCTGCCTGAGGATTGCTGCCTGATGGATCCCAGGGTGTGAATTCAGTAGGAAAAATTGACTATCATGCTTTTTCATCTGTCTGTTTACAATACATATTGCCTCAAATCCATTACTTACTCCTAGCGTGGACTTGTGATCAAACTCTTGATTATGATTGGATGGCTTTGGTCTCTGTCTCACGTCCCTGCTCCAGTGAATGACTTCCTCCCTTGTCACTCCCAGGAACATTCTGTGCACACAATACTCTGTTTGAATAATGTATGCTTTCAATGACCACTTCAGACTTTACTTTGCAATGACTGGGAAGGATTATTTTCTCTCCTGTCCCCTACCCCTTTTACTCCAATTCTTCACCCAACCCAGCGTCCTCTTATCCCCCTAATCTTGCTTTTTTGTAAAGTTTTTAAAAAACTTTTTGCTGCCTGCAGCGCTATTGGTGGGCAGCCATCTGAAAAAACATTTTTGAGCATTTTTCAAGATAACCACCTATGACTATGCATGCTCACTCACACCGGGTTGGCACCTACCGTTGGGTTCACTTTATCATAACAAATCATGTTCAAAGATGGCTGCCACAAATGTGCGTGCACCAGAGGTGGCCTCCTTGTAATGCATTCATAATTTTTAAACCCTTTCCAAGATGGCCGCCCCTGATGCACGTGCATTCATTGTTGTTATTTAAGCCAAAATAAAACATTGGAAAAGTCAATAGGTTTCACTCCAGGGACATTTGGGGGAAGTGTGGAACAGGAATTCAGGAGAGAGTCCGGGTTCAAAGCATGGGTATGCAGCATCAAGCACTGGGATGAAGGCCACCAAGACATGGGTGATGAGACAGGAAAGACTGTTTTTTCCATATTCACTGGCACGTAACAGAAGCTCTGGCGTGTGGAAACTGAGATCAAGACCCTGAGTGCTAATCCACTTGTGTACTAAATTCTGGGTTACACATTTCATGTCTGTGGCAGCATAGTCAGTGGAACGATATACGCCGAGGAAAAGTATGCAATAACTGTGTGGCGACTTTCCATTACGTGTATGGTATTGTCTTACAGCTAAGCAGCTACTCTGCCACCGTATTTTCTCTACCGTCTCCTTCAGTTCTTTCTCCCTTTCCCAGTTCCATTGTGTTGGAGGAATTAGGTAGGTTCTATTCTCCTTGTTGTTTGCACAATAGCCTTTCCTGATGTCAGAACTCTTTTTAGCGTCCACGATTTTCATGACTGTAGCCAGGTCCGTTCTGAGGGGTGTGTGCCCCAGCAAGGAGGCAGACGAGCTTTGGATTTTTATTCACCTAAGAAAATCCCAAACAGCCTCTTGCTGATACACAGAATCAAAGTTCCGTCATCTTCGCCCTCGCACTATGCGAAAGGCAAGGAAGCAGCTGTTTAAGATCCCCGAAAAAGCTATAGATTATTCAAAAATATACAAAATTAGTGATTAATTAAGGGATCATGTGTGCATTGCCTAAAGGTTTCCCAAAGAAACTTTTCATTGAGATCAAAAATTAGAGTCTACAGTTGAAAACAAGCATTAGCAAAGCCACTAGGTCAGTCTCCTGAATGAGTATTTATTCTTTTCTTTTATATTTCAAGTGTAAGCAACAAAAATAAAAAGGGGAAGACAAAACAAGCGGCCACTTAAACATGTCCACTTTAATCTTGCAATAAACATTTTGAATTTAAAAAAAATTGCTAATGTGGCTTTTTCACTACTGTTGTTTTTAAACAACAAGCCTTTCAGTCTCACCATGAGTTTTATTATCCTTATTTTAGAAGGAGACAGTAATATATCACATCCTTCCCTAGCACTCAAATTGAGGCAACTACAATGTTTCAATTCAATTTAAACACTTTATAACATTACCTTTATAAAGGAGCATAGGAACATGAAACAATAAATAATAAATATTTAAAGTTAGCATAAAAAACAAATAACATAATATAAAAATTCACACTTTAAAACCAGCTTCTTCTACTATTACTACTTCTAAGCACATGTGAAAAATGTGCACAGACTTTGTGCAGTCACTCAAATTGAAGGGAAGCAATGGGTAAAGTGGGCTATCCTAGTGCCCGTGCTATTTGCTGCAGTGAGTAGAACCAAAATGTAAATGATAGTTTAAAAGACCAATTAATGAATCCCACTAACCTAAAGTCCCTTTCTGAATGTGTGCTATGTATGAATATTTTTGAAAACAGTAGTCTCGCAAGACAGCTAAAGCTGTCATAATGGCGAAACCTAAAAATAGGTAATAGGGTTTCATATGTCACTTTTCACACAGAAGGCCAAGCCACAAAGACTACCATTATGTTCATTAGATTTTTCCAGTCGCAGACATGTACAAATATGTGTAAAGTGTTTGCAGTTTGTTCAGAAGCCCTTGATAGGCAGAGCCAACAATCAAGTTGTGGTTTACAATGTTTCTTCACTGTGTAATGACATGTACCACTTGATAATGAAAACCCTAATGAATACAAATTGGATGAGAGCAAATTATGTAATTTTCATGAATTTGATTTTAGAGTTAGAGCATAACTTGAACCACTCCAAATTCTGGATTACCTATAATACCAGATAATTTTGAGAAAGATTTGAGAAAAGGTGTTTTTTGTGGACCTTGATCTACATTAGTAAGCCAAAAATATACATAAATACAGTAGATAACAGGATTTGCCCTACCATCCTGCAATCTCACACTCGATTTAAACAGTGCACAACAAGTGTGCCTGTGCCTATCATTAAAGGCAGGAAAGGCCCAAGAACGTAGCCATGGAAAGTGCAAGAAAGCTATTTGAATTAGGCTGATTGGGATGTGGGTAGCTGTGTTGTTTATCCCAGGGTCAGACAACATCTAATGAAACCTATCAACCACAGGCATTTCTGAAATTGACCCAGCCCAGTGGATGCCACCACTTTTGTTTATTCAGAATCCTATGAGCATGTCAATATCTGGTTAGAAAATAGAGTTACCTCTAATTTATATGTTGAAAAGTTCTGGAAATGGGGAGAAGCAAGAGTCTAACTACCTATTGTTCCTACACTTTTACAAAAATATTACCTCATTTGTGGATGTACTGAACGTAAGAAACAGGTCAAAATTGTAACTATGCGAAGCCAGTGATTGTCATTATGGCCTTCAACCGGTCAAAGATTTGACCTGTCTCGTGCAACAGGTCCACTCACATGCGGGGTAACATTTTATAAGGAGAAGTGTGGGAACATTTGATGGTGGCATTTTTTCCATTTGCCAGAAGTTCAGGAGTTTTATGTTACAGAAAATTGAAGAAATTGTGATTTGTTTTACCCATACTTTGCCATTTTTAGGGCATTCTTGTTAATCAAACATGCTTGAATTCACAGAAGCCACTTAATTCTGGATTTCCCCGGATCTTTATATTTTAAAAATTGCTCGGTTTTCCTTGGTGCTGGACAACCACAGCCCAAATTTACCCCCTATGGGAACTGCTGTATAAAACACATTTCCTGGTCTGTAGTGTGTAAAACCCTGCTAAATACCATTGAAACCCCACACTTGTTTGATACCAACAAGCTCGGGAGGCCCAGGAGAACACACATTGGGCAAAGCATTGGAAGAGGTATCTTTCTGCATGAGGCAGACTGAAGGGAATTGCCTTGATGTGGAAAAAAGTTTTGAACATCTAACATATCATGTTCAAAACATTGTCCTGGCATGCTAATTGAGGCATAAGAGCTTTGGCACTGTACGATGGAAACTTTAGGATGCATAGATGTCAAAAGTATATGTTTTTGGTATGTTTCCATACATTTCTGAAGTGGTACCAGTGACCAAGAAAGGTACTCTGCACTGGAATTTTTACTTTCAGCTCCTTTCCAATTTCCTCAAATAGCCATTTTTCATTGCCTATGGGCACTCTGAACCCATAAAAAGCCCATACATTTCTGGTTCCCCGATGCCCAGATAACCAAGGGGAACAAAGATGGTGATCAAGATTTGACAGTGTTATGCTTTTAAATGAGAGAGGCTAGAGGGAACCACCTTGTTTTGTAAACAATGCTAAAAATCTGACAATGTCATGTTCAGTGCGATCTCCCGGTCAGCTAGTCAGGGTGAGTAAGCTGTGTCACACAGTGATAGAATCCTTACAATGTGTAGATGTGGAAGATATATGGTTACAGTATGCTTACATACAGGCCTGTGGTGATACCTACAACCAAATGACAGCTATTTTCTAACCAGCATTTTGCTTTCAGTTGCTTTCCAAATTTCACCAAAACAGTGCACTTAGTTTATCAGCTGTGGAAACACTCAGAACATAGAAAATCCTTAGATGCCATGTACCCTCATGATCATGAAAATCAGAGGAACACTGACTGCAGGGATATGCTCTTGCATGATGAAGAATGGAGATAATTAACACATGGTAAACATTGTTTACCCCAAAACCGGAACACCGCATGCCATTACAACACTGTCATTACAACGACCGCGTTGTTACAACGCATGCTATTACTGCGCAAGTCGGAACAACGACTTGCTGTAGGGGGCCGAAGGTGTTGGATTTAAAATCCAACACCTTTCTGTACTGTAGTTCCTATATCTCTGAAAATAATACTGCAATAGCATGGTTTGTAGCTATGACATATATTAATCAAAATACATACATAAATAACATAAGCTAAAATGTGATACTCATATGATGCTTCTCAATTGTTCTACCCCAGTGTACCTAACCTAAGTGCAGTACGAGGTTTGAAGTAGGTGCCATTTCTAAAGTATAGCTAGCTATATTTTAGTTTAGCCAAGAGTTGCCAAAAGTTTCTCTAAGTTCTAGTCAGCTCCATACCTTAGAATGAGAGAGGTTGGAATCTCTTTTTTGGATTTTGGACTTGATAGTCTAACACCCCGCAAGGGAAGTCAGAGAGCGCTGGAGCTGGATTCTCTGCGAGGAGGATGGCAGTGTCAGGTCAGTGCATCAGGCTGGAACTCGATCTCCTTCTGAACTTGCCGTGGCGAACCGCGTAGTCTGGGTTGGATCGAATCCTCCGGGAACCGCAATTTGCCAGGGCAAGTGCTGGTATATTTATACCTTGAAGGTGTCTAGGAATGCCAGTATTGACGTAAAAGTCGGGTAGAGGAACGTCATGAATGAACCCCTAAGGAATAGATGTTCATGCATACTTAATGAGTTCTTGGAGAAATCAATATTGAAGCTGGGGGAAATTCCTAAAGGCTTAAGGGTCTGGTTTTGCAAGAATTCGTTGTGACGTGGATGGACGGATGTTGGTGGCCATGCCTGTATTTGGTTTGTACGGACAATGTCTAAATAAGGGCCGGATTTCTATGTCCAAATAAGGGCAATGTGAATTGTACCTATATAAGGGCATAAATCGGGAAACCTATATACGGAATCTAAATCTGCACACAACACCCACTTCAGTTTCGTACGAACGACGTTACTAAGTCCTAAATGTTCTAAACATATCTTAAAACAGAGTATCGCATGGGTTTGCTAAAATAAGCTAAAAACATAGCTAAAACACATGTTCTAAAAACACATTACAAAACCATTGCTATGCTTAAAGTGTTGTACATATTAAAGGCAATATTCCATTCTAAGCATAGGATCACATTGGAATGCTAAATGAATGAACCAAAATATATACATGTGATGAAATGGCTCGTAAATACAGAAGAAAAAGGGGCCGAAACCATTTCATATCAGGTTTCACAAGTCAAATTGTTATTCATGACAAGGTGGCATACTGTCCCTGGAAGTGTTATCAAAGAATTCTGTTCTCTATCAATAGTTCTACTATAATCAGATTACTGTGCCAAAAAGTGAAAAATACAATTTTGGGACGGGGAAGAAAAAAAAATGTTATCATAGAAAAAGTTCCGAAGTCAGTATTACGTTTGAAAAAGAATGAAGGCCAAATTCAGAGTCTCTTCTGAACACTGTGTGCTTGAATCAAAAGTCAGTGTGTGGGGTTGGAGAAAACATAACATTTTCTAATCCTGTAGACAACAAGTCGTCTACCGTTGTGGGTGAGAGTTGGAATACCTTGTGTAGAAGATCAACAGCACATAGATGCGAACTATCGCCTTCAGCATGGGAAGCATCAGCAATGTCCGGATTGGATGTTACCTGCGCGCCTGGTGTTTCCTCTCGTACCTCAGCAGTTGCATGTTGCGTCTGTGAGATCTCAATGAATGCCGCCATCAGGTTTGGTAGCCGCTCGGGACAACACATAGCATGGGCCGTTATCGGGTCCAGCAGAGTATCGATATCCGTAGGCATGACTGATGGGAGTGTCAGACAAATATCCAGCACGCATTCTTCACCGCATAGCAGGCAGCGTAGAGCAGGTAAGATGCAATCTTGCCAGGTTGGTCTGAATGACAGAAACCAAGTGGTGTTTAATTCTCGTAGTTGAGGTAAACCCAGCATTTGGACGATGCGCTCACAATACTTCATCTCCAATAGAGTTTTTCCATGGTGAACTGGGTGTCGCTGGTGATTTGGCTTGCCATATCGTAGCAATAGGAGCAAAAATAGTATCCCTGCAACGAGCGCTAAAAGCAGGGGCAGTCCGCCAAGCACAGAGTGCACGAAGTTTGGAAAAATTCTGAGGACTGCTTGAAAAGGTGCTAACAGTCCTGCACACACGTTCTTAAATACATATACAATAACGCTCGTATCAGACATGTTTCAGATGCGACCTAACATTTCTGAGAAATGCACAGGGCAGTTTGTATACAAAAGGGTATGTATCTCCGCAGAAGTCCTTGTGACTTGGAGATCATAGGTTTCTTTGGCAGAGGTCAAAGGCACAGTTTTTTTGTAAAAGAATGGCTTTCATTCTGCTTAGAGTATCAATTCGTATAGAAGAGATATTCAGTGAAGGCCATAAAGGCAACTCCCTGACTATGTCTATTTGGGGAAACAAGACTTGCATACAGCAAGTGACCCTGGATGTAACCGTTACTAGATATGGGATAGCTGGCAGCATGCAACAGCAGCTGTGATCATTCAACATAATGTAACTCCCATTCGAAAGTTGACCAAAGATTGGAATAATCACTGCTGCCGGTGAACCGTGCAGGTGGCAGGATAAGTTTGTAGTGGAACCGCCACAGGCCCCGTGTAAGTTAATACCCTGACAAAGGAGAGAACCGCTTAGTGCGTGTTAACAGTTTTCACCGCTAAGAAACACTTCACGTCCCCCACTCTAACATCTATGTGTGTACGGTAAATCCCAGGATGTCTTGATGTATTCTTTACCCAACCTTTCATATTTGCCGGCTGGTGTATTTTTTAGGCAATACTGAAAATGGAAAGTCGTAACAGGCAGAGTAATCTTACCATGTATGATCCACTCAGTAGCTGTTTTTTCTGCCACTGTGAATGGCCATTTTTCCATTTTTTCAATGCTCAGCACCGTATAGTCTGCTCCCCTTTGTGCCAGTTTGATCTGTCTATCAGTGAGATTGAATTCTGCAAACAGTGACGTAATATTGATTAAACGCCAAGGCCCATAGCCAGAATGCAGGTTTTGAAGCGTCCAGCCTAATAGCATGATAGAACATAGCTGTGACTGACCATGTTGCAACATGACCAAGTCTTGTTCCATGATGTCTATGACAGAGGATACAATGCTGTCCAAAGAATATATCCTGGACGACAGAGTCGTTAACCCATTGTCTACCACAGAGAGAGATTTCTCTAAATTAATACGATCAACTTCTTGTATTCGTTCTGCAGTCTCTGCTTGGGTGACCTTCCATGCTTCATTATAAGCAGCGTAGATACCGGCATATATTAAACGTTTTTGACGCGGCTTGCTTGGTCCTAGCAAGAATTCCCTAAGGTCTGCACCTTCCTGAAGTAAAGTTAAGTGTTGTTTTACATCCTCTAGTGTAGCTTTCTGTAGCCAATCAAGGCAAAGTTTCCCTACACTGTAAGTTGTTACTACCTCCGGATGCTGTCTTTGGACATAACGTGGGTCTGGCCTACGAAAAAAACCTTCTGTTTTGTTCAGGAATCTATCTTGACAGTTGTTTGTGTCTAAGGGCCAAAGCAACCATTTTTTCCATTCAGGATCTGATCTGTTATTTTTCAAAATAGTATGTACGTCGACCTCCCCCTGTGTAGTACTTTCACTTGTAGGTGCAGGTATAGACGG
Organism: Triturus cristatus; assembly: GCF_964204655.1. NCBI lineage: Eukaryota > Metazoa > Chordata > Amphibia > Caudata > Salamandridae > Triturus > Triturus cristatus. Next base: position 455,168,711 of record NC_140579.1, on the reverse strand, counting down.
ACTGTTCATGTCTTTTATCTTGGCTATTCCAAGGCATGATGTTTGTTGGACAGTGTCGTTCAAAAACATAATTTGCTCAGGGATAGTACAGGCTCTAAACAAAGCTTCTATTCCGTGTACTTGCCAATCTTTAGTACCCCAGACAGTTTTTGTCTCAATGTTGTCTTTCCAAAAGTCCTAACCCTGTCTAGACAGTTGGGCAATAAAGGCTGTAGAATAAATCTGTTTGGTATTCGTTAACATAGTTTTCATTCCTGTCTTATTGACATTCTTAAAGTAAAATGTCCCTGCATTCGAGATATTAAACCCTGAAAAATATGGAAATTTCATTGCAAATGTTTTCGAGCTACCCTTTGGTGGCGTAGGACAATGTTCATGTACATTTCTAGGTGTTGCAGATTTATGCAAGAAATGATGACCATAGTGGTTATAACAATACAGTTGTTCATAGTCTGATGAACCTTGTAAATATTCATTATTAGTGAATGCAGTTGACAACTCTAGATAAGACATCATATTATTAACAGTCTCAAAGTCCCAATCATCAGAAAAGGTACTGGAGGTAATAAAGTCACTTAATGAAACTTTAAATAAATGTGGAATCTCCGACGGGCCAAAAATGTCATATTAGGTTTTGTCCCAAACTATACCATCAGGTACAGGAATCGCTGTGATGTTCACTGCTGACAAGTCTCTTGATTCACAATGGGATGATTTGTGAGGCTGGAGAAGTAAGTTCACTCTTTTACTTGCTGGGTCCATTTGAATATATCTTCCATTAATCAGCATACCCAGAGTTATTACCAGAGCTAACCAAAGTAGAAAGAAGAACATTCCCAAAACAATCCATACTTCAATCCATGGTGAAACCAGATAAGACTTTTTCAGTAGATGAAAAAAGTCTGTTGCTTGTTCTTTGAAAGTTCTTTGTACTGGCGTCGTTTCAGGCTTGCTGGGATCCTCAGAAAACGTATCAAAGTTCATGAAATAGCCAGAAGCAGTTCTGTCAATGATTGGAATTGCATCAGGATTTGTGGAATTCGCTGGAACCAGTTGATCACTTGTTACTTCGTTGTAGACAGTTGTATCTGGGCGAACTGTTATTTGGGTCTTAAGAAGTACAAGGTCCATAGCATTGTTGCTTAGTCCTCTATTTCTTACTGTTGAATCTTCAAAGGTGATGAGTGTCTCAGTTTGAACCTCTTGGATTGTAGCTAGAGGAGTGCATCTGCTACATTGGCGGAGTCCACTTGGCCTACTGTTCAGTATCGTATTCAGTATATGGTATGATCAGGTCGATGGACACAAATCTTTTCTCCTTTTTACCAGCAAGGGGCGGCAAAAGTACTGTTCTTGATCCATGGATTGCTAGGACAGGTACTGGTTGTCTGTAAGAGGGCCCAAATTCCTTCTTGTCCGCGATCTTTTCTCTGACTAGATCCCCAAGCTTTGGGATCCAGACAGGCCTTGCTGGGACGGCCGGATTTTTCTCAGTGGTGGTTGGCTTCAGGGCCACGTTGCTTTGTTGCATTCTAAGTTCATTAAGTCCTGTAAAACAACCAAACGATCTTTGATATCAAATTGTTTGTCTTCCACCACTGTGCCTTTCATATCTAAGTCCGGAACCAACATTCTAGTCCCAAACAGGACCTCATATGGAGTGACACCTCCTAGAGAACTTCTTGGCAAGTTGTTTATTGCGCGCTGGACCCCATATAAATGTATGACCCACCCATCACCCGAACCTAATACCCTAGCTGTTATAGACTGCTTTATGTCCCGGTTTTTTCTTTCCACAACAGAATTTCCCTTAGGATGGAATGGAGAAGAATACCGCAATGCTACGCCCAGACTGGCCATGGCTTCTTTGTAAGCCCTAGAGCTAAACTCAGGACTCTGGTCAGAATGTAGTGTGCCTATTACGTATGTGCCGATAAAGACTCGCAAATCTTTTATAACAGTTTGAGCGTCAGCCGAGCACTGAGGCCACATCCATAGGAACCTAGACTTAGTGCTTCTGGGATTGCATTTGTCCAAGAGGACGCCTGCACGTAGATAGTCTAATGCTGTCTAATAATGGTGTCTGTAGTGGGCTGGCAATGTTGTAGTCAGGTATCTGGTGGCGTTCTGTACTGCGATCTCTATTGCAGTTCATGCAGTTATTAATGAAGATGTGAATGAAAGTATTAATCCCTGGCCACCAGTACATCTCTTTTAACTCTAAAATTGTCTTTGAGAATCCCTGATGTATCAGACCCTTCATAAATAAAAGCTGCTCTACGTTCCCTGTTTGGAATTACTCTATCCCCCACTCCAGGGATTTGAGCAAACGGAACGCCATTCGCATCAATTAGATATGAGTAATTGAGTGGAAACTTTTTAGGTAATGCCGCACCGCTGCCTTTGCTTGATGCATTGAAAGCCAGCATTATTTTACTGTCTATTTTCGTTTTTCAACGAGTGATTGCAGCTACGTTTTCACAGCCCCTTTCTCTGCTTCATCAGCCAATGAATTCCCTTCAACGTGAACGCCATCACATTGGTGACTCAGCGTGTGTATCACATGAGTGTTCTGTAGTCCGTTTCGCAACTGAACTACTTGTTCCCAAAGCAATTTGTGCTTGATTGTGCCACATTTTGCATCTTTGAAACCATTTTGAATCCAATTCTGTAAATATTCATTGTAAGATTGAACACAGTAAAAGGATTCGCACACTATCAGTGTGGGGAATTGACAATCTGTATTTTCAAGTGCCATTTTAAATGCTTGTAGTTCAGCTCGCTGAGCTGTACAATCTCCTAGAGATTGGGTTTTTGTGACATTGGTCTGAATTTGCCATCTCGCATGCGGCCTTTAACGATAGCACACGCTGCACTGTAAGCTTGTTTACTCTCCGTAGCGGGCTGTGCAGATCCGTCAGTATAAATTATAAATTCGTACTGATCAAGAGGAAGAATTTCAGTAGGCAGAGGACATTCGTGTTCATATTGCAGGAATGCTTGTGTTTTTAAATAAGGATCAAAAACGTATTCCACAGCAGTTGCAGCAGGAGAATTAACCCATTGTATCCATCTCGGATGGAAAGCTTTTGCATTTGGAATGCTAGCGTTTGTAACTGCCTCTAGGGCTGGTGCAGGAGTCACAACCATAATGCGTTTCCCCTGTGCTAGGGCTCTTTCTTTTGCTACAGCGGTTTGAACTGCTGTCAGAATATTTTCTGTAGAAGTGAATTTCATTTCTGCTTGTGTATACAAGTGGGATTTGTATGCAATAGGTACTTTTTCACCTTCGTTAAAAGTTAAGTAGGTGAATCCGCATTGACCCGGAATTATTCGGATCACTAAGTTGCATACGTTTACGCGTGTTTGCAAGTATTTCGTTGCTAACATGTCTGTTTGGAGTGAACACAAAATTTCTGTGTGTTTTTGTGTCCAATGTGTGATTTTAAAATCAGGTTTGATTAATTGGTAGAGAGGTTTAACCCTTTCGTCATAATTTAAATGTAAGTTCTTCCAAAATTCAGGAAACCTAGAATCGACTGTAATTTATTTTGCGTTTTTGGAGGTTGGAGCAGCGCACACTTTTCTAAAAAGTTGGCTGCCAGGCTTTTGCCTTCACTTGATAGTTCATATCCTAGGAAAAGGACGTTGAGGTGAGCAATTCTTGACTTTTTAAAGTTGAATTTGTAACCCTCTGAGGCGAAGCTCAATATTATGGTGCTCACCCTGTTCAAGTACCTATCCAGGTCATCGTCTGTCAGATATATATCATCGACATATGACAATGCCTCGTCATCATAAGTTTGTAGTAACTCTGTTACCCTTGCAGAGAATAACCCTGTTTTTGAATCCCTGGGGCAGTAGACAAAATTGACTCTGGGTCCTCATTATTGAGAAAGCAGTCAAATATCTGCTTTCTGGTGCTATATTTTGGCAAAAGAAACCATTTGAAATGTCTAACGTGGTTTTATATTTTTTTACGCACAATGTTATTCATTAATGCTGTACTATGTGCATTTTGCACTGCAAATGTTTTGCAACAAGAATTTAAGTGTCTGTAATCCAAAACTAGACGATATATTTATTGTCTGGTTTGGAGACAGGAAACAAAGGATTGTTCATTGATGAGGTGCATGTTTCAATCACCCGCTGATATTCAAGTTGATCTAAAATCTCCCTGACCTGTTTTTTAGCTTCTTGCTTAACTGGGTACTGCCTTTGTGCAGTCGGTTGATTCTTTAGCTGGATTTTATGGTGAGGTGAGTCCTCATCCCATCCTACATGATTTTTATACAGTGCTGGGGCTTGGGCCACTGCCCATTTCCTGGCTAATGTATATTTTAAATGAACTGGAACATGTTTGGAGAAGGCAGGCATAATGATGGCCTCGCCATGTGGGCACTCCCTGACAAATTCTGGTGGCCAGTCCTGTTCTGCTAGAAGTATATCATAACTAAGGCTCCGTGTTTTCCATTTTTATGGATTTTTACAGGTAAATACAGAAAAGAATGTGCTGTCTGTCTGCATTTATTTTTAAAAGTGGACAAATACAGAAAATTGAGCTTCTTATAAGTGACTCTCCGTGCTGGCTTTCATTAATTGTAGCCTAACAGCTGAGCAGATGGACAGCATGTGAAATTAAAAAACAGGATGAAATTTCTTCAAATAATGTCAAATGTCAACATGCATTTGTGGTATAATGCTCATATTTATTGGATGTATTGTTACGTAATATTTAGCAACTTAAAAACCTAACTCACGACAGACATCAAAGTATAAGTGTGTGTCCTATAAGTTAAATAAATATAGAAATGTACAGTTTTACAACTTCATTTATACACAATACACAAAATAAATATGGATAAACACAGATCAAATGGCCAAAAAATAAATATGGATAAATACAGACAGAAATGTTAAGAAAACTAAATACCATAAAACCGGGAGCCCTAATCATAACCCTTTGAAAGATGTTCCCAAAAGAGTGCTTTCACTTTTCTTGGTATGTCTCCCTCCATCTGGAATGTTATTTCATATATCCTATGTGGACACCTAACCCTGGTGTCTACAGTCTCAACTTGTATGTCTTCATTCAAGTCCACTGTCTCCAGAAGTCCCTTCAGGTTCTGGCGAGCTATTGTAACTTCTGCTGCACTGTCCAGCATGGTCTGGGCCCATTCTCCGTTCTTGATTTGGGGTCTCAGTTTTCTCGGCATGTCTGATCTTCAGACCTGCCTCCTTTTTCTTGTAGAATTGAGGTTTTGCTTTATTTTTCTGAACGTGTTGATCGTCTTTGGACTTCACGCGTTCTTCCTTGTTTTCTGACCGTCCTCTTCTTTCGGATGTCTGTGACGATATCTGAAAGGTACGAGAGGGACGTGTATCATAATCTTGATATCTGTCAGGTTTTCTCAAATTATCCCTATTCCTGAGGTTGTACCTCCTTTCAGAGGGCTCCTTCTGTGTAGGAGACCTGCCTCGGGAATGAGAACGCTTCTCTTTGGAATGCTGTTTGCTATTTTCCCACTTCTTTTTAGAAGAGGTAGGAGTGTTTTTAGAAAAGACCTTATTAGGACTTTCAGACAGTTGTGGTTTAACTGTATAATTCTATTAGCTTTTGTATGTTTTTAAGTAATTCCTCGTCTGACATTGATTCAATGTCAGGGTCAGGTGTGTAGCCGGCTAAAATCGGCTATGTTGCTCCTGGTCTAACTAGTGGACCGAGACGGGTAATGTGATTGTAATGTTTTAGGGCACCTTGCTCATGCTCATGCTCCTGGTATGTGAGTGGAATTTGAATATCCTTGAAAGGAATATATTCCTCAGGTGGTTCATCTTCTTTGTAGAAGTGAAACAAGTGTGTTACTGGATTTGATTCTGGGAATACTATCCATGAATAGAATACCTCTGTCTGGTGAGACTCATGTGCCTCTATCACAAAAACTGCTCTACCACTTCTTGGTGTTGGGCCATGTTTTATAAGTTTTAGAGTGATGGCTCTCCTTAAATTTGGTGGGATGTGTATAACACCCGCTTCGTTTTCGTTAAAACCTGTAACGTCAGCCGCAGCTGTACCATTTTCAACGACAACATCACCGTGGTCGGACATTGTTTAATGAAAAATGCAGAGCAAGTTTCAAGGGAACAAAGATAAGGTGCACAATATTTTGGAACACTGTATCCTTCAACGTTGAATAAAACCAAACAGCTAATACATAGGACTTTCGTCCTACTCAGCTATGGCGGATATTATCCCTACCCACTCCAGACGTCTTTTGGAGTTTTATGAGTAGAGGGTCTCTGAGAAAAGCACGACTGAGTTGCTTCAGTATCTAGCGTTAAATTAGTGCCTTACCAAACCGTTGGGCGCCATGTAGTGTAGTTCCTATATCCCTGATAGGCTCTGCGCATTGGAATAATATACACTATAGTTTTGACATAGGACTGAGGTCAGTATGTCTCTATCGAGTATATTAAGCTTAATTACTTGTGTGTGCCAACTAACTCAGAGGTCACTAGAAACTTCTTGAATATACAAGAAGGGATTTTTCTCTGACAACCGCATAAACATGACAACTTTGTTTCCTTCCAGAATTGGACCAGTCTCAGAATCGTGGAAAGAATAGATAACAGTTTCACTCAGTCAATCGTGCAAGCTTAGTTTCTACAGAGTTGCACTAGAGAGACGGACGTTTCAATAAAAGGGTTTATTGAACAGTCTTATTTCTCATGCAAGAGATATGAATTGCTACAATCGTAAGACAGACTGCGAAGTACCATATGTACGAGGTTAGCAGTAAGATAAAATAATACTGCAATAGCATGGTTTGTAGCTATGACATATATTAATCAAAATACATACATAAATAACATAAGCTAAAATGTGATACTCATCTGATGCTTCTAAATTGTTCTACGCCAGTGTACCTAACCTAAGTGCAGTACGATGTTTGAAGTAGGTGCCATTTCTAAAGTATAGCTAGCTATATTTTAGTTTAGTCAAGAGTTGCCAAAGGTTTCTCTAAGTTCTAGTCAGCTCCATACCTTATAATGAGAGAGGTTGGAATCTCTTTTCTGGACTCGATAGTCTAACCCCCCCGCAAGGGAAGTCAGAGAGCGCTGGAGCTGGATTCTCTGCGAGGAGGATGGCAGCGTCAGGTCTGTGCCTCAGGCTGGAACTCGATCTCCTTCCGAACTTGCCGTGGCGAACCGCGTAGTCTGGGTTGGATCGAATCGTCCGGGAACCGCAATTTGCCAGGGCAAGTGCTGGTATATTTATACCTTGAAGGTGTCTAGGAATGCCAGTATTGACGTAAAAGTCAGGCAGAGGAACGTCATGAATGAACCCCTAAGAAATAGATGTTCATGCATACTTAATGAGTTCTTGGAGAATATTCAAGCTGGGGGAAATTCCTAAAGGCTTAAGGGTCTGTTTTTCCAAGAATTCGTTGTGACGTGGATGGATGGATGTAGGTGGCTATGCATGTATTTGGTTTGTAGGGACAATGTCCAAATAAGGGCCGGATTTCTATGTCCAAATAAGGGCAATGTGAATTGTACCTATATAAGGGAATAAATCGGGAAACCTATATACTGTTGCATAGACTGGAGTTGGAATAGTAAATTATACTATTCCAACATCCAGCGCCGCACCCCCCCCCCCCCCCCCAGAGAAAGTTGTTGTTCCGACTTGCAGAGTAATGGCATGCGTTGTTACAACTCAGTCGTTGTAATGACCGCGTGGTAATGGCATGCGTAAAAAAAGCATGCAGAGTCACAAGGCATATTCTTAACACTTCATTGAGAAAAATGCTAAATATCTGGCCAACATGATTTTAAACACATCCTACTGGTCAGCCAATCAGGCCAAGGGATGTCGGACAGTCAAAAAAAGTGGATGCCTCATAACTATCGGCCAGTTTAGGTTGTACACATGTTGAAATGTATGTTTGTAGTTTATTTCCATACAGCCCTTGGGTGATACCTGTGATAAAAAGACAGGTACCCTAAACCAGCAGTTTGCTTTCAGTTACTTTCCAAATTTCCATAATGCACAGCACCCAGTTTATCACACGTGGACGCTCGAAATACATAAAAAACCAATACTGCCATGCCCAGGAGATTCAGAGGAGCAGAGCCTTGACAGAGATATGTTCCCATCCAAGAGAGATTAGAGGGAACTATCATATTTTGGAAAGCAATGCAAAAAATCTGATGAGTCATATTCAGTGAGTTCAACTGGCTAATTACGTATGACCCAGTAAAAGAAACCTCAGGAGGTGTAGATGTTAAACTGCTTGGTTGTGGTATGTTGCCATAAAGTCCAGAGGTGATACTTGTGACCAAAATATAGGTATCCTAAATTAGCGTTTTACTTTCAGTGGCCTTCCAGATTTCTCAACTGCACTGCATCCAGTTTATCACTTGTAGACACCCAACGCCCATAGAAAACCTGTGTGTCTGGTACCCCCATGTTTAGGAGACCCAAAATAACACATATGGAGTAAGGCATTGGCAGAGATATTCTTCTGCGTGAGAGAGGTTGGAAGATCCTACCATGTCTTGTAAAATAAAATACTACAGAAATGTAATAAATGTCATGTTTAGAACATTCTTCTGACTGGCCAATCAAGGCAAGGGATGTTTGGCACAGTTAGACCTGATAGCCCATAGGGTGGCCTTCCCTCAAAGTTTTTGCCTACTCACCTCTTGGTGCTGAAATTTGATTTTGTTGGCTTTAGGACTCTACAATTTACTACTGCTAACCACTGCGAAAGTGCTTGTGCTCACTCTTAAAAACATGGTACAATTGGCCTACATCTGAGTAGCATGTTTAATTTACTCATAAGTCCCTAGTAAAGGCCTGTAAATTAAATGCTACTGGTGGGCGTACAATATGTATTATGGCACTCACTTAAGTAGCCCTTTCAAATGTTTCTCAGGCCTGCTTTTGCAGCCTACATACACTTTTAAAATGCTAATTCGACCTAACAAAATTAAACTTTTGGCAGGCATAAACCTTCATTTTTAATATATATGTCACTGCTAAGGGTAGAACCTAAACAACTCAAAGGGCTGGGTGCAGTGTATTTAAAAAGCTGGAAATGTACATTTATGTTTTACATGTCCCAGTAGTGAAAAGCTCCCAAAATAGTTTTTCCCTACTGTGATGCCTTCCTCTCCCATAGGATACATTGGGTTACATTATTTCATTTAATAAGTGATCACTTTTGTTTGTTTGTTACAAAATATTTATAATTTAAAATTCTCTTTATTGGTAAAGTCGATCTTAAGTCACAATTCTGAAAATGCCACTTTTAAAAAGTTACCCTTTTTGTGTCCTAACCATTTGATGACTGCAGCCTGAGTCACATGACTGGGTGTAGTTGGCAGCTGGCCTTTGTGTATTCCACCCAGCAAGTGAGACAGAGGGGGCAAGGTTTTGGCAGGATAGGTCATCCTGCCAGAATGGGAGGGGCAGAGCTATTCTCTGACCCACTTACATTTCAAAGCTGCTGTCTCAGCAGGCAAACAAAGACCCTGACCCCAGTGCAGACAAACAAAGACCCTGACCCCAGTCCATTGTCACTGTAGACCCCTTGGAGCATGGGGAAGGGATAAAGGAAATTTCAGACCGAGATGTGGGGGGAAGTCTAAAAGTGTCTCTCACTTCATATTCACTTAATATTGGACCCTCAGACCAACTCTTCAGTTAACTCCTGGTCCTGAGCAGGACCCTGTGGGAGGGACGGGCGGAAACAGAATCTAGGAGGCTTAATGTGCTTCTCAATTTTGGCATTGTTTTTTTGATGACATAAAGTAATATGTTTGAACAGAAAAGGTAGAATTAAAAATGTTCCTTGAAAGTTTCAAACAGTCACTCTTCACCTTGCTTTTTCTTTTCTACGGGTATCTTCCATCAGGCTGCCAGTCCGACGTCCCCCGGAGTCTCAAAAAGAGAAGAAACTAGCGGTAAGTATATTTGCCCTGCGCTTGGGCATCCAAAGCTACACCGTCACCACACCAAAGTGCAGGGGTTTGGAAAAAGGTTTTTAGGAATATGCTGGTCAATGGATGGAAAAGACAAGGGTCCTGCTTTAGTTTCTTTCTGCCCCTTTTATTCCTGTTTATCCCTTAATCTCAGGTAATAAAAATGTGCACCCCGCGAAAACAAAGAAAAGAAAGGCAATAAAGTTCAGCTCGGCATGTGAGTTTCAGTGCATAATAACTGTATCTTAGTTGTGCATATTTCTAGGGTGGCGTCCCTTCGTGACCCCTCTCCTCCTCCCCCCTGGAGTTGGACCCTAGGATTTCTTGCCCCCTGCCCGAGTCACCTATTGGAACTGCTACAACTCTCCTGAGTTGCGGCAGCTTAAAGGCAATCCCCGGGGCTGTCTTCACCCGGGTCTTTCTCCTCTCGCCTCGTATCAGCCAGTCTGTCGACGTCTGTCGGCTTGTCTTCCTCATTCTCCTTTTCCTCAGGGTTCTTCCAACCTTTGGCGTCTTCCGGGTTTCCTTCCTCCGCTCGCCGGGATTCACTCCTCCCCTTCCTCCTTCATCGATGCCATCCATTCGTCCTCCTGCTGGGACCACTCCTCTTCCTGTGTGGAGGGGACGTTGTCAAATGTTAACCCCTTCCTCTCCATTTAGTCCCAGCCGCATATGTCAGAGCGTGACACACCGAGGAGTAGATGCGGTGAGTTATTGGCCCTTGTTCTATGGTCCCCCTCACATCCCCCAGAAGAACTGTCTTGTAGTTCAGAGAACTTCCCTGCCGCTTGAGGCCTGTTTTGTACCTGCTGCAAGAGGACTTCCCTGCTGCTTGCCTTGACTGTCCTGCTGCTTGAGATGTGTCTTTCTGGTTGATCCCAGGACTACCAGAGGGACTCCAAGGGTCAAGTGGAAGTCCTGTCATGCTCGTGTTATTAGATCTCTCTGCAGGCTTCAACACAGTCTCCCATGTCAGGATGCTGGAGACGCTGCGAGAGATTGGGATACAAGGGCCCACGTTCAAAGGGCTGCACCATTTTTTGGAAGACAGATACCAAACTGTTACCCTCGGCCCATATACCTCGTGCAAAATGCGACTGGACGGGGGTGTCCCACAGGTCTCTTGTTTGAGCCCCACTTTGTTTAATATCTATGTGGCACCCCTTGCTAAGATTGTAGAGCCTTATGACTTTGAAATAATCTCTTATGCTGATGACATCCAGTTGATGTTCACATTTGAATCAGACCTGGCCGCTACAAAACAGCGCTTTGCTATTGGTATGTTAGCCATCTCTGAATAGATGAATGACAATTTGGTATAAAAATTGGCCAAGCCCTCATGATGAAAGATATTTAGGCCACAACCGGATTATGCTATCAGAATATACATCTTCTGCTCAGAATATTTGCTTATCTTCCTACACCTGCCAGAAGAACGCTAGTACATGAATGAATGAATGAGGGATTTATAGAGCGCAGGAATCACCCCTGGATGGTTATCTCTGGTAGTAAGCAAATTAGACTACTGCAATGCTCTTCTGGCTGCAGCAAATGAGATGCTGATAGCCAAACTACAGGTAGTCCCAAATACGGCAGCCAGGCTTGTTCTCAATCTTCCTCCTGGCACTTCTTCTGCCCCGCTATTAAAGGATCTTCACTGGCTGACAGTGAAAAAAAGGAGCATTTTTAAGATCCGCTCTCTCACTTATAACACTCTAAGAGGCAAAGGCCCCAGATATCTTCAAATAAAAATTAAACCGCACATACCCAGCAGAAGCTTAAGATCTTGTGATAAAGCCTTACTGTGTGTCCCTTGCTTCTGTCGAACGAGATGAGTGGGGGGGTAAGCTTTCACTTGCCTTGTACCCTCCTACTGAAATAAGCTCCAGGTGAATGTTCGCACCTGCATGAACTACTGCAATTGTTGAAAGTTCATTTATTTAAAAAAATTCTACTCCAGATTTTGTCTGTACAGGTATAGAGAGCTATTCCAAGTCAATTATATTGAATACAGTGGCAGTTGGCCTCCAGCTAACTGACCGCTCGTTTTAAAGTCAGCCCAAAACTTCAGAGGAACCAATCGCTATAATGTGCATTTCTGTTAACAGGGTTCAGTAGCATTCCCATGCCATCAGGGGAAATAACATGCACATGTTTTGGTTTGGAAACATGAAAATCTGTGTCTTATCCTAGCCATGGGACATTTTAGAGAAAACATTTTTTCCAAATATTTTATTGTTATTGACCTGAATTGCTTGCATTTTTAATTCTAGTCAGTTGAAGATTACTAGCCAACTTCTTCTGTCTGTGGGCACTGTTCCTCTAAATCATTATACTTTATTGGAAATAGTTAACTGGCATGATAGACTTGCTAAGTCTTCAGTAAACTTGTGCAAAGACTGCACAAGTTGTAAAACTCAAACATCTAACTTTGGATGCAGCTTGACCCTTCGCCATTCACATGTGGTATTGTGGCATGTCTAAAAGGGATCACTGACAAAATATCGAAGGTCAAAAAATCGACCTACAAAAAAATCGGAGCAAAAACATCGATGTCAAGAATATCGACATCCTATCTACAACATGGTAAGTACAAAAATATCGAAAATAAAATATCCCATACACATGCTCTCAGAGCGTGTGTACGTTCTGTATCACTATTGTAGTGGTGCCATAGGGGTACGCGTGGTATGGACCGTACACACGCTCTCAGAGCCTGTGTACGGCCTTATCACTATAGTAGTGGTGCCGTAGGGGTACGCGTGGTACGGCCCGTACACACGCTCTCAGAACGTGTGTACGGTCCGTATCACTATTGTAGTGGTGCCGTAGGGGACCGCGTGGTACGGACCGTACACACGCTCTCAGAGCGTGTGTACAGGCCGTGCCACGAGTACTCCTACGGCACCACTACTATAGTGATACGGACCGCACCCACACATACATAGCGTGGGTACGGGCCGTATCACTATTGGATTGGGGCTGTAGGGGTACGCGTCGTTCGGACCGTACACACCCTATGAATGCGGGGGTACGGTCCGTATCACAAGTACCCCTACGGCACCAGTACATTTGGGATATAAGGTGTACACACGCCATGAATATTGGCTTACGGCCGGGTGCAGCATATTACCTTTATATTGGTGTGTGTGTAGGCCCAGGACAGCAGTATACTGCACCAAGGGGGTGGGTGTGTGGGTGTGTGGCTGCATAGGATTCCCAGCAGTGGACAGACATGTGAGGGGTGGGTGCAGAGGACTCCCAGCAGTGGACAGACATATGTGGGTGGGTGCAGAGGACTCTCAGCAGTGGACAGAGACATGGGGGTGGGTGCATATCACTCCCAGGAGTGGACAGACATGTGAGGGGTGTGTGTATATGACTCCCAGCAGTGGCCTGCAATATGAGGGGTGGGTGCAGAGGACTCCCAGCAGTGGACAGGCATGTGAGGGGTGGGTGCAGAGGACTCCCAGCAGTAGACAGAGACATGGGGGTGGGTGCATATCAACACCAGCAGTGGACAGACATGTGAGGGGTGGCTGCAGAGGACTCCCAGCAGTGGACAGACATATGTGTGTGGGTGCAGAGGACTCCCAGCAGTGGACAGAGACATGCGAGTGGGTGCATATCACTCCCAGCAGTGGACAGACATGTGAGGGGTGGGTGTATATTACTCCCAGCAGTGGACTGCAATATGAGGGGTGGCTGCAGAGGACTCCCAGCAGTGGACAGAGACATGGGGGTGGGTGCATATCACTATCAGCAGTGGACAGACATGTGTGGGGTGGGTGTAAATGACTACCAGCAGTGGCCTGCAATATGAGGGGTGGGTGCATATCACTCCCAGCAGTGGACAGACATGTGAGGGGTGGGTGTATATGACTCCCAGCAGTGGACAGACATATGTGTGTGGGTGCAGAGGACTCCCAGCAGTGGACAGAGACATGTAGGTGGGTGCATATCACTACCAGCAGTGGACAGAGACATGGGGTGGGTGCATATCACTCCCAGCAGTGGACAGACATGTGAGGGGTGGGTGTATATGACTCCCAGCAGTGGCCTGCAATATGAGGGGTGGGTGCATATCACTCCCAGCAGTGGACAGACATATGTGTGTGGGTGCAGAGGATTCCCAGCAGTGGACAGAGACATGGGGGTGGGTGCATATCACTACCAGCAGTGGACAGAGACATGGGAGTGGATGCATATCACTCCCAGCAGTGGTCAGACATGTGAGGGGTGGGTGTAAATGACTACCAGCAGTGGCCTGCAATATGAGGGGTGGGTGCATATCACTCCCAGCAGTGGACAGACATGTGAGGGGTGGGTGTATATGACTCCCAGCAGTGGACAGACATATGTGTGTGGGTGCAGAGGACTCCCAGCAGTGGACAGAGACATGGGGGTGGGTGCATGTCACTCCCAGCAGTGGACAGACATGTGAGGGGTGGGTGTATATGACTCCCAGCAGTGGCCTGCAATATGAGGGGTGGGTGCAGAGGACTCCCAGCAGTGGACAGAGACATGGGGGGGTGTACATCATTATCAGATGACCACAACTCCATGGGTGTATGTACGCATCCCTAACTTTGGACAATGATGAGAGTGCCATAACAACACATCACTGACAGCAGTGTCCCACTCCCAGGAGGATGGATATCTTTCCGCCACTGCATGACACACCACATGTGGGTGTGAGGACAAATAACACATGTATACCCACCCCTGGCAGATGCAGCACAATACACACACTGAGATCATGCCACAAGACTGTTTAGTCATGTCACTGCCTACTAAACTAAGAGAGCCAAAGGGAACACACACTGTCACGCACCTCCCAGGACTGATAGGAATGTACAGGTGCTGGGCCAGCCACCAAGATGTTGTCTCTCATGGAAGGAATAGGGTGGAGTTCCCACAGATACAATGCCCACAATTGTGAGTCAGGTGCCCAAATACCCTGCAGAACAAGTACCATATGTGTGCTAGGCCGGGAGTAGACACATGCATAGTGCTGAAAAGGGAGAATTTCTCCATGAAGGCATTTCAACATACTCAATACACAAGTACAGGGACTAGCAAGGATGGCACAGACGATACAGCCGGAGACATTGCTGAGCAGGCATGGCCATAGTTGAAGGGATCCGTCACCAAAAAAGGAAATGTAGACACAGGTCAGCACAACAATTGTGCAAGTCTTTGCAGGGAAGATGTCAGGTGCCACAGAGGAAGGAACACTCATTGGGACAATGTCTCAAAACCAAAATAACACACACTACCAATGATTCTTTGCAGAGACCTTGTGATGGCACGCAGATACCATGGTCCACCTCATGACCATCAGACTAGAACATTTCTCAGAACCATCACACATTACCAACTCCTGGAGCCTCAGCACCAACATCAATACCTGAAATGCAATAGTGTTCAAAGTAAAAATAAAATGCTTTATTCAGTATAAAAAACAAATTATGAAATCACACTATATACAAAGGCCAATGGCCAGTCCATAATAGAAGTCCTTGGGAGGATACATGGGCACACGTCTCCCCTAG
The DNA here is from genome assembly GCF_964204655.1 of Triturus cristatus. Taxonomy (NCBI): domain Eukaryota; kingdom Metazoa; phylum Chordata; class Amphibia; order Caudata; family Salamandridae; genus Triturus; species Triturus cristatus. Next base: position 455,153,166 of record NC_140579.1, on the reverse strand, counting down.
CTTGCCTGCACAGTGGAACCCTCAGGTTCGTCGACCGGGGGGGGGGGGCATCATGTGGGGAAGGACCAGGCACCGCAGGGACAGGAGGGGGAAGGGTAGGTGTGGTGGGTGCAGGGATGGACGTCTGAAAAGCTCCCAAAATAGTTTTTCCCTACTGTGATGCCTTCCTCTCCCATAGGATACATTGGGTTACATTATTTCATTTAATAAGTGATCACTTTTGTTTGTTTGTTACAAAATAATTATAATTTAAAATTCTCTTTAATGGTAAAGTCGATCTTAAGTCACAATTCTGAAAATGCCACTTTTAAAAAGTTACCCTTTTTGTGTCCTAACCATTTGATGACTGCAGCCTGGGTCACATGACTGGGTGTAGTTGGCAGCTGGCCTTTGTGTATTCCACCCAGCAAGTGAGACAGAGGGGGGCAAGGTTTTGGCAGGATAGGTCATCCTGCCAGAATGGGAGGGGCAGAGCTATTCTCTGACCCACTTACATTTCAAAGCTGCTGTCTCAGCAGACAAACAAAGACCCTGACCCCAGTGCAGACAAACAAAGACCCTGACCCCAGTCCATTGTCACTGTAGACCCCTTGGAGCATGGGGAAGGGATAAAGGAAATTGCAGACCGAGATGTGGGGGGAAGTCTAAAAGTGTCTCTCACTTCATATTCACTTAATATTGGACCCTCAGACCAACTCTTCAGTTAACTCCTGGTCCTGAGCAGGACCCTGTGGGAGGGACGGGCGGAAACAGAATCTAGGAGGCTTAATGTGCTTCTCAATTTTGGCATTGTTTTTTTGATGACATAAAGTAATATGTCTGAACAGAAAAGGTAGAATTAAAAATGTTCCTTGAAAGTTTCAAACAGTCACTCTTCACCTTGTCACCGGAGTCTCAAAAAGAGAAGAAACTAGCGGTAAGTATATTTGCCCTGCGCTTGGGCATCCAAAGCTACACCGTCACCACACCAAAGTGCAGGGGTTTGGAAAAAGGTTTTTAGGAATATGCTGGTCAATGGATGGAAAAGACAAGGGTCCTGCTTTAGTTTCTTTCTGCCCCTTTTATTCCTGTTTATCCCTTAATCTCAGGTAATAAAAATGTGCACCCCGCGAAAACAAAGAAAAGAAAGGCAATAAAGTTCAGCTCGGCATGTGAGTTTCAGTGCATAATAACTGTATCTTAGTTGTGCATATTTCTAGGGTGGCGTCTCTTCGTGACCCCTCTCCTCCTCCCCCCTGGAGTTGGACCCTAGGATTTCTTGCCCCCTGCCTGAGTCACCTATCGGAACTGCTACAACTCTCCTGAGTTGCGGCAGCTTAAAGGCAATCCCCGGGGCTGTCTTCACCCGGGTCTTTCTCCTCTCGCCTCGTATCAGCCAGTCTGTCGACGTCTGTCGGCTTGTCTTCCTCATTCTCCTTTTCCTCAGGGTTCTTCCAACCTTTGGCGTCTTCCGGGTTTCCTTCCTCCGCTCGCCGGGATTCACTCCTCCCCTTCCTCCTTCATCGATGCCATCCATTCGTCCTCCTGCTGGGACCACTCCTCTTCCTGTGTGGAGGGGACGTTGTCAAATGTTAACCCCTTCCTCTCCATTTAGTCCCAGCCGCATATGTCAGAGCGTGACACACCGGGGAGTAGATGCGGTGAGTTATTGGCCCTTGTTCTATGGTCCCCCTCACATCCCCCAGAAGAACTGTCTTGTAGTTCAGAGAACTTCCCTGCCGCTTGAGGCCTGTTTTGTAACTGCTGCAAGAGGACTTCCCTGCTGCTTGCCTTGACTGTCCTGCTGCTTGAGATGTGTCTTTCTGGTTGATCCCAGGACTACCAGAGGGACTCCAAGGGTCAAGTGGAAGTCCTGTCATGCTCGTGTTATTAGATCTCTCTGCGGGCTTCAACACGGTCTCCCATGTCAGGATGCTGGAGACGCTGCGAGAGATTGGGATACAAGGGCCCACGTTCAAAGGGCTGCACCATTTTTTGGACAACAGATACCAAACTGTTACCCTCGGCCCATATACCTCGTGCAAAATGCGACTGGACAGGGGTGTCCCACAGGGCTCTTGTTTAAGCCCCAGTTTGTTTAATATCTATGTGGCACCCCTTGCTAAGATTGTAGAGCCTTATGACTTTGAAATAATCTCTTATGCTGATGACATCCAGTTGATGTTCACATTTGAATCAGACCTGGCCGCTACAAAACAGCGCTTTGCTATTGGTATGTTAGCCATCTCTGAATAGATGAATGACAATTTGGTATAAAAATTGACCAAGCCCTCATGATGAAAGATATTTAGGCCACAACCGGATTATGCTATCAGAATATACATCTTCTGCTCAGAAAATTTGCTTATCTTCCTACACCTGCCAGAAGAACGCTAGTACATGAATGAATGAATGAATGATGGATTTATAGAGCGCAGGAATCACCCCCGGATGGTTATCTCTGGTAGTAAGCAAATTAGACTACTGCAATGCTCTTCTGGCTGCAGCAAATGAGATGCTGATAGCCAAACTACAGGTAGTCCCAAATACGGCAGCCAGGCTTGTTCTCAATCTTCCTCCTGGCACTTCTTCTGCCCCGCTATTAAAGGATCTTCACTGGCTGACAGTGAAAAAAAGGAGCATTTTTAAGATCTGCTCTCTCACTTATAACACTCTAAGAGGCAAAGGCCCCAGATATCTTCAAATAAAAATTAAACCGCACATACCCAGCAGAAGCTTAAGATCTTGTGATAAAGCCTTACTGTGTGTCCCTTGCTTCTGTCGAACGAGATGAGTGGGGGGGGGTAAGCTTTCACTTGCCTTGTACCCTCCTACTGGAATAAGCTCCAGGTGAATGTTCGCACCTGCATGAACTACTGCAATTGTTGAAAGTTCATTTATTTAAAAAAATTCTACTCCAGATTTTGTCTGTACAGGTATAGAGAGCTATTCCAAGTCAATTATATTGAATACAGTGGCAGTTGGCCTCCAGCTAACTGACCGCTCGTTTTAAAGTCAGCCCAAAACTTCAGAGGAACCAATCACTATAATGTGCATTTCTGTTAACAGGGTTCAGTAGCATTCCCATGCCATCAGGGGAAATAACATGCACATGTTTTGGTTTGGAAACATGAACATCTGTGTCTTATCCTAGCCATGGGACATTTTAGAGAAAACATTTATTCCAAATATTTTATTTTTATTGACCTGAATTGCTTGCATTTTTAATTCTAGTCAGTTGAAGATTACTAGCCAACTTCTTCTGTCTGTGGGCACTGTTCCTCTAAATCATTATACTTTATTGGAAATAGTTAACTGGCATGATAGACTTGCTAAGTCTTCAGTAAACTTGTGCAAAGACTGCACAAGTTGTAAAACTCAAACATCTAACTTTGGATGCAGCTTGACCCTTCGCCATTCACATGTGGTATTGTGGCATGTCTAAAAGGGACTGACAAAATATCGAAGGTCAAAAAATCGACCTGCAAAAAAATCGGAGCAAAAATATCGATGTCAAGAATATCGACATCCTATCTACAACATGGTAAGTACAAAAATATCGAAAATAAAATATCCCATACACATGCTCTCAGAGCGTCTATACGTTCTGTATCACTATTGTAGGGGTGCCATAGGGGTACGCGTGGTACGGACCGTACACACGCTCTCAGAGCCTGTGTACGGCCCGTATCACTATAGTAGTGGTGCCGTAGGGGTACGCATGGTACGGCCCGTACACACGCTCTCAGAGCGTGTGTACGGTCCGTATCACTATTGTAGTGGTGCCGTAGGGGAACGCGTGGTACGGACCGTACACACGCTCTCAGAGCGTGTGTACAGGCCGTACCACGAGTACTCCTACGGCACCACTACTATAGTGATACGGACCGCACCCACACATACATAGCGTGGGTACGGGCCGTATCACTATTGGATTGGGGCTGTAGGGGTACGCGTGGTTTGGACCGTACACACCCTATGAATGCGGGGGTACGGTCCGTATCACAAGTACCCCTACGGCACCAGTACATTTGGGATATAAGGTGTACACACGCCATGAATATTGGCTTACGGCCGGGTGCAGCATATTACCTTTATATTGGTGTGTGTGTAGGCCCAGGACAGCAGTATACTGCACCAAGGGGGTGGGTGTGTGGGTGTGTGGCTGCATAGGATTCCCAGCAGTGGACAGACATGTGAGGGGTGGGTGCAGAGGACTCCCAGCAGTGGACAGACATATGTGGGTGGGTGCAGAGGACTCTCAGCAGTGGACAGAGACATGGGGGTGGGTGCATATCACTCCCAGGAGTGGACAGACATGTGAGGGGTGTGTGTATATGACTCCCAGCAGTGGCCTGCAATATGAGGGGTGGGTGCAGAGGACTCCCAGAAGTGGACAGAGACATGGGGGTGGGTGCATATCACTACCAGCAGTGGACAGAGACATGGGGGTGGGTGCATATCACTCCCAGAAGTGGACAGACATGTGAGGTGTGGGTATATATGACTCCCAGCAGTGGCCTGCATTATGAGGGGTGGGTGGAGAGGACTCCCAGCACTGGACAGAGACATGGGGTGGGTGCATATCACTCCCAGCAGTGGACAGACATGTGAGGGGTGGGTGTAAATGACTACCAGCAGTGGCCTGCAATATGAGGGGTGGGTGCATATCACTCCCAGCAGTGGACAGGCATGTGAGGGGTGGGTGCAGAGGACTCCCAGCAGTGGACAAAGACATGGGGGTGGGTGCATATCAACACCAGCAGTGGACAGACATGTGAGGGGTGGCTGCAGAGGACTCCCAGCAGTGGACAGACATATGTGTGTGGGTGCAGAGGACTCCCAGCAGTGGACAGAGACATGGGGGTGGGTGCATATCACTCCCAGCAGTGGACAGACATGTGAGGGGTGGGTGTATATTGCTCCCAGCAGTGGCCTGCAATATGAGGGGTGGCTGCAGAGGACTCCCAGCAGTGGACAGAGACATGGGGGTGGGTGCATATCACTATCAGCAGTGGACAGACATGTGTGGGGTGGGTGTAAATGACTACCAGCAGTGGCCTGCAATATGAGGGGTGGGTGCATATCACTCCCAGCAGTGGACAGACATGTGAGGGGTGGGTGTATATGACTCCCAGCAGTGGACAAACATATGTGTGTGGGTGCAGAGGACTCCCAGCAGTGGACAGAGACATGTAGGTGGGTGCATATCACTACCAGCAGTGGACAGAGACATGGGGTGGGTGCATATCACTCCCAGCAGTGGACAGACATGTGAGGGGTGGGTGTATATGACTCCCAGCAGTGGCCTGCAATATGAGGGGTGGGTGCAGAGGACTCCCAGCAGTGGACAGAGACATGGGAGTGGGTGCATATCACTCCCAGCAGTGGACAGACATGTGATGGGTGGGTGTAAATGACTACCAGCAGTGGCCTGCAATATGAGGGGTGGGTACATATCACTCCCAGCAGTGGACAGACATATGTGTGTGGGTGCAGAGGACTCCCAGCAGTGGACAGAGACATGGGGCAGGGTGCATATCACTACCAGCAGTGGACAGAGACATGGGAGTGGATGCATATCACTCCCAGCAGTGGCCAGACATGTGAGGGGTGGGTGTAAATGACTACCAGCAGTGGCCTGCAATATGAGGGGTGGGTGCATATTACTCCCAGCAGTGGACAGACATGTGAGGGGTGGGTGTATATGACTCCCAGCAGTGACAGACATATGTGTGTGGGTGCAGAGGACTCCCAGCAGTGGACAGAGACATGGGGGTGGGTGCATATCACTCCCAGCAGTGGACAGACATGTGAGGGGTGGGTGTATATGACTCCCAGCAGTGGCCTGCAATATGAGGGGTGGGTGCAGAGGACTCCCAGCAGTGGACAGAGACATGGGGGGTGTACATCATTATCAGATGACCACAACTCCATGGGTGTATGTACGCATCCCTAACTTTGGACAATGAGGAGAGTGCCATAACAACACATCACTGACAGCAGTGTCCCACTCCCAGGAGGATGGATATCTTTCCGCCACTGCATGACACACCACATGTGGGTGTGAGGACAAATAACACATGCATACCCACCCCTGGCAGATGCAGCACAATACACACACTGAGATCATGCCACAAGACTGTATAGTCATGTCACTGCCTACTAAACTAAGAGAGCCAAAGGGAACACACACTGCCACGCACATCCCAGGACTGATAGGAATGTACAGGTGCTGGGCCAGCCACCAAGATGTTGTCTCTCATGGAAGGAATAGGGTGGAGTTCCCACAGATACAATGCCCACAATTGTGAGTCAGGTGCCCAAATACCCTGCAGAACAAGTACCATATGTGTGCTAGGCCGGGAGTACACACATGCATAGTGCTGAAAAGGGAGAATTTCTCCATGAAGGCATTTCAACATACTCAATACACAAGTACAGGGACTAGCAAGGATGGCACAGACGATACAGCCGGAGACATTGCTGAGCAGGCATGGCCATAGTTGAAGGGATCCGTCATCAAAAAAAGGAAATGTAGACACAGGTCAGCACAACAATTGTGCAACTCTTTGCAGGGAAGATGTCAGGTGCCACAGAGGAAGGAACACTCCTTGGGACAATGTCTCAAAACCAAAATAACAAACACTACCAATGATTCTTTGCAGAGACCTTGTGATGGCACGCAGATACCATGGTCCACCTCATGACCATCAGACTAGAACATTTCTCAGAACCATAACACATTACTAACACCTGGAGCCTCAGCACCAACATCAATACCTGAAATGCAATAGTGTTCAAAGTAAAAATAAAATGCTTTATTCAGCATAAAAAACAAATTATGAAATCATACTATATACAAAGGCCAATGGCCAGTCCATAATAGAAGTCCTTGGGGGGATACATGGGCACACGTCTCCCCTAGCTTGCCTGCACAGTGGAACCCTCAGGTTCGTCGACCGGGGGGGGGGGGGCATCATGTGGGGAAGGACCAGGCACCGCAGGGACAGGAGGGGGAAGGGTAGGTGTGGTGGGTGCAGGGGTGCACGTCTCCACCACAGGGGTTGGGGCAGCGCCAAAGGTGGAGGTGAGTTCGGCGCTGCACACTGCTGCCAGGGCGTCCTGAGTAACCCCTGCACTGGAAGAAACCCCACGGCCAACTGAGGGGGGGTGACTGACAGATGGGGTGCAGCGCTCTTGGGGGAGGGGGTGGACAGGGGGGGACTCAACTACCCTGCCTGGGGACTTCCTCGCCCGCTTCCGGGGTGGTGTCACAGTGGGGGTGAGGGCCAGCTCACCCATGTAGACCTCTTTGGGTGAAGTTTGGCAGGGGAGCCAAGGGAAGTGCTTTTGGAGGGACTGGGTTGTGAGGCCTGCGGACTCAGACTGTGGCTGCGTGTATGTCTTTTTGCCCCAGACCCAGTGGGTGTGCCTACATCCCCCTGAGTGTGCGTGCCAGGAGGTGTGCGCTTGCCCTTACTTGGTGGTGTGCTGCCTGTGTCTGGTGGGGTGCGTGCTTGGGAATGTCTGGGTGTGCATGGGACAGGTATGGTAGAGGGAAGTGTGGATGGGGCTGGGGTAGGGGGGGACGAAGCGCTGCAGGAGAGTCACTGCTGCCGTCAGGGAAGAGTCCATGGACCGCAGAAACCTGCGTTGTTCAGACATCGTTGCTGACATGCCCTCCATGAACGACACCATCTGTGTCAGCAGTGTGGTGTGGCAATGGAGGACAGTCCGCACCGATGCCTGCCCAACCTGCAACTGCCGCAGTATGTCCACAGACTCTGCACTGAGGGCAGCAGGGGTGACAGGGGCAGGGGGTGCGGTGCCTGTCCCGAAGGAGACATGGTGGGGCTCTGCACGGACAGAAGGGACCGGAGCAACTGGGAGGGCGGTGATGGGAATGGAGGAGGCGGGGACAGATGTTGGGCTGCTGCCAGGTGTTGTAGCAGCCTCCGCCCCCTCGATGAGGTCAGCCTCGGACCCGTCTGCGTCGTAGTTGGTCTCGCCACCAGACAGATCCTCTGACTGACTCCCCTCGCCCTCCGTGCCACTGGCTCCCGCAGACTCGCCAGCACTGGTGGCACTGGTGCTGGGTCCCTCCTCCAGGTCCGTGCAGGTGTCTCCCTCGGTTTCCAATGATGATGCTGTGGGCAAGGTGAAGATTCAGAAAAACATCAGTCACCTGTATACATCTGACACATGAGTACAAAACCAATAGGTCACAGTGCATATCAGGAAATGCATCATGAGTAACAGCTAGATTACTCCGCACATATGTAAGCCCTGTATTCCCCAGTTGGTAGACCCACCATGCCACTTGGACACAAGGAAAAATAGGACACACCAGCCCAAAACTTGAATAAGAAATACACTGAGAAGCTAGTGTCTGGGAACAGGTGAGCACAGCAATACAATGAAGTCATGCCACCTGTTGTTTACCCTGAAAGAAACAGTAGTGGTGCACCCAAGGCAAACTAACACACCTCAATACTAAAGGTGTCCCCACACTCAGAGACCTGTAAGTACTTTGGAACACAAAACGAAAAAATGTTGGTCCCTTGGGAATCACAATACTTTACACAATCGACATGTTCAGAATGTGGGAATGTGCCATTTTGTGAACAGAACACACATGTGCCTTCATAAAAGATGGCTCCCAAGGAGGTGCACACAAAACTACATTTACCCAGTCATTGAAGAAGCTGGCAGCCTTATTTAATGAAGCCACTGTTAGAAAGAAATGGTGTTGCAGAAAGTACATATACATTGGCCCACGGAGGTCTTGATGACTTGACACTCGTAAGTTGGTATCACCAACAACCAAGGACTTACCCAAATTCCACAACACTATGGGAACATGTATATGTATAATCTGAAAAACAGTCTCATTAGAACAGTGCCTTCTTTTAAAATGCGCCAGCGTGTTCTCTGAAAGTGTAAAGGTGGTTTGTTGTGCACTTCCTTGGGAGACATCTGTCATGCAGGCACATTATTGTTCTTAACAACAAAACATCAAACTAAAGCATTTAAAACATGAAGACCTGTTGACAAGTGTAGTGAGTGCCAAGGTACAATACCTTTTGACTAAAAACTTGAATTATGTCAGTTGTCACATGGCCATCCGTTACCTGATGACACAGTTGGCAACACATCTGACCCACTGCCTGTCATGTGGAGTGGCACACATGTCCAAACCCAGGACAATGCATAAGCTAATGGGCCTGCAATTGTGTTGTAAAAAGGCATACCTGCACTGAGGAGACACCCTCATGGCAAGCCAGAATGTCCACACAGATGTCAGCAGACAAAGACCAAACTACGTAGCATCTGGACCACACACTGGTGCAAAAAATGTATGAGCAGGAATCATGTATTTAAACAATTGACACATGCTGCAAAGCACAAACATTAAACCCTGCACAACATCACTGGGTCACTGCACGTTGAGTCTCTGTCCAGCCAATCAACACACACAGGTCAGACCTGGCAAGGAGACATAAGGTTTGGCCATGTAGGCCTCGTCCGCACAAATTCCCTATACCTGAGACAATGTGATTGAGACAGATCAAGAAGTGACACCTCTTAATCAGGGTTTACAAAAATGTGCTGCAAGAATTCCCAAATGTACTCCACATTACCTCATGAGGCTGGCAACACATATTTGTGACAAACAACCATCAACAGATAGTTGTGAATAGACACACAGGCACTGCCCAGTGTGAGTATGCACAAGCCAAATGGGGTCTCCCTGTCCAGTGGACACATGTAGCACACTTTGGATAAATACAAATGAGGCCAGGGAACAATGCCACAGAGGCAAACATATGCTGAACACACTGAGAATGGGCACAGTGTTGGATGATACACATGATTACGAGGCAAGGGTGTCTCAGGGGACTGTAGTGGGCACTGCTCCTTGTTCCTGGAATGATCTGACTGTAACATGAGCAACCGTCCTGGCACTATGCATATCTCCCACTCATGCACATCATGTCTGAGGCCACAACATTGGTCATGCATGCTGCAAGTGTGTTCATTTGAAACCTCACACTCCTATGTTGTGACTCATCATCAGTGCCAACAAATATGGACCCGCAACAGAGTGAACAGGACAGGGCACAGGCAAGGTACCAACACATGTCACAGACCACCCTCCCACATGATGCAGAAAACAATGTGCACTTGGATTAACTGGCAGCCTAGATGACCATGTGCAATTGTGATTACACACAGACCAGGGGACACATGTCAAGGAGGGGAAGGGATGAATAAGAGCACCGGTTGACTTTGGGGAACAGAATATGCACTGCACATATAAACCCTGGCAGCGTATCCAGGCTACAGAGCACTTCCAAAAGATGATGACACACAACACAACAAACAGACATGTACCTACCCCCTCCTTGCTGCTGTCTCTCCTGTAACTGCCTATCCAGGTCAGAGAAGACCACCACCAGGACACGCGTCATGTGGGTGGTCAGGCACCGGATGTCCTGCCACCGTTTTCGGACTTGGGCTAGGCGCCGACTGCGACCCCCCGCCGATCTCACGGCCCTGACGATCTCCTTCCAGATCCCCCCCTTCTCGTAGGCAGTTACCTGTGAGGATGACAAAGTGAGACAACATCACTACACCTGCTCCATGTCACAGAGACACACATTTGAACATCTTTGATATGTTGAACAGGGCATAGGATGCTGCCAAGGAATTGCATCTTTCTCATATAGACATTGGCCTCTGTGGAAGCCCCAATGCACTAAATGGCATTGAAAGTACACAGGTGGCAGGAGGGGTGCGACACACTCCCGGATCATGGCACACACTGTGCATCACATGCAACACCAGTTACATGCCTCAGGCCACTGACGCAACCTCAGCAGAGTACACAGACACACACAGGCACAGATCAATCACCTGCCATTGGCAACAGCGGATACAAACCTCACTCTGCACATGTGCCACTTGCCTGTGGGGTGTCACAGGTGTCGGGCTAGCTCAGCAAGTCAGACACACAGCACAGCTTACTTCTCACATCAGATGGGTAGAGCTGTTGCCTCCTCCATGCAGCTGTGGTGCAACACTTCACATAGACACTCACCCACATGACAAGGAACATTCATACACATCAATGTCCAGGAGGGCGTACACATCACTTGGACACTCTCACCACAGGTCCACTCAACTCATACATATCTGTGGGTACAGTCACCTGTCACACCGGGGGGACCATTGACTCACCTCAGGACAATAGCCAAAAATGCCACCAAGGATTTGCCAGGCTGAATGTGTCATGCACTATGCATTGAATGTCACAGTAAGCACAATGCAAGTGAGGAGTGCACACAGGAACTATATCATGCTCTGCATGAGAGACATAAGCCTTTCCCCCCCCCCGGGACCCACTCTAAACAACATGGCATGTCTGTCACACCTGGACACAATGCCAGAAGTGACAGTCACAAAAAAGGTGCACAGTCAAAGGTAGTAGAGCCAGCACTCACCTGCATCCCTGGTCTCCCATACAGCGTGGGGTACTGTGGGAGGAGGACATCCAGCAATGCCTCATTCTCCTCAAGTGTGAATGGCTGGGCCCTCTCCACAGTATGCGACATGGTGCCAGAGGTAGCAGAGACAGCAGCAGTGTGGTCGACAGGAAAGTTGTGCAGGCAAGTGCCCTCTCATGGGTTCTGGCTGACTTATATCTGTCTTGCTGGGGGCTTTCATTTACAGGAGTACAGAGTAATTGGCCAGACTCATTTGCATCCTACGATTCCTCCAATCCCTTTAAACATACACCAATGACACAAATTAGCATGGTTCAAATTTTGAGCATCATAGCAAGGCAAACACCACTTTGCAACATTGTAACTTTTGGCCCAACTGACGTTTCAAGCCCACATGATGGCCACATTGCAACTGAAATCTCTGTATCCATGACAACCAGAATGCATTTTGGGCCTAATACTTGTCCCCTATGTAATTTTTGATTCCAAAAAACATGTACGGTGCGTTTCGCACGTACCCGTACACGTACGGCACCACTACAATAGTGATACGCACCGTACTCACACATTCATAGCGTGGGTACGGTGCGTATCACTATTGTAGTGGTGCCGTAGGACTACGTATGGTACGGGCCGTACACACGCTCTCAGAGCGTGTGTGCGGTCCGTACCACGTGCACTCCTACGGCACCACTACTATAGTGATACGGACCGTACACACGCTCTGAGAGCGTGTGTACGGCCCTTATCACTATAGTAGTGGTGCCGTAGGAGTACGCGTGGTACGGACCGTGTACGGCCCGTACCACGCGTACTCCTACGGCACCACTACTACAGTGATACGGACCAAACACACGCTCTGAGAGCGTGTGTGCGGTCCGTACCACGCGTACTCCTACGGCACCACTACTATAGTGACACGGGCCGTACACATGCTCTGAGAGCGTGTGTGCGGTCCGTACCACGCGCACTCCTACGGCACCACTACTATAGTGATACGGGCCATACGCACGCTCTGAGAGCGTGTGTGCGGCCCGTATCACTATAGCAGTGGTGCCGTAGAAGTACGCGTGGTACGGACTGTGTACGGCCCGTACCATGCGGTCTCCTACGGCACCACTACTATAGTGATACGGACTGTACACACGCTCTGAGAGCGTGTGTACGGTCCGTACCACGCGCACTCCTACGGCACCACTACTATAGTGATACGGACCATACACACGCTCTCAGAGCGTGTGTACGGTCCGTACCACGCGCACTCCTACGGCACCAGTACTATAGTGATACGGGCCGTACACACGCTCTGAGAGCGTGTGTATGGTCCGTACCACGCGCACTCCTATGGCACCACTACTATAGTGATACGGGCCGTACACACGCTCTTAGAGCGTGTGTACGGCCCGTACCACGCGTACTCCTACGGCACCATTACTATAGTGATACGGGCCGTACACACACTCTCAGAGCGTGTGTACGGCCCATACCACGCGTACTCCTACGGCACCACTACTATAGTGATACGGGCCCTACACACGCTCTCAGAGCGTGTGTACGGGGTGTTTCACACGCTTACACTGGTGATAGGAGGCGCACACGAAAGGAATGGAGGTCTCCGACTCGCACAAGGCTGTACATCAAGTCATTGTCATTGCAGACTTTCATGTGCAGGGCCTAGGTATGTCAGGCAATGATATTGCACATGTCTTCTCATGTGGTTGCACAATTGATGTGTGATGACCTGTGTACACATGTCATGTGTGATGGGGCACTATGTGGCACACTTCCCCTTCACACTTTGCACATGTGTGCCTGTAGTACAAACGTGTCAAGCACAGCATCACTGGTATGGCACAGTCACCACCCCCCGCAACTGTCCCCTGATGCCAGGGACAGGGACACTAACAACTGACATTTCATGATCAGCGTGCCCCGATGTGACTATGTCATTTGTGTTTCATGTGTTCCCATGAGCTTGCTGTTAGTGTACCGTCAACTACATCTGCTGATGCTGAATCCAACATTTGTCTGTGTGGAGAGGGGCATGACACACATCTATGCACACCATGCCACATGTGGATTCCCACGTCAGCAGGGTCTGTATGCATCGGACATGATATTTTCACATGAGGACATATCTGCGTCGTCTCAATGTCTGTGTTTTCTGTTTTCACGTGTACCCCTTCATCGCAATGTGTTTGATCTGTACATTTGACATGCCATGTGACCTGAGCGTCTAGCTTGCCGTCAGCTTTCTGTATGAGATGACATCCTTTTAAATGCAGCTATGTGGATGTATGTCACTCCTGTGATGTCTCTGGCTGTTCACTCAGACTGGCCCCCAGCTCGTTTCAGGGCATGTCATGTAGACTTGCCAATCAACGGGTGTATCTGGCTTTCCGTAGGAGTATCACCAAGCTGGCATAAGTATACTGGATGTATTGCACAGACCAGACTCTGTATTTAGCTGATGTGTAGTAGCAGTTTAGCATGTGCTCTGTTCATTGACATTGATGTTGTTATGCTCTCATTCTTCGTTATTCAATACAATTTTCTGCAGGGCACCGCCTGTCCCCCGACTAATGCCAGACTTGGGTGCCATGAGGGAACGTGCCTGCATCCGACGTTACAGATTCACTCAACAGTTGATTGAGGACTTGACCGACGAGCTGGCACCACACCTCCAACCGCGACACAGGTATCCTACTGCGCTGACCCCCAAGATGAAGGTGATGACAGCCCTACATTTTTTTGCCACAGGTACCTTTCAATTCACCATAGCTGATGTTGGTGGCATGTCACAGACAATGTTCAGCCGTGTCCTGCGTGATGTTTTGGCAGCCATGTTGGAGCACCTTGATGAATTCATCCATTTTCCTACTCCTGAGGAGTTGAGAGGTGTCAAGGGTGATTTCTATGCCCTGGGAGGGATGCCCCATGTCATTGGGTCCATTGATGGGACACATGTGTCTTCGGTACCACCACAGGCACAGGAGGTAGCCTATCGCAACCGTAAACATTACCACTCTATAAATGCCCTTGTGCTGTGTCTTGCTAACATGCTGATTTCCCATGTCTGTGCATGTTTTCCAGGGTCAGCACACGATGCCTACATCATGAGGCATAGCAGGGTGCCACAAAAGATGCTGCGGCTGCACAATGAACGAGCATGTCTTGTTGGTGGGTATACTCTGTTTGTCCTGTGTGTTGCGGTATCTTTGGCTCTTACGGCATCTCCTGACCCACTTATTTACATGATACTTCCATGTAGGTGACTCTGGCTATCCCAACATGCCATGGGTGATGACACCTCTCCGCAACCCAAGATCAGCTGCAGATCACCGGTACAACAATGCACACGTGCAGACCAGGCGAGTGATTGAGAGGACGTTTGGCCTCCTGAAGAGCCGATTCCGGTGCCTTCACAAGACAGGCGGGTCCCTCCCATATGCACCGGTGAAGGTCTGCAAAATCTTCCTCGTGTGCTGCATGCTGCACAACATGGCAGTGGAGAAGGCAGTGCCACTCATCCTGGAGCAGGATGAGCAGGAACATCCACCCGCGGAGGATGAAGGGCTTGGTCACGAGGCAAGTGAGGAGGAGGAGGAGGAGGATATCCAGAGTCAGCTCATACGCAACTTCTTCTCATAATGGTGAGTCACTGGGTCTGAGTGTGCACGCTTGTAGCCTTGGGTGGCATGTGTTGCAATGTGTGTGTCCAGCTGACTGTATGCTAAGTGACTGAGATGTGTGTTCTGATGTGTCACTCGAGTGATGATGTCATTCCACACATTTTAGCAGAGACACTTTCTTTTAAATTAGCATGGGGACAACATTGTTCATGTTGAGTAAATGACCATGTATGCGGAGAAAAATCTTTTAGCTGACTTCTTGTGTGTCTGTCATTCCCAGGTTCTTGCACATGTTGTCTGCTCGTGTCATCGTTGTCCTCCTGCTATTCCTCATGAGTATTGCAACATGTGCTGAATCAGCGTTCCATGCATGGACATGGGGAAATGTCATTTTGGGTAAGGATTGCAGCAAGGCATTTTGGGGTGGTATGTGTTTGGAATGTGTGGGGACTGCTTCTGTGCATGTTGTGTTACCATGCATACATGTCTACTCACCATGGGGCACATAACATGTAGCATGACTCCCATTAATTGATAGTCACCCTTTGTGACAGTCATCTGTAATGGATTTTGGATTCTGATGAAGGCATCAATGTGTGTAAAACTTCCCTCTGAAACATACGGGATGCTACGGGTGGACATAGTGTGGGATATCCCCATAACAGGCTCAATGAGGAATTGCAGCCTCTCCGTGTGCAGCAGGAGGTGTTTGGCTCATCCCCTTAACTTGTGTGCCAGTTCATTTGGATTTACAACATCCCTGTTGTGAAGGGGGTGTCCAGCGTAGGTCCCACATGTTCCGTCAAATGACCTGTGAGTCTGTTCTAATTGATGCATTTCCCTTAGTGTGAGTTTGAGTAATAAAGGTGTTCCTCACCCTCCAAAGTGCCTCAACTCTGTCAATGCAGGTCTCTTGCCACTTTGTATGCGTCATCTCTGGCATAGTTGTCAAAGATTGTGCATATGAGTGTATGTGTAGTTCGGCAACATGCATGCAGTTCGTCAAGGCTTATAATCTCTATTGTGCATGAAGTCCATGGTTGTGTATGTATTTGGGCAGGTTGCTCCCCCCAACAGGCTGTCAACGCCTGCTGAGGGTGTGTCTCCTGTGCACAGCTCGGCCTTCTGTTTCCTGATCCTGTGTCAGTCATCTTTGGTGATTGTTCATCCATTTTCTCTGGGTGAGCCATGAGTAACCTGACACTCCTTCCTTTACGTACGCCTGTTGCAGTTGTCCTTTCTGACATCCTTGTCTTTGTGTGCTACTTTTAGCCTAGTTTCCAGTACATGCCGCCTGCTGCTGCGGCCCCTGCGGCAAGGGTCCACCAAGTTCCCGGATTCTGCAACCCACACGCCTCCAAGATGCTCCTCCCTTCCTCGCTCCACCCATTCATTAGGCTGTCATCAGCTTGTCTGTGCCACTGTTGCGGCCACGCCGTGCCAAAGGCAGGACCGTCAGTGCATGCAACGTGCACATTGCATGACCCTCATGTCCTTGCATGACCCACATCACACAACAGTCTCATGTTGCAGCCACCCTCCAAGCAATGTCCAACCGAAAATCAACTGCCTGCTCTCAGGCATACCCTAAGAGCACACATGACAACTTCGCATGCTGAGTGTGTAACTCCAACTGCCTACACAGCGCTGCCCCGCCTTCCAGGCCCTGTCACACCAACCAGGTCATGTCCCTCCTACTCCACACCGGCTCCGTCCAACAGCACGCCATTGGACTCTGTTACCTCCTCAACACAACAGGCCCACACATCACCTTCATGACAGTGACCTGGATAAAAGCATCCTCAGCACATAACTTCTTCATTGCCATCTCAGACAGATCCCCTGTGCAACATCCCCTGGGGATCTCCATCAGGCCCCTTCCCACACAACATCTCAACCACATCATTCTCCATCCTTGTAGCCCCCGTCCAGCACGTCATGTATGTATCATTGGAGTTAGCCACATTCCATGGTAGATAGAGGCATGCAGTGACCCAGGCCCTTCTTAGACAACGGACGGCAGGAACGCAGGCTCTCAAGGAACATCACCGTGCTTCCCTAGCCAGCAAATGTCATCAGGAAGACAGTCAACGAGCAACTGACAAACTTCCGCAAAGAGCTCCAGGCAACCTGCACAAGACCATCTTCCACAGTAATCACCCCACTGCAACCGTCATCATTGCCACCAACACCGACAACTTTGCCCTGCTCAACAATGGTGAGGCCACCCCCTTGACCTCTCCACAGCATTATACACAATGTGCTCACACACTGTCAGCTCACACATCTCCAACACTGGTATCCAGGGGATGGACCAGGATGAAATCACCAAGTAGCTCACAAGCAAGGCCATGGGAGTGGGACTCAAGTCTTAAGCATGTAGTACAGTGGCGTCATCTGGCACATGGCCCAGGGCTCATCTCTCAGCGTGTCAATCTTCAATGTGTCCATGACCCCCCTCTCCACCATCACATGCGCACACAACCTCATCATCATCTCGTATGCCATTGACAGCCAGCTGCTCCTCACCCTCACCAAAGGCACAGCCATTGCCAGTTCCAACCTTCAAGAAGGCATGAGATCCGTTGATGAATGGCTGAACATCAGCCACCTGAGGCTGGACTTGGCCAGGACTGAGGTAATCATCTGAGGATTGTCCCCTTACAGCTGGGTCAACTCCTTGTGTCCCACCCGCCAGGGCACTGCACCAGCACCCAGTGGCCACGCACACAAGATGGTGTGCATAATTGACGCGTCGCTCACAATTGCCATGCAACTCACCAGCATCTGTACCTCATGCTGCAACACCCTCCGCATGATGCACATCATCCACAGATAGATCCACTCCAAGGCAAGACAGACCGTCCCCCAGGTCCACTACACCAGCCGTGTCAACTACAGCCCCGCCTTCTACGGAGCAAGAACAGCCAAACTCCCGGAAAACTTGTCCACATCCAGGGTGCATCTGCACACCTCAGCTTCAACATCCCGTGCCCCAGCCACATCACCGTCCACCTGAGATAGCTGCAATGGATCACTGTCTGCTGCAGGAGGACCTTCACACTCCTCACCCACACTCAGGAGGCAGTCCACAACCCCAGACCCCAAACCAACCTTGGACATCTGTCATCCAAGACCCCGTTGGGCCAACTCCGTGCATCCAACCTTGCCCTGGCCACCATTCTTCACATCCACCGAACTCCAGCATGCAGGAGATAGTTCTCCCACCTGGCCAAACATACCTGGGACTCACTCCCCGGGAACCTCCACATGAGCCATGACCTCTACGCCTTAATGATACTCTTCCAAATTGGTCTGTCCACACAGTATTGCAAGCCGCCCCTCAGCAGCTTGAGGCCATCACGGGTGAGTATTGTGCTCCATGTCTGTATTGGATGATACATTGTGACCCATGTGTGTCCTGTACCGGACTCAGATCCCAGGGTATGGATGGCTGGAGTTAGTTCAACACTCAGGCATAGTTTGACATTTCCCCACACGTATGTTGTGGACTCATGCAAAATGACTGCAACATCTAATTAAAGAAATTTAGTTTTATTCTCGGTGGGGGGCGTGTTTTGTGGGAAAAAATAGGTGCTATACAGTGTGCCTAGAATCCAAAGTTCACAGTGGGAGATGGGATCCTTGGCATTTGAAGTCATCAGAGTCCAGAACACAGTGTTTGTCATCATTGGTCAGACTGTGACCAGCAGGCCCATGTGGCAGAGAATGTCAGTGAATGAGGTGATGCTGTTGCGCATGAAGGCCAGGTGCCAGGCCAGGTGACCTGGGAGATGTGGATGGTCCGCTGCCTCTCACGGTCTTTTCTGTGGACGACCCACCTTCCTCGCGGGACCCTCAGATGCAGGCCTTTACGATGTTTGGGACGCTCCGTCGGACGAATCCTCCTCCTCCTCCCTCCCTGTGGCTGGTGGTGGTCTTCGCCTGGTGGCACAGGGAGGGTTGCCCATGTTGTCGGCGATCCGACGGAGTGAACGGCTTATGTCCGTTTGCACCGCCAGGAGCTCAGCCAGTCTTGCCTCCATCCGTCCTTGGTGTTCTTGTTGACTGGCGTGTTGCTCGGCCTGCTGGTTCTTAATCTCTGTGAGGGTCTCCACTACTTGGCTGATGGCCCTGGTGTCACGCCGGTATGCGTCCATGATGTTGCGTATGTGTGACATACCGGTCCCTTCAGCTGGCTGGTCAGGTTCTCGCCTCCGCCTGCCTCCACTCCCACCACCCCTGCCCACACGAGCCTGGCCTGCCGTTGTGGGCACATCGGGTCTACGGGACCCCTGAGGGATGACAGTTGCGGGGTTGTCTGCCTCCTCCTGGGTGCCCGGTGAACCTTGTCCCTCCAGGTCAGACTGTCTCAGTTATTCAGTGCGGGCAGGGCTCCTGGGTGTCTCCTGGGATGTGGCAGGAATGGGGGTGGTGGTTGGCACAGATGTTCCTGAAGCAGGTGCTGCAGGAGCTTGGACACCAGAGGGTCCAGGTGGGTTGGGGTCATCCGCGGAGTGTTGAGAGGCGTCGCTGCCGGTGGGCTCAGGTTCCTCCCGAGCCTGGGACTATGATTCTTTACCCCCATTGTTCGGGGGAGATCCATCCGGTTGCCCTGTGTGTGAGAGGGAGACAATGTTAATGCTGTTTCATGCGACAGCCATGTTTCATACATATTCAAGTTGGCACAGTTCCTCCAGGTAGTTGTATGTACCTAGCATTCTCCTCAATGTTCACTTGTGGATGGGTATGTTGCGGGGGACAGATTGATATGTTCTCCTGAGTGTTTGACATGTAGATTTTTGGCTCGGAGGCTTCTTTGGCTATGTATTGATCTTGTTGTGTCACATGTCCATTGTGAGAGTGGGTAAATCCATTGCCTGCCCCGGGGGTGTGTGCTTGTGTAAGGGGTGTGTTTTACAGGGCCAGCTGGTGGGTGTAGTGTGATTTGGCAGTGGGTCTCCCATGTGATGTATCTGTCCCCCCATGGAGCATGCTGCCATGACAGTGAGTGTGAGTTCCTGTCCTAGATATCTGAGCTTGTTGTGTTGGTGTTTGAGTTTGCAGTGGTCACAGGAGGGCCTTGTGCTGCCTACAGCAGGGCCAAGTGTCAGCTACCTTGTCAGTACTTTGCCAGTCCCTGTGCATTGAGCATGGTGCATGGGTATGTGCCTGGGCCATATGGGCTGAGGGCAATGGTGTCTGATTCAGAGTTGAACAATGTGTTTTGTGAGCCCCACCCTCCCAGCCTCCCGGACATCCAGTCTTGGGTTAGTGCTTCGTGTAGCCTGGGACATGGCCTCGCCTTGCTTTGTGAATGGGGCATACACATGTTCGTGGCATGAGCGTTGTTTTTGAGTGTGGTTGTGTCCGGTGAGGGCTTGGGGGTAGTTGCATTTTGTGTAGTTGGGGTGTGGATGCCATTCCCCCCATGTTCCATGAGTTGTTTGTGTACTCACCAGGCTCTGGAAGTCCTTGAAGTCCGTGTACTCCCACCGGCGGAAGCAGGGCCATCACCTTCTCCTCCCAAGGATGGTAATGTACCGGTCTGCGGGGCAGCCCACCTCCAGTGATGTTGCTCTGGGCGTAGTCCTCGTTCATTTTCCGCTTGACTGCCCTCCGCAGATCGTACCACCTGGCTTGGCATTCATTCCTGGTCCTTCTGATAGGTGCAACAGCATTCACCCTATCAATGATCCTCTGCCACAGGCGTGATTTTTCGGCTATGCTGGTCTGTCTGACCAATGTTCCAAAGAGCTGTGGCTCGACTCTGATGACTTTGTTGACAAGGATGTCCAGCTCCTCCCTTGTGAACTTTGGATTCTTGTCTGTTGGCATAGTGTGGGGTGAGGGTGTGGATGGTTGTGGGTGTGTGGGTGTAAATGTGAAGGTGTGTGTGGGAATGTGAAGAGGGGGTATGGGTGAAGGAGTTTGTGTGAAGGTGTATATGTTAAGGTGTATGGGTGCAGTTGTTGGGGTGTGCTCTGTAGCTGCAGTGAGTCTGTTGCAAAGGCTCATGGTTTGTGTGTGTGGGCCCTTTTTATTGGTCCATTTGTGGGTGTGCCTGAGTTTGAAATTTTGGTGGGTGTGTTATAAGAGGTGGTTGTGAGTTTGGGCCTCTGTTTGCCTGTTTGGATGTGCCAGGTCAGTCATTTTGATGTTTTTTCTACTGTAGACGTGTTTTGTGGTGTTGTGCGAGTCGAATTGACCCTCCTTGTGCTGTTTTACAGTGTCCTGGTTCAGTACGAGTCGTTTTCGCGCATGTAAGGTGCGTACATACACGATGTTGTTGTACCGTGCTCGCATACGCAATGTTGTTGTAAGGTCCATACATACGCAATGCTGGGGGACAGGGCTGGGGTACGGTGCGTCCAAGTACGGGGCTGGGGTACGGTGCGTACAAGTACAGGGCTGGGGTACGGTGCTGGGGTATGGTACGTCCAAGTATGGGGCTGGGGTACGGTGCTGGGGTACGGTGCGTATGAGTACGGGGCTGGGGTATGGTGCATCCAAGTACGGGGTTGGGGTACGGTGCTGGGGTACGGTGCGTACAAGTACGGGGCTGGGGTACGGTGCGTCCAAGTACGGGGCTGGGGTATGGTTCTGGGGTACGGTGCGTACAAGTAAGGGGCTGGGGTACGGTGCTGACATACGGGGGGTACCGTGCTGACATACGGGGATACGTGCGGACATACATGGGGGGAGGGGTGGTTGTACGACTCGTATCCCGGGCACAAGTTTACCCGGGAAACGAGTGGTACAGAGTTCGCTACGTACGGGACATTTTACATATGCTTGTGTATTCGGAAGGGCGGTACGGATCGTACTTGTGCGCTCGGACTTCAGTTTTACGATTTGTACGTAAAACTGTCCGGGTACGTCTTGTAGACCTTTTCCAGATACGATTCGTATGTATTTTTCACATACGAATCGTACTTCACCGGTGGGACGGGACTTGTACGATTCGTACGTAAAAATATACGGATACGAGTCGTACAGGAATTTTTTTTACCCGATCGGAATCGGCACCTTAATATTAAGTTTTAATAATTATTTTAATAACTTATAAATTATTAAAAATGATTATGAATTACAAATACATCATACACATAAAACAATAACATGAATACAAATTAAGGTGCCGATTCCGATCCTGTAAAACCCCGGTACGAACCGTCGTACGGAGCGTTTTCTCCGTCCGACTTGTACCCGGGAAAACCACCTTACAAACCCGCAAGTATGATTCGTACAGAAATGCCATTTCTGTACGATTCGTACAAATCACCGACCGGCTAAAATATACCCACAATTCCGATCCGGGACACCGCGTACGTGACGTCCGGACGGAGTCAGGCAGCGTTTTACGAACCAGCAAGTACGATTCGTGCCTACGTCACTCCGCACGTAGCATTTTTTACGGGAGCCAAAAACTGCCGGGAAATTGAGGACGACGCGAGGAAGGAGCACCTGTACGCGACGGACAGCCATGGACCCCATCCTACGTGTCATCCCGGCCCTCATAGCCTACGACCTGGTGCACAGGAACCGACGCAGACGCCGCAGAAGGTCAGAACAACACCCAGGGGCAAAGGTGGGGGGCAGGGGCAGGAAACATAACCCCCACCCAAGGCAAAATGTATACATGCCCTGTACATACCGTACCTCCAGGGACTGGTCACTCGGGGGGGGGGGGCATGTTCACCAAGGCCTGCGTCCTGCCACAACGGAAGTGGACGTGGACGCGTCCCATCACCACAACAATAGTGGTGCGCACCGTACCCACGCCTTAAGAGCGTGGGTACGGGTTGTACCACGCCTACCCCAACGTCACCCCAACATTGGGGGTACGGCCCATACCCAGGCCTGAACAGCGTGGGTACGGGTCGTACCACGCCTACCCCTACGTCACCCCAACAATGGTGGTACGGCCCGTACCCAGGCCTGAAGAGCGTGGGTATGAGTCGCACCACGCGTACCCCTACGTCACACCAACAATGGTGGTACGGCCCGTACCCACGCTCTTCAGGCCTGGGTACGGGCCGTACCACCATTGTTGGGGTGACGTAGGGGTACGTGTGGTGCGACCCGTACCCACGCTCGTCAGACCTGGGTATGGGCCGTACCACCATTGTTGGGGTGACGTAGGGGTAGGCGTGGTACGACCCGTATCCACGCTCTGTAGGCCTGGGTACGGGCCGTACCCCTACGGCATCCTAACAATGGTGGTGCGGCCCGTTCCCAGGGCTTCAGAGCGTGTGGGCGGGTGGGTGAGTGTCGTGCTACGATCCACATCAGTGGACAGAGACATAGGGGTGTGTGCCTATCACTCCCAGCAGTTCCCAGGCATATGAGGGGTGGGTGCAGAGGACTCCCAGCAGTGCCCAGACATATGAGGGGTGGGTGCAGAGGACCCCCAGCAGTGCCCAGACATATGAGGGGTGGGTGCCTATCACTCCCAGCAGTGCCCAGACATATGAGGGGTGGGTGCAGAGGAACCCCAGCAGTGCCCAGACATATGAGGGGTGGGTGCCTATCACTCCCAGCAGTGCCCAGACATATGAGGGGTGGGTGCCTATCACTCCCAGCAGTGCCCAGACATATGAGGGGTGGGTGCAGAGGAACCCCAGCAGTGCCCAGACATATGAGGGGTGGGTGCCTACCACTCCCAGCAGTGCCCAGACATATGAGGGGTGGGTGCCAATCACTCCCAGCAGTGCCCAGACATATGAGGGGTGGGTGCCTATCACTCCCAGCAGTGCCCAGACATATGAGGGGTGGGTGCAGAGGACCCCCAGCAGTGCCCAGACATATGACGGGTGGGTGCCTATCACTCCCAGCAGTGCCCAGACATATGAGGGGTGGGCGCAGAGGACTCCCAGCAGTGCCCAGACATATGAGGGGTGGGTGCAGAGGACCCCCAGCAGTGCCCAGACATATGAGGGGTGTGGGCCTATCACTCCCAGCAGTGCCCAGACATATGAGGGGTGGGTGCCCATCACTCCCAGCAGTGCCCAGACATATGAGGGGTGGGTGCCTATCACTCCCAGCAGTGCCTAGACATATGAGGGGTGGGTGCCTATCACTCCCAGCAGTGCCCAGACATATGAGGGGTGGGTGCAGAGGAACCCCAGCAGTGCCCAGACATATGAGGGGTGGGTGCCTATCACTCCCAGCAGTGCCCAGACATATGAGGGGTGGGTGCAGAGGACCCCTAGCAGTGCCCAGACATATGACGGGTGGGTGCCTATCACTCCCAGCAGTGCCCAGACATATGAGGGGTGGGCGCAGAGGACTCCCAGCAGTGCCCAGACATATGAGGGGTGGGTGCAGAGGACCCCCAGCAGTGCCCAGACATATGAGGGGTGTGGGCCTATCACTCCCAGCAGTGCCCAGACATATGAGGGGTGGGTGCCCATCACTCCCAGCAGTGCCCAGACATATGAGGGGTGGGTGCCTATCACTCCCAGCAGTGCCTAGACATATGAGGGGTGGGTGCCTATCACTCCCAGCAGTGCCCAGACATATGAGGGGTGGGTGCAGAGGAACCCCAGCAGTGCCCAGACATATGAGGGGTGGGTGCCTATCATTCCCAGCAGTGCCCAGACATATGAGGGGTGGGTGCCTATCACTCCCAGCAGTGCCCAGACATATGAGGGGTGAGGGGTGGGTGCCTATCACTCCCAGCAGTGCCCAGACATAAGAGGGGTGGGTGCCTATCCCTCCCAGCAGTGCCCAGACATATGAGGGGTGGGTGCAGAGGAACCCCAGCAGTGCCCAGACATATGAGGGGTGGGTGCCTATCACTCCCAGCAGTGCACAGACATATGAGGGGTGGGCGTAGAGGACCCCCAGCAGTGCCCAGACATATGAGGGGTGGGTGCCTATCACTCCCAACAGTGCCCAGACATATGAGGGGTGGGTGCAGAGGAACCCCAGCAGTGCCCAGACATATGAGGGGTGTGTGCCTATCACTCCCAGCAGTGCCCAGACATATGAGGGGTGGGTGCCCATCACTCCCAGCAGTGCCCAGACATATGAGGGGTGGGTGCCTATCACTCCCAGCAGTGGGCAGACATATGAGGGGTGGGTGCCTATCACTCCCAGCAGTGCCCAGACATATGAGGGGTGGGTGCCTATCACTCCCAGCAGTGCCCAGACATATGAGGGGTGGGTGCCTATCACTCCCAGCAGTGCCCAGACATATGAGGGGTGGGTGCAGAGGAACCCCAGCAGTGCCCAGACATATGAGGGGCGGGTGCCTACCACTCCCAGCAGTGCCCAGACATATGAGGGGTGGGTGCCAATCACTCCCAGCAGTGGCCAGACACATGAGGGGTGGGTGCCTATCACTCCCAGCAGTGCCCAGACATATGAGGGGTGGGTGCAGAGGACCCCCAGCAGTGCCCAGACATATGAGGGTTGGGTGCCTATCACTCCCAGCAGTGCCCAGACATATGAGGGGTGGGTGCAGAGGACTCCCAGCAGTGCCCAGACATATGAGGGGTGGGTGCAGAGGACTCCCAGCAGTGCCCAGACATATGAGGGGTGGGTGCAGAGGACCCCCAGCAGTGCCCAGACATATGAGGGGTGTGTGCCTATCACTCCCAGCAGTGCCCAGACATATGAGGGGTGGGTGCCCATCACTCCCAGTAGTGCCCAGACATATGAGGGGTGGGTGCCTATCACTCCCAGCAGTGCCTAGACATATGAGGGGTGGGTGCCTATCACTCCCAGCAGTGCCCAGACATATGAGGGGTGGGTGCAGAGGAACCCCAGCAGTGCCCAGACATATGAGGGGTGGGTGCCTATCACTCCCAGCAGTGCCCAGACATATGAGGGGTGGGTGCCCATCACTCCCAGTAGTGCCCAGACATATGAGGGGTGGGTGCCTATCACTCCCAGCAGTGCCCAGACATATGAGGGGTGGGTGCAGAGGAACCCCAGCAGTGCCCAGACATATGAGGGGTGGGTGCCTATCACTCCCAGCAGTGCCCAGACATATGAGGGGTGGGTGCAGAGGAACCCCAGCAGTGCCCAGACATATGAGGGGCGGGTGCCTACCACTCCCAGCAGTGCCCAGACATATGAGGGGTGGGTGCCAATCACTCCCAGCAGTGCCCAGACATATGAGGGGTGGGTGCCTATCACTCCCGGCAGTGCCCAGACATATGAGGGGTGGGTGCAGAGGACCCCCAGCAGTGCCCAGACATATGAGGGTTGGGTGCCTATCACTCCCAGCAGTGCCCAGACATATGAGGGGTGGGTGCAGAGGACTCCCAGCAGTGCCCAGACATATGAGGGGTGGGTGCAGAGGACCCCCAGCAGTGCCCAGACATATGAGGGGTGTGTGCCTATCACTCCCAGCAGTGCCCAGACATATGAGGGGTGGGTGCCCATCACTTCCAGTAGTGCCCAGACATATGAGGGGTGGGTGCCTATCACTCCCAGCAGTGCCTAGACATATGAGGGGTGGGTGCCTATCACTCCCAGCAGTGCCCAGACATATGAGGGGTGGGTGCAGAGGAACCCCAGCAGTGCCCAGACATATGAGGGGTGGGTGCCTATCACTCCCAGCAGTGCCCAGACATATGAGGGGTGGGTGCCTATCACTCCCAGCAGTGCCCAGACATATGAGGGGTGAGGGGTGGGTGCCTATCACTCCCAGCAGTGCCCAGACATATGAGAGGTGGTTGCCTATCACTCCCAGCAGTGCCCAGACATATGAGGGGTGGGTGCAGAGGACCCCCAGCAGTGCCCAGATATATGAGGGGTGGGTGCCTATCACTCCCAGCAGTGCACAAACATATGAGGGGTGGGTGCAGAGGACCCCCAGCAGTGCCCAGACATATGAGGGGTGGGTGCCTATCACTCCCAGCAGTGCCCAGACATATGAGGGGTGGGCGTAGAGGACCCCCAGCAGTGCCCAGACATATGAGGGGTGGGTGCCTATCACTCCCAACAGTGCCCAGACATATGAGGGGTGGGTGCAGAGGAACCCCAGCAGTGCCCAGACATATGAGGGGTGTGTGCCTATCACTCCCAGCAGTGCCCAGACATATGAGGGGTGGGTGCCCATCACTCCCAGCAGTGCCCAGACATATGAGGGGTGGGTGCCTATCACTCCCAGCAGTGCCCAAACATATGAGGGGTGGGTGCCTATCACTCCCAGCAGTGCCCAGATATATGAGGGGTGGGTGCAGAGGACCCCCAGCAGTGCCCAGACATATTAGGGGTGGGTGCCTATCACTCCCAGCAGTGCCTAGACATATGAGGGGTGGGTGCCTATCACTCCCAGCAGTGCCCAGACATATGAGGGGTGGGTGCAGAGGAACCCCAGCAGTGCCCAGACATATGAGGGGTGGGTGCCTATCACTCCCAGCAGTGCCCAGACATATGAGGGGTGGGTGCAGAGGACCCCCAGCAGTGCCCAGACATATGACGGGTGGGTGCCTATCACTCCCAGCAGTGCCCAGACATATGAGGGGTGGGCGCAGAGGACTCCCAGCAGTGCCCAGACATATGAGGGGTGGGTGCAGAGGACCCCCAGCAGTGCCCAGACATATGAGGGGTGTGGGCCTATCACTCCCAGCAGTGCCCAGACATATGAGGGGTGGGTGCCCATCACTCCCAGCAGTGCCCAGACATATGAGGGGTGGGTGCCTATCACTCCCAGCAGTGCCTAGACATATGAGGGGTGGGTGCCTATCACTCCCAGCAGTGCCCAGACATATGAGGGGTGGGTGCAGAGGAACCCCAGCAGTGCCCAGACATATGAGGGGTGGGTGCCTATCATTCCCAGCAGTGCCCAGACATATGAGGGGTGGGTGCCTATCACTCCCAGCAGTGCCCAGACATATGAGGGGTGAGGGGTGGGTGCCTATCACTCCCAGCAGTGCCCAGACATAAGAGGGGTGGGTGCCTATCCCTCCCAGCAGTGCCCAGACATATGAGGGGTGGGTGCAGAGGAACCCCAGCAGTGCCCAGACATATGAGGGGTGGGTGCCTATCACTCCCAGCAGTGCACAGACATATGAGGGGTGGGCGTAGAGGACCCCCAGCAGTGCCCAGACATATGAGGGGTGGGTGCCTATCACTCCCAACAGTGCCCAGACATATGAGGGGTGGGTGCAGAGGAACCCCAGCAGTGCCCAGACATATGAGGGGTGTGTGCCTATCACTCCCAGCAGTGCCCAGACATATGAGGGGTGGGTGCCCATCACTCCCAGCAGTGCCCAGACATATGAGGGGTGGGTGCCTATCACTCCCAGCAGTGGGCAGACATATGAGGGGTGGGTGCCTATCACTCCCAGCAGTGCCCAGACATATGAGGGGTGGGTGCCTATCACTCCCAGCAGTGCCCAGACATATGAGGGGTGGGTGCCTATCACTCCCAGCAGTGCCCAGACATATGAGGGGTGGGTGCAGAGGAACCCCAGCAGTGCCCAGACATATGAGGGGCGGGTGCCTACCACTCCCAGCAGTGCCCAGACATATGAGGGGTGGGTGCCAATCACTCCCAGCAGTGGCCAGACACATGAGGGGTGGGTGCCTATCACTCCCAGCAGTGCCCAGACATATGAGGGGTGGGTGCAGAGGACCCCCAGCAGTGCCCAGACATATGAGGGTTGGGTGCCTATCACTCCCAGCAGTGCCCAGACATATGAGGGGTGGGTGCAGAGGACTCCCAGCAGTGCCCAGACATATGAGGGGTGGGTGCAGAGGACTCCCAGCAGTGCCCAGACATATGAGGGGTGGGTGCAGAGGACCCCCAGCAGTGCCCAGACATATGAGGGGTGTGTGCCTATCACTCCCAGCAGTGCCCAGACATATGAGGGGTGGGTGCCCATCACTCCCAGTAGTGCCCAGACATATGAGGGGTGGGTGCCTATCACTCCCAGCAGTGCCTAGACATATGAGGGGTGGGTGCCTATCACTCCCAGCAGTGCCCAGACATATGAGGGGTGGGTGCAGAGGAACCCCAGCAGTGCCCAGACATATGAGGGGTGGGTGCCTATCACTCCCAGCAGTGCCCAGACATATGAGGGGTGGGTGCCCATCACTCCCAGTAGTGCCCAGACATATGAGGGGTGGGTGCCTATCACTCCCAGCAGTGCCTAGACATATGAGGGGTGGGTGCCTATCACTCCCAGCAGTGCCCAGACATATGAGGGGTGGGTGCAGAGGAACCCCAGCAGTGCCCAGACATATGAGGGGTGGGTGCCTATCACTCCCAGCAGTGCCCAGACATATGAGGGGTGGGTGCAGAGGAACCCCAGCAGTGCCCAGACATATGAGGGGCGGGTGCCTACCACTCCCAGCAGTGCCCAGACATATGAGGGGTGGGTGCCAATCACTCCCAGCAGTGCCCAGACATATGAGGGGTGGGTGCCTATCACTCCCGGCAGTGCCCAGACATATGAGGGGTGGGTGCAGAGGACCCCCAGCAGTGCCCAGACATATGAGGGTTGGGTGCCTATCACTCCCAGCAGTGCCCAGACATATGAGGGGTGGGTGCAGAGGACTCCCAGCAGTGCCCAGACATATGAGGGGTGGGTGCAGAGGACCCCCAGCAGTGCCCAGACATATGAGGGGTGTGTGCCTATCACTCCCAGCAGTGCCCAGACATATGAGGGGTGGGTGCCCATCACTCCCAGTAGTGCCCAGACATATGAGGGGTGGGTGCCTATCACTCCCAGCAGTGCCTAGACATATGAGGGGTGGGTGCCTATCACTCCCAGCAGTGCCCAGACATATGAGGGGTGGGTGCAGAGGAACCCCAGCAGTGCCCAGACATATGAGGGGTGGGTGCCTATCACTCCCAGCAGTGCCCAGACATATGAGGGGTGGGTGCCTATCACTCCCAGCAGTGCCCAGACATATGAGGGGTGAGGGGTGGGTGCCTATCACTCCCAGCAGTGCCCAGACATATGAGAGGTGGTTGCCTATCACTCCCAGCAGTGCCCAGACATATGAGGGGTGGGTGCAGAGGACCCCCAGCAGTGCCCAGACATATGAGGGGTGGGTGCCTATCACTCCCAGCAGTGCACAAACATATGAGGGGTGGGTGCAGAGGACCCCCAGCAGTGCCCAGACATATGAGGGGTGGGTGCCTATCACTCCCAGCAGTGCCCAGACATATGAGGGGTGGGCGTAGAGGACCCCCAGCAGTGCCCAGACATATGAGGGGTGGGTGCCTATCACTCCCAACAGTGCCCAGACATATGAGGGGTGGGTGCAGAGGAACCCCAGCAGTGCCCAGACATATGAGGGGTGTGTGCCTATCACTCCCAGCAGTGCCCAGACATATGAGGGGTGGGTGCCCATCACTCCCAGCAGTGCCCAGACATATGAGGGGTAGGTGCCTATCACTCCCAGCAGTGCCCAAACATATGAGGGGTGGGTGCCTATCACTCCCAGCAGTGCCCAGATATATGAGGGGTGGGTGCAGAGGACCCCCAGCAGTGCCCAGGCATATTAGGGGTGGGTGCCTATCACTCCCAGCAGTGCCCAGACATATGAGGGGTGGGTGCCTATCACTCCCAGCAGTGCCCAGACATATGAGGGATGGGTGCAGAGGACTCCCAGCAGTGCCCAGACATATGAGGGGTGGGTGCAGAGGCCTCCCAGCAGTGGACAGAGACATGGGGGTGTGTACATCATCCTCCCATTAGCAAAACTCCATGGGTGCATGAAGGCATCCACAATGTGCGACTATGTTGATAGTGCCATGACAACACATCACTGACAGCAGTGTCCCACTCCCATAGGATGGATATCCTTCCCCTACTGCATAACACACCACATGTGGGTGTGATGACAAATTACACATGCATACCCACCCCTGGCGGTGGCAGCACAATACACACACTGAGATCATGCAACAAGACTGTATCCTCATGTGAAACCCCACTAAACTAAGAGAGCCTAAGGAAACACACACTGTCACTCACATTCCAGGACTGATAGGAATGTACAGGTGCTGGGGCAGCCAACAAGTTGTTGCCTCCCATGGAAGGAAAAGGGTGGAGTACCCACAGATACAATGCCCACAATTGTCAGTCAGGTGCCCAAATACCCTGCAGAACAAGTAACACATGTGTGCTAGGCTGGGAGTACATACATGCATAGTGCGGAAAAGGGACCATGTCCACATTAAGCCATGGCAACATACTCCATACACAAGTACAGTGACTACCAAGGATGGCACAGACGATGCAGGCGTAGACATTGCTGAGCAGGCATGGGCAAAGTTGAAGGGATCCCTCACACAGCAAGGAACTGTAGACACAGGTCAGCACAACAATTGGGAAACACCCTGCAGGGAAGAAGTCAGGTGCCACAGAGGAAGGAACACTCCTTGGGACAATGTCACCATACAGTAAGAGCTTACATGACCAAAGATTATTTGCAGAGACCTTGTGATGGCACGCAGATACCAGGGTCCTCCCCATGAGCAGCACACTACAACATTTCCCAGACACCTAACACATTATCACCACCCCAACTCAGGAAGCAGCAGCACCAACAGCAATACTAGAAAAGCATTCGTGTGCAAATGAAAAACAAAATGCTTTATTCAGCATAAAAAAAATTGGATTTGAAATGTACACTATATACAAGGCCCATAGGCCAGTCCATATGCGAATTCCGGGGGGGGGGGGGACACATTGGGACGCGTCTCCCCTAGCTTACCTGCACAGTTCCCAGTTCCTTTCCATCCACAGGGGGGGGCATCATGTGGGGGGGAAGGACCAGGCACCGCAGGGACAGGAGGGGCAAGGGTAGGTGTTGTGGGTGCAGGGACGGACGACTCCACCACAGGGGGTGGGGCAGCGCCAAAGGTGGTGGTTAGGATGGTGCTGCACACGGTCGCAAGGTCTGCCAGCGTCTCCCCTGCACCCGAAGGAACCACAGGCCCCAAGGAGGGGGGGGTCGGAGGGTTGGGTTGCAGCGCTACTGGGGGTAGGGTGTGGACAGGGGAGGGAACTCAACTCTCCTGCCTGGGGACGTCCTCGACCGCTTGCGGGGTGGTGTCACACTGGGGCTGAAGGACAGACTGGCCATGAAGGACTCTTTGTCCGACTGTTGGGCAGGGGAGCCAAGGGGAGTGGTTTTGGAGGAAGTGGGTCATGAGGACTGCAGACTCCCACTGTGGCTGCGTGGCTGCCGTTTGCCCCCCGACCCAGTGGGTGTGCCTACTTCCCCCTGTGTGTGCGTGACTGGAGGAATGCGCTTGGCCTTCCCTGTTGGTGTGCTGCCTGTGTCGGGTGGGGTGCGTGCATGGGGATGTCTGGGTGTGCTTGGGACAGGCATGGGAGTGGGAAGTGTGGATGGGACAGGGGTAGGGGGGGACGGAGCGCTGCAGGAGACCCACTGCTGCCGTCAGTGACGAGTCTATGGACCTCAGCAACATCCGTTGGTCAGACATCGCTGATGACATGCCCTCCATGTACGACACCATCTGTGTCAGCAGTCTGGTGTGGCCATGGAGGACATTAAGCAGCGATGTCTGACCAACCAGCAACTGCCGCAGGATGTCCATAGACTCGGCATTGACGGCAGCAGGGGAGACAGGAACAGGGGGTGCGGTGCCTGGCACAAAGGAGACATGTGGTCGCCTAGCATGGACAGAAGGGACCCGAGCAAGTGGGAGGGCGGTGATGGGAATGGAGGGGGTGGCGAGAGATGTACTGCTGCTTTCAGCTGTGGGAGCAGCCTCCGCCCCCTCTGGGAGCTCAGCCTCGGACCCGTCAGCGTCATAGTCGGTGTTGGGACTGGACAGGTCCTCCGCCTGACTCCCCTCGCCCTCCGTGCCACTTGCTGAGCCAGACTCCCCAGCACTGGTGGCACCGGTGCTGGATCCCTCCTCCACGTCTGTGCCGTTGTCTCCTTCGGTGTCCCCCAACGATGCTGTGGGCGAGGTGAAGAGACAGGAAATAATCAGACACCTGTATACATATGACACATGAGTCCAAACTACATAGGTCACAGTGCATGGCATGAAAAGCATCATGAGTAACATCTACAATACTACGCACATATGTAGGCCATGCACTACACAGTTGGTTGAGCCACCATGCCACTTTGAAACAATGGAGAGCATGACACAACAGCAAAGAACTTGATATCGATTTATAAAGAGAAGCTAGTGTCTGTGGACAGTCGAGCACAGCATCTGGACCACACACCGTTGGCAAAAATGGATGAGCAGGAACCATGTCTTTTAACTTTTGACACATGCTGCAAAGCACAAACATTAAACCCTGCACGACATGACTGGGTCAATACTTGTTGAGTGTCTGTTCCGACTATCATCACACACAGGCCAGACCTGGCAAGGAGACATATGCTTTGGACATGTAGGCCTTGCCCGCAAAACCCCCCCCTACCTGAGACAATGTGATTGAGACAGAGGAAGGACTTACACCTCTTAATCAGGGATCACATTAATGGGCTCCATTAAAGCCTAATTGCGCTCTAACTACCCCTCGTGGGGCTGACCACACATATTATTGACAAACAACCATCATCAGATAGTTGTACACAGACACACAGGCACTGGCCAGTGTAAGGATGCACAAGCCACATTGGGTCACCCTGTACAGTGTACACATGTAGCACACTTTACGTAAATACAAATGAGGCCAGGGTACAATGCCACAGAGAATGAAATACAACAGGACCTACCCCGTACACAAATTTATAAAAATTCTTATGTAGTGTACAGGTACTCAATGTCTGTAGTGCCTGCCTTACTCTCATTCACTGGTCTATTTACCGTATGTGTGTACAAAAGTTGTTGCCCACTGGTCCCAAGTACTATCACTTGGTAGTGGCAACAACCCCGTGAAATTTAGTGTTGAAGTGTTTCCCTGTCCAGTGGTGCTGTAAAAACCTGCTGGTGCTCAGATCAAGTTCAAAGAAGGTGAAAGAGATAAAAAGGGTAAAAAGGGTGTGATAGGACGACAGCGCCTCACGGAAGCAGCACCAACGGGGTATGTGTAGACAGGTACTCGCCTACTACCTCCTGTTGTCATCATCGGTCGCTGCCGCCCAAACAGAAACAGTAAAGGTGGAAAAGAAATTTATAATGTGCGTAACTAAAACCCTCGTGATAGTCCTAATGACTAATGTCTACAGGGCAACCTATGTGTTGAAATGGTGTAAACTAATCTACAAAAACAGGAAATGTCGACCCAAATTTGGTGAGTTGAGCCTGATCAGGACTCAAGTCACTCAGAAATAAAACCGAGCAGCACTACACTGGCTATACGGTGCTTTATTCTCAGCTGTGTCGCTGCTCATTAAAAACCGACATGTTTCGTTGCCATATTTACTTTACCGGCAACTTCATCAGGGTTGGGGTCGACTGGTCTCTCTGCAACGCTAGTGTGTGCCAGCGATCACTTTCAGTCAGCACCCTCAAAATGCTGTGTGGCAGCATACCTGCACCTCCATTATGTAAGTGACTGGGGTATTTTGCACCAACCCTTTGGCTGTTTCAATCAGAACTGCGGGACTTCGTTTCTCGTCAGTCTGAGGATCGGTGCTGGCCTCACTCTCGATCACTGATCGATGACTGGGTTGGTGCAAAATACCCCAGTCACTTACATAATGGAGGTGCAGGTATGCTGCCACACAGCATTTTGAGGGTGCTGACTGAAAGTGATCGCTGGCACACACTAGCGTTGCAGAGAGACCAGTCGACCCCAACCCTGATGAAGTTGCCGGTAAAGTAAATATGGCAACGAAACATGTCGGTTTTTAATGAGCAGCGACACAGCTGAGAATAAAGCACCGTATAGCCAGTGTAGTGCTGCTCGGTTTTATTTCTGAGTGACTTGAGTCCTGATCAGGCTCAACTCACCAAATTTGGGTCGACATTTCCTGTTTTTGTAGATTAGTTTACACCATTTCAACACATAGGTTGCCCTGTAGACATTAGTCATTAGGACTATCACGAGGGTTTTAGTTACGCACATTATAAATTTCTTTTCCACCTTTACTGTTTCTGTTTGGGCGGCAGCGACCGATGATGACAACAGGAGGTAGTAGGCGAGTACCTGTCTACACATACCCCGTTGGTGCTGCTTCCGTGAGGCGCTGTCGTCCTATCACACCCTTTTTACCCTTTTTATCTCTTTCACCTTCTTTGAACTTGATCTGAGCACCAGCAGGTTTTTACAGCACCACTGGACAGGGAAACACTTCAACACTAAATTTCACGGGGTTGTTGCCACTACCAAGTGATAGTACTTGGGACCAGTGGGCAACAACTTTTGTACACACATACGGTAAATAGACCAGTGAATGAGAGTAAGGCAGGCACTACAGACATTGAGTACCTGTACACTACATAAGAATTTTTATAAATTTGTGTACGGGGTAGGTCCTGTTGTATTTCATGATTTTGAGAGGGGGGCTACCTACCCTTTAACCCCCTAGGCTCCCTTGTTTTGAGAGATACAATGCCACAGAGGCCAACCTATGCTGAAGACACTGAGAATTTCCACAGTGTTGGATGACACACATGATTCCTAGGAAAAGGTGTCTCAGGGGACTGTAGTGGCCACACTGCTCCATGGTCCTGGATAGATCTGACTGCAACAGGAGCAACCGTCCCCGCACTATGCATATCTCCCCCTCATGCACATCATGTCTGAGGCCACAACATCGGTCATGCATGCTGCAAGGCAGTTCATTTTAAGCCTCACACTCCTATGTTGAGACTCTGCATCAGTGCCAACAATCATGGACCCCCAAATGACTGAACTGGACAGGGCACAGGCAAGGTCCCAACACATGTCACAGACCACCCCCACACATGATGCTGCAAGCATTGGGCACTTGGATTAACTGCCAGCCTAGATTACCTTGTGCAAGAGTGACTACACACAGACCAGGGAACATATGTCAAGGAGGGGAAGGGAGGAAGAACAGGACCGGTTGACTTTGGGGAACAGGATATGCACTGCACATATAAACCCTGGCAGTGTATCCAGGCGACTGAGCACTTCCAAAAGCTGGTGACACACAACAAACACACATCTACCTACCCCCTTCCTGCTGCTGCTTCTCCTGTAGCCGCCTATCCATGTCAGGGAATACCACCGCCAGGACAAGCTTCATTTGGTGGGTCAGGCGCCGGCGCCCGCGGTTCTTGCCCTCTGGTGAGTCCCCCAGCAGGACCCGGGCGATCCTCCTGGTCCAGCACCGGATATCCTGCCAGCGTTTCCTCACCTGGGCCAGGCGCGCTTCCAAATCTCCCCCTTGGCGTAGGTGGCTACCTGTGAGGATGACAAAGTGAGACAACATCAATACACCTGCTCCATGTCACAGAGACACACATTAGAACAATTGGGCTTGTTTGAACAGGGCATAGTATGCAGCAAACTCATTGCACCTTTGTCATAGGGACATTATCCTCTGGGGAAGGCCAAATGCACTACGTGGCATTTAAAGTACACAGGTGGCATGAGGGGTGCGACAGAATCAATGATCATGGCTCACACTGTGCATCACAAGCAACACCAGGATAATGGACAGCACCTCAAAGCAGTCACATGACCCAGGCCACTGACGCAACCTCAGCGGAGTACACAGACACACACAGGCACAGGACAATCACCTGCCATTGGCAACTGCGGGTACAAACATCACTCTGCACATGTGCCAATTGACTGGGGGGAGTCACAGGTGTGGGCCTAGCTCAGCACGTCAGACACACAGCACGTCTCCCTGCTCACATCAGATGGGTAGGGCATATGCATCCTCCATGCAGCTGGGGTGCAACACTCCACATAGACACTCACCCACATGACAAGGGACTTACACACACACACCAATGTCCAGGGGCCGTACACATCATTTGGACACTATCACCACAGGTACACTCAACTCACACACATCTGTGGGTACAGTCACCTGTCATACTGGGGGGACCACAGAATCACATCAGGACTATGGAAACAACATTCCCAAGGGGATTAGCCAGGCTGAATGTGGCATGCACCATGCAGTGATTGTCACAGTAAGCACAATGAGTGACAGAGGAGTGAGGAGTGCAGATATGAACCACATCAGGCTCTGCATGGGAGACATAAGGCATTCCCCCCCCGGGACCCACCATGAACAACATTGCATGTCTGTCACACCTGGACACAATGCCAGAAGTGACAGACACAAACAAGGGGCACAGTCACAGCTAGTGGATTCAGCACTCACCTGCTCCCCTGGTCTCCCATATAGGCAGGGGTACTGTGGGAGGATGACGTCCAGCAACGCCTCATTCTACTCTTGGGTGAATGGCTGGGCCCTCTCCACAGACCTGGACATGGTGCCAGAGGAATCACGAGCAGCAGCAGTGGTGTGGAATGAAAGGTTGTGCAGGCAAGTGCTCTCTCATGGGTCCTGGCTGCCTTATATCTCCCTTGCTGGGCTGTTTCATTTACAGGAGTACAGAGTGATTGGTAAATCTCATTTGCATCCTACGTTTCCTCCAATCCCTTTAAACCTACCCCAGTGAGGGCCTTTGCATGGTTCAAAATGTGAGCATGATGTCAAGTCAACAACCACTTTGCAACATAGTATATTGTCTCCAACCGACTTTTGCTGGCCACCTGATGCAAAAACTTGAACTGGAAACTCGGTCTCCATGACAACCAGCATGCATTTAGGCCCTTATACTTGTACCTCATGTGTCCCCTATGTGATTTCACTATCCACACACAGGTACGGTGCATTCCACACGTACCCCTAGGGCACCACTATTCCAGTGATACGGTCCGTACCCGCCTGTGTAGGGCCCGTATCACTTCGGTAGTGTTGCCGTAGGCATACGCCATAGAGATAGGGCTCATACCCGCGTATGTACGGCCCATATCTCTGTGGCGTACGCCTACGGCAACACTACCATAGTGCTACGGGCCCTACACACACGGGTACGGCCCATAGCACTAGGGTAGTGTTGCCGAAGGCGTACGCCATAGTGCTACAGGCCGTACATACGCGGGTACGAGCTGTATCTCTATGGCGTACACCTACGGCAACACTACCCTAGTGCTACGGGCCGTACCCGCGTGTGTAGGGCCCGTAGCACTATGGTAGTGTTGCCGTAGGCGTACGCCATAGTGCTACGGGCCGTACATACACGGGTACTGCCCGTATCTCTATGGCGTACGCCTACGGCAACACTACCCTAGTGCTACGGGCCATACCCGCGTGTGTAGGGCCCGTAGCACTAGGGTAGTGTTGCCATAGGCGTACTCCATAGTGTTACGGGCCGTACATACGCGGCTACGAGCCGTATCTCTATGGCGTACGCCTATGCCAACACTACCATGGGGATAGTACCAGTGTGTACACGTACGTGTGTACGGTCCTTGCACACACGCGTACTCCTACCCAAACCCCATATTGTGATACGACCGTACACACGCCCTCAGAGCGTGTGTACGGTGCGTTTCACAGCTTACACTGGTGATAGGAGGCGCACAGGAAAGGAATGGAGGTGTATGACTCGCACAAGGATGGACATCAAGTCATTGTCAGTGCAGTGCAGCATGTGTAGGGCCTAGGTGTAAAAAAGAACAGCCTGAACTAGTCAGGTAAAAGAACCTAACCTAGGGGGATGGGAGGTGTCAGAAAACAATCTTGATTCTGAAATACACCAAGGTGCTGATCACGATCCGGTAAAAAATTCCCCCGTGCGACTCGTATCGGGTACGAACTGGCAATCACGATTCGCATGGTAAAAAGTCCATACGAACCGCACTGGGAATCATTCCCCACACGTCCTCGGGTCGGAAAATGTGTCCGACACGTCCTCGGACGATTTACCTTACAAACGTGAAAAGCCAAGTCCGACCGAGGAATCACGATCCATCCCGTGCGTCCGAGCGTACAACCGTATGGAAAAAACACCGTCCGCACCGAACACCTATAGCAACCATGGAGACATGTGCCCGCATACGCGCCCAACACTCCCCCCAGCCCCCGTACGTCCGACACGTACCCCCCGTATATGTATACCCCCACCCGTCTAGGTACACCCCAGTACGTTCCAGTCGTACCCCCACCCCAGTACGTGTCGTACCACCGTCAATGTACACCCCCCCACCCCTGTACGTGTCGTACCACCGTCTATGTACACCCCAGTACATTCCAGTCGTACCCCCACCCCAGTACGTGTCATACCCCCGTGTACC
This sequence comes from Triturus cristatus, assembly GCF_964204655.1. Taxonomy (NCBI): domain Eukaryota; kingdom Metazoa; phylum Chordata; class Amphibia; order Caudata; family Salamandridae; genus Triturus; species Triturus cristatus. Next base: position 455,113,839 of record NC_140579.1, on the reverse strand, counting down.
TACACCCCAGTACGTTCCAGTCGTACCCCCACCCCAGTACGTGTCATAGCCCCGTCTACCTACACCCCAGTACGTTCCAGTCGTACCCCCACCCCAGTACGTGTCGTACCCCCCGTGTACCTACACCCCAGTACGTTCGAGCCCCACCCCCACCCCAGTACGTGTCATAGCCCCGTCTACCTACACCCCAGTACGTTCCAGTCGTACCCCCACCCCAGTACGTGTCATACCCCCCGTGTACCTACACCCCAGTACGTTCCAGTCGTACCCCCACCCCAGTACGTGTCATACCCCCCGTGTACCTACACCCCAGTACGTTCCAGTCGTACCCCCACCCCAGTATGTGTCGTACCACCATCAATGTACACCCCCCCACCCCTGTACGTGTCGTACCACCGTCTATGTACACCCCAGTACGTTCCAGTCGTACCCCCACCCCAGTACGTGTCATACCCCCCGTGTACCTACACCCCAGTACGTTCCAGTCGTACCCCCACCCCAGTACGTGTCATACCCCCCGTGTACCTACACCCCAGTACGTTCGAGTCCTACCCCCACCCCTGGACGTGTCGTACCACCGTGAACCTACACCCCAGTACGTTCGAGTCCTACCCCCACCCCAGTACGTGTCGTACCACCGTCAATGTACACCCCCCCACCCCTGTACGTGTCGTACCACCGTCAATGTACACCCCCCACCCCTGTACGTGTCGTACCACCGTCTATGTACACCCCAGTACGTTCCAGTCGTACCCCCACCCCAGTACGTGTCATACCCCCCGTGTACCTACACCCCAGTACGTTCCAGTCGTACCCCCACCCCAGTACGTGTCATACCCCCCGTGTACCTACACCCCAGTACTTTGGAGTCCTACCCCCACCCCTGGACGTGTCGTACCACCGTGAACCTACACCCCAGTACGTTCGAGTCCTACCCCCACCCCAGTACGTGTCGTACCACCGTCAATGTACACCCCCCACCCCTGTACGTGTCGTACCACCGTCTATGTACACCCCAGTACGTTCCAGTCGTACCCCCACCCCAGTACATGTCATACCCCCCGTGTACCTACACCCCAGTACGTTCCAGTCGTACCCCCACCCCAGTACGTGTCGTACCACCGTCAATGTACACCCCCCCACCCCTGTACGTGTCGTACCACCGTGAACCTACACCCCAGTACGTTCGAGTCCTACCCCACCCCTGGACGTGTCGTACCACCGTCTATGTACACCCCAGTACGTTCCAGTCGTACCCCCACCCCTGGACGTGTCATACCCCCCGTGTACCTACACCCCAGTACGTTCCAGTCGTACCCCCACCCCAGTACGTGTCGTACCACCGTCAATGTACACCCCCCCACCCCTGTACGTGTCGTACCACCGTCTATGTACACCCCAGTACGTTCCAGTCGTACCCCCACCCCAGTACGTGTCGTACCACCGTGAACCTACACCCCAGTACGTTCGAGCCCCACCCCCACCCCAGTACGTGTCATACCCCCCGTGTACCTACACCCCAGTACGTTCCAGTCGTACCCCCACCCCAGTACGTGTCGTAACACCGTCAATGTACACCCCCCCACCCCTGTACGTGTCGTACCACCGTCTATGTACACCCCAGTAGTTCCTGGCGCACCCCCAACACAACCTCCTAAGTACGGAGCGCACCCCATGCCCCAACATCACAACCGCATGTACGAGTCGTACAAAGCCACACACAAGGACATAATCGTACAACCAAATGGCCCATGTACACACCGTACACACGCTCAAAACGCACGTACACAACCAGGACAAAACAAAACAACACAAGAATACACCATTCGAAAGGCACAAAGCCACTAAACATGGCCAACAACCACTAAAATAACACAATCACTGACCTGCAACTGCCAAAAACAAACAGAGGCCCAATACACCACCACTCCTTATAACACACCCACCCAAACTTCAAACACTGCCACACCCACCCATGGACCAATAAAAAGGGCCCACACACACAAACCATGAGCCTTTGCAACAGACTCACTGCTGCCAGACACCACAGAACCAGACTACAAGCTACACCACACCTTACACTTGCACACCTTCACACGACCACCCTCACAAACACCCTCTCATCACATTCACACACACACACAACCATCCACACCCCCCCCCCCAACATCCACACACCCCCCACACCCACACCATCCCCACCCACACCCCTCACCATGCCCACTACCAAGAATCCAAAGTTCAGTCACCGAGAGTTGGAGGTTCTTGTTGATCAAATCCTCAGAGTCGAGCCACAGATCTTTGGAACATTGGTCAGAAACACCAGCCAGGCAGCAAAAACAGCCATGTGGCAGACCATCGTCGATGCTGTGAATGCCGTTGCGGACACCAGGAGGACCAAGCAGGATTGCCAGAACAGGTGGTACGATCTGCGGAGGAGGGTCAGAGCCAAGAGGCAGGAGGAACACGACCAGGCCAACGCCACCGGAGGAGGGCCCTCCCGCAGACCCGTACAGTACCATCCCTGGGAGGAGAGGGTGATGGCCATACTGCCGGTGGAGGCAGTTGAAGGATTAGAAGGACTCCGAGACCCGGGTGAGTACACAAACAACGCACCTCACATGGGGGGAACTGCAACCACAACCAAAATTACTAACAGGCACGCAACCACCACAAGCCATCGCATGACTCACACACACTCCATGAGCAGGCACATGCCACTGCTGCCACCATGCCCCATGCACCCAGCTGGACAATGTCAAGTCACAGGCCACAGAAGACAACAACACATGACACGGTAACCCGGATGGCGGGAGGCTGGGCACCAAAAATCACATAGTGCGACTCCAAAGCAGACAACAATGCCCTCTGCCCATATGGCCTAGGTCACAGCCAGACAAACAGTGTGTCCCAACACAGGAATGACTTGCCAGCAAATGGCGGACGCCTTGCAACAAACACATGGGGGTGAAGGCACTGGTTTGCACATGACGGCAGCTAATGAACAGCCAACATTGTGAAAGAGTGGCAGCACACACCACCACAGCAGCAGCGCACAGACACACATCACACCAAATGGGTGCCTGGAGATCAGCTGGGCCGAGGTGACAGAGGGGGACACACAGAGGGAGGGAAAGGGGGACAGAGAAGGAGGGAGAGGGGGACAGAGAGGGAGGGAGACGGACAGAGGGAGGAGGCTGACACACAGAGGGAGGGAGAGGGGGACAGAGAGGGAGGGAGAGGGGGACAGAGAGGGAGGGAGACACAGGAAGACGGACAGAGGGAGGAGGCTGACACACAGAGGGAGGGAGAGGGGGACAGAGAGGGAGGGAGAGGGGGACAGAGAGGGAGGGCGAGGGGGACAGAGAAGGAGGGAGACACAGGGAGAGCAAATCAGTCCTTTGGTGTGTGGGAATGTCTGCTCGTCAGCAGGTGGACTGCGTGCATGTAGACAAGGGTGGCCAGTGCCAGAACCCCCCCTCTTCATCATGGCAAAACGCAGGGCCATGTCACAACCTGTACACGAGCACAAGGACAGCTACCTGCATCATATAAGTGTGTGGATCCACTCCATGTGCACATGGACAGTGCTACAAGGAAGGCGCAAATGCATGGCTCGCCACACCTGCACACTCCACTGCTGACTGCAGTCACACTTGACGCAGCAAGTAAGACTGTGCCACACATAGTTAAAGGGGCCAAATTGGTGCCCAAGGGACACACCCATGCACAAGTGCACTGTGAGTGGAATGCAAGACAGATCCTAATTCCAAGAGGAAATGTGCCAACTTTGAAACGGATGAAACAT